>NC_137742.1:49983512-50451942 GCF_963264785.1 Psittacula echo | reverse complement strand
GAGGGAAGGAAGGAAGGAAGGAAGGAAGGAAGGAAGGAAGGAAGGAAGGAAGGAAGGAAGGAAGGAAGGAAGGAAGGAAGGAAGGAAGGAAGGAAGGAAGGAAAGGAAGGAAGGAAGGAGGGAAGGAAGGAGGGAAGGAAGGAAGGGAGGAAGGAAGGAAGGAAGGAAGGAAGGAAGGAAGGAAGGAAGGAAGGAAGGAAGGAAGGAAGGAAGGAAGGAAGGAAGGAAGGAAGGAAGGAAGGAAGGAAGGAAGGAAGGAAGGAAGGAAGGAAGGAAGGAAGGAAGAAAGGAAGGAAGGAAGGAAGGGAGGAAGGAAGGAAGGAAGGAAGGAAGGAAGGAAGGAAGGGAAGGGAGAAAAGGAAAGCACAGTTGTCTTATAGAGGTTGTCTTTAGATAGGTTCACCCTAGCTTTGAACATGCTTATTCTGAATCTGTCAGCTGGAAGTTATCCTCAGAACAATATTTGTGTTTGTAACTCTCTTCAGCATTTTGCTTTTGTCAGCTGGGAGTGAGCAAAGTGTATCAGCCCAAGGCCATCTCTATAAGAGTGACATATCTAAAGCCTGTTCCTGCTGGTGGCTGGCACTGCCAAACAGGCAGAAGAGAACGACCAGAAAACAATTGAAGCTACAACCACGTCCAGATAAAATATTGAAATCAGATTTTTTCTCCTTTCCTCCCACATATGCCAGACATTGGCATTTATTTAACTCACATCAGAGCCTTGTCTCCTGAAATACCTGCACAAAAGTGAGAGCCATGATATGGATGCCTAATTGTTTGTGTGTGGTGGAGTATTTTAGTCCTGCATTAACTCCATTAGTAACTACTGGAGTCATTGCCTTCAATTCAGTAGGATGAAAACATGAAAAAGAGACACTGCAGGAGTTTATCAATGACTGTAGAACAAAATTACAATAATTAAGAGCCACTGATGAAAGAACAAAATGTAAAACTAATGACAAGGAGAAAGGCAGACTGAAAGCATTTCCATAATCTGAAATGAGCTGACAACTGTGACAAAGTGAGAGTGGGAATAAGAAACTTGTTAATGGGCACAGCTCCCTGCTTTGTCAAAAGTCCCATCTTTGTCCCACCTCCCACACATTTTCCATACTTTGCAAAGTGAAGAAACAGCACCAATAATGCAGCGTAGCATTTCATCATTTGTGTTGTAGTTCTGGCCAGCTGTCTGCAAACAGAAACTCTGATGGGTTTCTGTTATGAAAACTAGTGGACTGTGGTCTTCATTTTGCATGTATGAACCAGTAACTTTCCTCCAGCATTCTCTCTGCTCTTGCAGTATTTTTTGAATCCAGTAAAAATGTAGTTGCATTAAACTGCTGGTTAGTTTAAGAGAACAAATGCATAAAATCCCTCACCATTTTAGTACCAAAGTTAACTGTTTGTTAAGCAGTATCTGACTACATAAAAATGAGTGAGCTCTTTTCTTGTCACTCAAGTTCATCTTTTTTTGTCAAAAATTCTTTGTGTATGTGTATGTATGTGTGCACAAGAGATGTATATGCTTTGGCCCTACTGAGAGACATTCAAGTAGGGAAGGAGTACTTTTGAATGCTAACTATATAGTATTGAGACTTGAATCAAGTGCCTACATGAGGCACCTGATTAACACAGCTAATTTCTGTTGAAGCCAGTATTCAATATTTATTTAAGGTTTGATTCTGACCCAGCTTATACCCTCTGCCTTTGGAGCATCTGCTAGCTCTGGAAGGACATTCAAACCCTCTTCCAGAACCGAGTACAAACAAGATTTATGCACACAGTGGTTCCCTTTCCACCCTCATCTACCAGTGGGTGGGGGAAGTCTGAGATGGTCCCTCCAGGGATTAACTCAGGCTGTGATGTGTGCAAAGAAAAGCAAATACCAACTGCAGAGCTGCCTTTTCCTCTGGTCATCTTACCACCTCTGTGGACAACTGGCAGCAGTGCTGGTGCCTTCTGCTCTACTCCACATGCCTTGATGCCTTATCAGTCTTCATTCCAGCATCCATTTAAGGCAGTTGGAAAGACTATCCAAAAGTGGCTAGCAATGAAAAATCTAAATTTTCTAATTATATTAGTTTTACATCCACTCTTTGATGCTAGAATTAGTCAGAGGTTTGGTTTAAGTCACGGCAGCTTCAGCTTAATTCTTGATACTGAGGTGGGAATCTCAGTGTATGTTCTTCCATTTGATTTTAAATTTTTATTTCCTCCTTCCCCAAATAAGTCTTTCTTAAAATCTTCTTTTTTTTCTTTTTTTTTTTTTTATTCTAGGCCATCAAACAACATGTTCTGTGCCTCTTAAATTCACCCTTGACATTTCTCTGGTTGTTTCAATGGATGGCATTTCACAAGCTTTTACTTCTCCACAAAGAGCGTTGTTTGCTATTTTGGAAATAAAGCATTTTAATAACTTGTGAGATAAGCATGAGTTGAAGATAATTGCTGTCTACTTTCCAAGGTGCACTGCCCAATTCTACATAGATAACAAAATATAAAAATATAAATATAAAAAAGAATCTACAAATATAACAAAAAAAACTTTTGGGCTGCCCTACATGCAGTGCATAATCTTATTGAATTGAGTGATGGACATATTCCTAAACAACTCTGGGTTCATTTTTAGGATACAAAAAGAATTAGATAATGTGACTCCAAATATATACTCTTCCATTTAACACTTTAAGCCCCAGCTTAAGTTATTTTTTGGAAAATAGTAAACAGATGTACAGATTTAAAAATGAGATAAATCAGCATATTACAACCTGTATTTTTTTGCAATTAAATTGAAAAAAAACCAAAACCCAACAACAAAAAGACTTTACAGAATCTCACTTGAGCTCAAGTAAGAAAATGTAGGCAAATATGTAAGGGGGTTACTTAGCACTGGTTTTGAGTGTTAACAATCTTATGCCTTTTTCCTGGAGGGAACTAAATTATCTTTGTGTCTGCTTTTAGAAAAAGAGCCAGGTTGGACAGGCCCTTGAGCAATCTGGTCTAGTGGAAGGTGTCGCTGCCCATGGCAGGGGGCTTGGAACTAGATGATCTTAAGGTCCTTTCCAACCCTAACTATTCTATGAGTCTATGATTCTATTTTCAGCACTAAATAAGTAGACAATAAGTAAAGTGACTAACAAAAAGATACCACTTCTCTGCTTGAAACTAATTAAATTTTTATTGTCAATGCATTTAAAACTGAACATGCTTGGAGAAAAAACAGATGAACACCCATTTCGTCACCTTATCAGTGAAGTATGAAGAATATATATTCATTCTTTTACAATGAGAAAAAAAAAAGTGATCCTTTTTCTCATATATCACATCAATTACATCAAATGAATACATTTGCAAATCCTAAGCCTCTCAGGATCGTATTCATACGTGGCCTATAAAATAACTTCCATATAATATTGCCAGAAGGAAAATACCAAAACTATTGCCTGGCAAAGAACAGGTCCTGATTTCCCTGAAGCTGAAGAAATTACAAAAGAAAATGCTTAACTTTAATTGCTGTGGGTGAGACAGTGAAAACCTGTACTTATGACATCTAAAGTTTAAGAGTAAATTTTCATGGCAGATTTCCATACACAAACTCTCGCCAGCTAGAGATGAAATATGGAATACTCCTGGCTTGTTTTCCTCCACACTATCTGGGGACCCAAAACCAAGGTGCACTAACATACGTTTCCCCTATTTGTAAAACACTACAACTGTCTTTTTTGGAAACTGGGTTTGCTGTCCTTTCTCTTGCACACTTTTAGTCATTTACATTGGGTAATTGTTACTTTCTATGTAAGGAAAACACAGTAAAGTATGAAAGAGGTGTGTAACAGACATGAAGCTTCTGCACTGACTGTAGGTAATTTCACATTCATGTCTGTAAGATCTCCTAAGCTCACAGCCAGGTCTGACTGCTGCACTTCTTTTTATATATAAGGTCATTCTTATAAAGCTCTTCACGTAGCATGTTTCTGAGCCATTTGGTTTATACTCTCCTGCCTTTCAGTGCTACTGTAGGCTTGTTATATTTGCCCAGAAATGTGCTGCCTGATCACTGATTATTTCTCTTTAAGATGTGACACACGTTGGTTTAACTTGCATGCAGATTTTCTTGTGCTATAGACAAAATTAAAATTAAGAGAGAGGAATGGAAATAGGAACAAAAAAGACAGTGCTTGCCCATGTGTGCTCTCAGTTTCCAGGAGATCTAAACATGAAGCGATGCTTCCTATTTTTTTCCTTTATAGTAATTATGGACTGTTGATTAATGAGCTAAACTCATAGAATCATAGAATAGTTAAGGTTGGAAAGGACCTTAAGATCATCTATTTCCAACCCCCCTGACAAGGGCAGGGACACCCCACACTAAACCATGCCACCCAAGGCCTCATCCAACCTGGCCATGAACACCGCCAAGGATGGAGCATTCACAACCTCCCTGGGCAACCCTTTCCAGTGTCTCACCACCCTCACAGTAAAGAATTTCTTCCTTAGATCCAATCTAAACTTCCCTTGCTTTTTTTTGAACCCATTACCCCTTGTCCTTTCACTACAGTCCCTGAAGAATAGTCCCTTCCCAGCATCCTTGTAGGCCCCCTTCAGATATTGGAAGGCTGCTATGAGATCTCCGCCCAGCCTTCTGTTCTCTAGACTGAACAGCCCCAACTTTCTCAGCCTGTCTTCATACGGGAGGTGCTCCAGTCCCCTGATCATCCTCATGGCCCTCCTCTGCACTTGTTCCAACAGTTCCATGTCCTTTTTATGTTGAGGACACCAGAACTGCACACAATACTCCAAGTCAGGTCTCAGGAGAGCAGAGTAGAGGGGCAGGATCACCTCCTTCGACCTGCTGGTCACACTCCTCTTGATGCAGCCCAGGATACGGTTGGCTTCCTGGGCTGCGAGCGCACAGTGAAGCCGGCTCATGTTCAGTTTCTCATCGACCAACACCCCCAAGCCCTTCCCTGCAGGGCTGCTCTGAATCTCTTCTCTGCCCAACCTGTAGCTGTGCTTGGGATTGCTTTTAACCCAGGTGTAGGACCTTGCACTTGGCATGGTTAAACTTCATAAGGTTGGCATCAGCCCACCTCACAAGTGTGTGGAGGAACCTCTGGATGGCATTCCTTCCCTCCGGCGTATCAACCGAACCACACAGCTTGGTGTCATCGGCAAACTTGCTGAGGGTGCGCTCAATGCCACTGTCCATGTCACTGACAAAGATGTTGAACAAGACCGGTCCCAACACCGATCCCTGAGGGACACCACTCATTATCGGTCTCCAGCCGGACACTGAGCCTTTGACCACAACTCTTTGCGTGCGGCCATATAGCCAGTTATTTATCCACCGAGTGGTCCACCCGTCCAACTGATGTCTCTCCAATTTAGAGACAAGGATGTCGTGTGGGACAGTGTCGAATGCTTTGCACAAGTCCAGGTAGATGATGTCAACTGCTCTGCCCCTGTCCATCAGTTTCATAGCCCCATCATAGAAGGCCACCAAATTGGTCAGGCAGGATTTCCCCTTAGTGAAGCCATGCTGGCTGTCACCAAGCACCTCCTTGTTTTTCTTGTGCCTTAGCATGCCTTCCAAGAGAATCTGCTCCAAGAGTTTGCCAGGCACAGAGACTGGACTGTACTTCCCCAGGTCATCAATTTTCCCCTTCTTGAAAATGGGGGTTATATTTCCCTTCTTCCAGTCGTCGGGCACTTCACCTGACTGCCATGATTTTTCAAATATGATGGCCAGTGGCTTAGCAACTTCATTCGCCAGCTCCTTCAGGACCCGCGGATGGATTTCGTCAGGTCCCATGGACTTGTGTATGTTTAGGTTTTTAAGATGGTCTCGAACCAGATCCTCTCCTACAGTGGGCCTAGGGTCTTCATTTTCACAATCCCTGTGTCCAGCTTCCAAAACTTGGGTGGTGCGGTCAGAGCCTTTGCCAGTGAAGACCAAGGCAAAGAAGTCATTAAGAACCTCAGCCTTCTTCAAATCCTGGGTAGCCAGTTCTCCCGATATCTTCCAGAGGGGGCCTATGTTGTCCCTATTCTGTCTTTTATTCACTACGTACCTATAGAATCCCTTCCTGTTATCCTTAACATCCCTAGCCAAGTTTAATTCTAACTGGGCCTTAGCTTTCCTCACCTGGTCCCTAGCTTCTCAGACAACATCCCTGTATTCTTCCCAGGCCGCCTGTCTTTGCTTCCACCTTTTATAAGCCTCTTTTTTCCTTAGAATTTTCCTCAGCAGCTCCTTACCCATGCAAGGAGGGCTCCTGGCCCTCCTTCTGCACTTCCTTCTAGTTGGGATGCAACACTCCTGAGCTTCCAGTAGGTGATCCTTGAATAACAACCAGCAGTCTTGGGCCCCCCTGCCCTCTAGGGCTATATCCCACGGAACCTTACTAAGCAGGTTCCTGAAGAGGCCAAAGTCTGCTCTCTTGAAGTCCAGGGCAGTGAGCTTGCTGCACGCTCTTCTCACTGTCCTGAGGATCTCGAATTCGGCCATCTCATGATCGCTGCATCCAAGGCTGCCCTGAAGTGTCACATTTCCAACAAGCCCTTCCCTGTTCGTGAGCATGAGGTCAAGGATGGCACCTCTCCTTGTCGGCTCCTCTATTACTTGCAGAAGGAAGTTGTCTTCCACATAATCGAGGAACCTCCTGGCTTGCTTGTGCTGGGCCATACCTTCACTCCGACAGATGTCAGGATGGTTGAAATCCCCCATGAGAACAAGGGCCTGCAAGCATGAGGCCGTTCCTATCTGGAACTATATAGAGGACTCATCCACAGATTCCTCTTGATCAGGCGGTCTGTGACAGATCCCCACAGTAATGTCTCCCATCGCTGTTCTCCCTTTAATCCTGACCCACAAAATCTTTGTTGACTGCTCACCCATCCCCAGACAAAGTTCCGTGCTCTCCAGCCTATCCCTAACATAAATAGCAACTCCCCCTCCACGTCTGCCAGGCCTGTCTTTTCTAAAGAGTCTGTAACTTTCCATTCCAACACTCCAGTCGTAGGAGCCATCCCACCATGTTTCTGTGATGCCTACTATATCATACTCCCATAGACGTGCACATATCTCTAATTCCTCTTGTTTGTTCCCCATGCTACGAGCGTTTGTATAGAGGCATCTGAGCCGAGCTCCAAATGAAGCTGGCTCGTTGGCTGGAGCGGCTGGAATATCCCTGCATTGCTCGTAGCATTTATTACAGGTGCTGGCAACTGACTGGGTGTGTTGGGATGGAATGATGCCCCCCTCCCCCAACACATCTAGTTTAAAGAAACCTTGACCAGTCTGGCAAGCCTCCTACCAAAATCGCTTTTCCCCTTTGTTGTCAGATCAGCTCCAGCAGACCCCAGTAGACCTGGCCTACTAACTTGGGTCCCGTGTTCAAGACACCCAAACCCCTGACTATGACACCACCTTTTTAACCATTTATTAACCTGGCCAATCCTCCTACCCTTTTTAGGGTCCTCCCCTGTATCCTGGAGAATTGATGGGAAGACAATCTGAGCTCCAGAGCCCCTAACCACCTCTCCCAGGGCTCCATAGTCCTTCTTTACGTTCTCCAGGCTACTTCTATCAACATCACTAGCACCCACATGGATCATTAGAAGTGGGTAATATCCTGATCCATGCCCCTGGTAGGCAACACATCTCCCTCGAGATCGGGTCAGGCCAACAGATGAGTGCTTCTGTCCCTTTCAAAGTAGAGTCCCCTACCACTATAACCTGCCTCTTTTTCCTGGCAGCACCAGTAATGATCTTCTTTACCAGTGCACCAGCCGGTTGTTTCTGGTGCAAGTACCCTTCCTTCCTAGCCCCCTGCAGGACTGCAAAGCGGTTCTGGGTGGGGACAACAGCTTTAGGAGGAAGTCCCTTGCTTTTAATTGTCCTCTTCCTCCTTTTTATGTTGTTTTTTGTTGTTACTATTTCCCAGCTTCCTGGGTTTACAGCCTCCTTCTCTTGTCCCATGAGCTGCATTGGACGCTTGAGGCCCCTGCACAGTTTGGGCCTGGAGCAAGCGGTCCTGCTTCCTCTCAGCTTCCCTGACATCTTGCAGCCTATTAACAGCATCCCACAGCTCAGCCACCTGCTGCAGGAGGACCCCACCAGAGAGTACCGAGTACAGCCCTGCCCATTGGGCACCGTTCCCTCAGGAGACCAGTGCAGGCACTCTCTGCACTCTCAGCATTGCACTGCAGCCTCCCCTCTCATCGGCTCTGTCTGGGTGCCTCCGCTGGCCACTGCCGGGGCAGCCAGAGCAGAGCTCCCAGCCCGGGCCCTGGCCAATACGGCGAGTACTCACCATCCTGCTCACCTGCCCTCGCAAACTGCCCCGACCTGCCCTGTTCTCCTCGCTCCTGGTCCTTTGCGCTCCCTGGGGGAGGTTTTGAACCACTCAGGGCTGGTGCGGCTCCTCCTGGCTCTGCCCCCTGTGAGTCAGCTGCTCGCGTCAGCTGAGCTGCCGGCTCCTGGGCAAGTCCTGCCGAGGACCTGAGGCTCCCTCGGTGGTTCTGGCCGCGTGTACTACATAATACTACATAATACTACATAATACTAATAATACTAGCAAATGTACTACATAATACATAAGCTGTATTAAAACTATATTTTGGAAAAAGTTAATAATGAAATATAGTAAATAAAAGACCCAGATGAAAGATGAGTCCATTGTCCTGGTTTCAGCTGTAAGTTATTTTTTTCTTCTCAGTAGCTGGTTCAATGCTGTGTTTTGGCTTTAAGTCTGAGAACAATGCTGATAACACACCCTATGTTTTAGTTGTTGCTGAGCAGCGCTTACTCTGATCAAGCGCTTTTCACTATCTCATGCTTTGCCAGTGAGGAGTGGCACAAGAAGCCAGGAGGGAGCAGAGACAGGACGCCTGACCCAAACTAGCCAAAGGGGTATTCCATACCACAACACATCATGCCCAGTATATAAACTGGGGAGAGTCACCCAGAAGGGCAGATTGCAACTTGAGTCAGGCTGGGTATGGGTCGGCAAGTGGTGAGCAATTGTATTGTGCATCACTTGCATTGTTGGAACTTTAAATTATTTTCTTAATTCTATCCTATTATTATCATTATTGCTATTGTTGGCATTCTATTATCTCTATATTTTACTTTATTTTAGTTATTAAACTGTTCTTATCTCTTGATTCTCCTCCCCATCCTGCCTGGTTTATTTAGTGAGGAAAAAGGTGAGTGAGTGGCTGCATGGTACTGAGTTACTGGCTAGGTTTAAACCACGACACACTTAAAAAAATTTAGACAATATTGTAACGGCAATGATTTTAATACTGTATTTTTTTATTGTTTGAATTCTTAATATCATATAAGGTCAGGTGTAAA
This sequence comes from Psittacula echo, assembly GCF_963264785.1. Classification (NCBI taxonomy): domain Eukaryota; kingdom Metazoa; phylum Chordata; class Aves; order Psittaciformes; family Psittacidae; genus Psittacula; species Psittacula echo. Next base: position 50,442,578 of record NC_137742.1, on the reverse strand, counting down.
ACTCCACCCCCACAAAATTATGCAAAAACTATGCCTCAGCTGCTGGCTAGATCTTTACAATTAGGAAATATCATCAGAATGCTAAAGAAGAATGTTATCAAAACCCCAAAATTTCTTTCTGTCATTGAGTTAGTCATTTGTATATGACCACTGTGAATGTGGGGAGGAGAAGGTATATTAATTCAGACTTCCAGTAGAACCTTTATAATGAAATATTTAGGTTTAAAAGATGACAAGTGGCTTAGTTCAGATGCTGTGTTGCCTCTGAATTATGCAAAAGATGGTGTGGGTTCATGTGACTTTTTGTTAAGACTGTCATTTCTGATGTTTTAAAGGATTTTTCTTTCTCAGTGTAAAAAATTCAGTTAAATGGCAAAGGAACTAAATAATTTAATGTTTTACAAAAACAAGCTTATGAAACTTGCTGAATACATGCTGAAGTAAAATGGTGAAAGTTCTGTAATATCCCTTAGTTTTAGCTTACCAGAGTAAGAAAAATTGCCCCAGTAAAGTGATGATTCAGATATCTTCCAGACCTTTGCAAAGTTGTTTTTCCAGATAATCTCTACAGGTATATTTCTTGGAAGTATAAGTAGCTTAAGTCTTTGTGCCCCTAACTTCCTAAGGGTTTGTTTTACCCAAAATGATCAGTCCCATAAGGAGAAGAGGCAAATACTGGATCAGAAGTATTCTGTATTTTTGAATGCAGCATCTCAGCATCTTCTGTCCTCATTAAAAATTTACCATATTTTTTTGGGTACACATCAGAGGCTGTTTCTAAGTATTACTGATGAGATGATATTGTCGTGATGATACAGTATTCACAAGCTCTCCAAATCTGTTAAAATCTATTCCAGTCTGAGATGAGTAAATTTTAAGTTGTCGGGCTCTGGCCAGAGGTTCCATACAGAATTTCTAGGTACATTAATTATTTTCATGGTCATGGTTTCATTTAATGCATAATCATAAGGAAGAGAGAGCAGTGAAATTACTGGAAAAGATTCACATTGAAACAAAATTTTGGCCCAGATATCTAAGAAGTATTAATTAATTCTCTCTGCTTACATTGTTCACTGCTGGGAGGCTACAGTGAGGTAAAGCAGTCTAATGTTAAAGTTTACACCAGCTGAAAGATATGTAAAGAATCCAAAACTTTCCTCAGTGATCTTAGTTACTCTGCTTATAATGAGAATGACAGTTTTGGGACTCACCTATGAAACACTGGACATATGCAGGATCTTGAGGAATTATCCCATGCATATTGTTTTATCCTCACGTTCTCTGACCTGAACAGCAGCTGAGCTGAGCTAAGGCTTCCTGTCTAATCTAAAGGAAATAAGTTTCAGGCAAACTGCTTGTGCAGCTTTGAATATTTGAGGTAATCATATGACCATCTCTCACAGAGAGAGGCAGAAAAGAGAGCTGAGTTATAAGCAAGTGCAAAGTTAAAGCGAAAGAGAAAAAAAAAGAGGGACAGTTTAGCATCCCACATAAGTCCTACAACACGTAGTTACTTAGCAACGAACAAATGCCAGTCAAATTCTCTGGAGTCCTGGGGACAATATTCTGAGCTGGTGAAAGATAAACTTGTCTTGGTGTGCCCTGCTTTGTAACACAGTTGTGATTCTCCTGCAAGTTGACTGGTGTGGAATGAGCAATGCCTCATATTGTAGGGCAACATCTCACCAGGGCAAGGAAGGCGCTGGCTTTTACACCTTGTTTATCACATGCTGGGTTAAAATATCAACTACACCTTTTAAGAATTGTAAGAAGTAAAATCCACTGTGTACAATATAGACAATATAGACAAATAGGAGTAAGACAAATCAGTCCTAGCTATTGTTGGATTCACACCAATTCAGTCCTTAACTTCTGCATATCCTCATTACCACTATAGCCTTAATTTCTGGACATTAACAGCTTAAGGACTTCTGAGCTGCAAAAAAGCTAAAGTCCTATTGAAGGTAGAACGTGAACTGTGGGGTTCATAGGCTTTACTATTAAGCCACAGATGGTTCTTAATGCTCTTTGAAAGGCAAGGATGACTCAAGGTAAAACATCAGAAAAGTAAGTATGGAGAGAATGAGTTTACAAAGACAAACACTGTTACGATCAATTAGAGCAGAAGAAAGATGCTTATTAAGTGTAAAAGGACAAGACTTGAGCAACCTGTTCCAGTGTGAGGTGTCTCTGCCCATGGCAGGGGGTTTGGAACTAGATAATCTTAAGGTCCTTTCCAACCAAAACCATTCTATGATTCTATGATTATTCACAGTATTCATTCACCTGATATTTAAAAAAGTGGTAAAATGTGTCGAACAGCCTTCAGAAGAAATACAGAAACTAACTATCCCATATTTGTCCATCTTCACATTATTGTTCAAACCATCAGAAAATTTTACAAAGTTTAGTGCAGACTGAAACCCCCATGAGTGAGGAGAGTTTCACCATGTAGTCCTCACTTAAACAGCATCATTCCTCTAATGAGGAGATAACCCATGGTTATGGCCACAAGGGGACTGGATGTTGACCCCTGCATTATTACTGAAGTTGGCAGTACACTGAATTTCATAGCTGAATTATGCTCCAAGCTAAGCTTCTATGGTTTACATTGAGGATCCAGTGGCCAGGCACTAAATAAATTACAAAGAATTCTTGTGGGTTATCTGGAAGTTCATTGCAGGGGACTGGAGGAGCTATCTCAGGAATTTTATCATGGAATCATAGACTGTTTTGGGTTGGAAAGGACCTTAAGATCATCTAGTTCCTACTGCCCTGCCATGGGCATGAACACTTTCCTCTAGGCCAGGGTGCTCCAAGCCCTGTCCAATCTGGCCTTGAACACTGCCAGGGATGGGGCAGCCACAGCTTCTCTGGGCAAACTTTCCAGTGTCTCACCGCCCTCATAGTGAAGAATTTTTTCTAATGTCTAATCTAAATCTACCGTCTGTCAGTTTAAAGCCATTGTCCCTTGTCTTGTCACTATATGCCCTTGTAAAAAGTCCCTCTCCTGATCTTTTACAAGTTAAGTGTATGGCACTGAATTGTCAAAACTGAACTTGTACTAATATTTTGATAGCACACATCCTGCCCTTCATTCTATATTTGCCGTAATAACATGTTCTTTAAAGGAAACTGAACTCAGCTGCTAGACATTTTAGTGCAGCTGGATCACCCCCCTGAGCACTAGTTTAAGGAAAGTTATCCTCTTTAAAGTGTTTCCCTTTGAAAATATCCTAATATTAACATTTGCAAAGAATAAATGATATCCGGTCAGGTAGATTAATTTTCTCTATAACAATAATAATTCATTTACCAGATAAAAAAAACATTAATGTCTTTCTGTAAACCCCCTCCCTTCCACATCCCTCTTTGTACATTTGCAGTTATGTCAAAAGGCAGTAATAAGCTTTTTGCTTCTCTTTACAGCCCTGGCATCCACACAAGCAAATCTTCAGTGTGCTTGGAGAAGATGCATTGTTGGATGTTCCTGCTGCTGCTACCCAGAGCAATGTGTTTGGACATCACTCATGTTGATTAGGGCCAATCCCACCTGTTTGTTGTTCTGGCTGTTTTCTTGAAGCAGAATTATTTAAGACTCCAAAACCACTCCAGGGAAGGCCCTAATTTTAATTCAAGAAGTGGAACAGATGGTTAAGAACAAATTCCGCTAACTGAAACACAGCCTGATCCTGTATTCATTTCACAGCCAAAATTCAATTTCTGCAGAATTTTTTCTAGGTTGTAGTTTATCACTGCATTTAGTCTACATTCACACCTTCTACTTTGGAAGCTTAATGATAATAGGCCTTTTCTAAAGGGAAATCAAAGCTCAAAATATCTGAAGACCTAACTGATACATATTCAAACTTCTCTTAACCTTTTCACAGATGCTTGTTTTTGAAGATACATATTTTATTTGTTCTGTCTTTTCCCTGATCAACTATTCAATAAAGTATACGCCAATTTCCTATTTCCCATTGCTTTGATTTTCTTGCTTCTTCTTTCCTTCTTCTTTCTTTTTTTCTGTTTTCTAGGCAATGATTTGGCATTCAGTCACAGACTTTCTGCCTTATTGCAAGGAACATGTAACAGTGAGTCCTCACTCTTTCCCTTTCCTTCTTTCCTTCTACAAAATGCTGTCACAAGAGTACCCGAGCAACTATCCAGATTTAAATTTGCTTTGCGTGTCCCACTCACTGAAGCTTAAAGGAAGAAAATTGGAATATAGTGAAAGTCTCTATATTCTAGTGCAGTAAAGCCTTTTGTTCATGGTATAAACTGAAGCAACTACATTTTCTCCTTTTTCCCCATATAGCAATATTCTTCTCAAAAGATGTACAGTCAATGGCCATCTTGTATTATGTTAATATGTGATGTGATGTGCCGAGAAATGATACTGAGTTTTAATAGGTGTTTCATAAAGTATCTGCTGTATACCACTTTGGACTATCTCAGATTATATAATAGACTATTAAATATGCTGCATTCTGGCTGAAAAGAAGGAATTGCAGTTAGCCTGAAAGGCTGGGAGAATGGTTTAAAAGTGGCTTATATATGCAGCTGCTTAGTATATTAAAGGCATCTGAAACAGAGCTGTTGAGCAATGCTAGGTTTACCATAGCTATTCATCTAAAGGCCACCTAAATGCTTTGTCTCTTTATCCTTCCTTTAAAAATGCATTCCTCTTTCAGTTGGGCCAATACAGCTGGCATGCATTAATTTCAATTCCATGCCCAGAATCTGTGCAAAATTGTAATTGATAGAAAGGATTTTGAGGTGGATTTGTAAGAGTCAAAAGCAGCTGACTGAGACACTGCAATACCCATGTGCTGAGTACAGACTGATGATAAAAAGCAATATTAAAAGCTAATGCCCATGCCATTGTGCACTGTCTCTAACCAGTGATGTGCTTCTGTAAGTGATATACTATCTGCCCATTGCATCTCACTTGATAGCAGAGTTAAAGCATCGCTATTCAGCTTGGCCTTACTGGGCACTACTGGTGTTTGCTTTATGAAGTTTGAGGATGGGGAGGAAGAGATGCCAAGCTCCTCTGTCATTGCCTGCTCCCGAGAGAGTAGTTCAGCTTGCAAAATTGAGAGAGGCTGGGAATTCAACACTTTTCTATAAAAAATTCAGGAAGCTCTTTGGAAATGTAAATGACTGAGTTTCTTTTTATTTTCCCAGTTAACCAGCACTGTGATGAATGAATAGAAGATACAGCAGTCAGTGAGTTGATTAGTTTTATCAATACAGAGTAAGGGTGCGAGAAAGGAAGCAAAACGTAGGACAGATGCCACGAGTTTGTTTAGTTATGTCTTTATTGGCTAGACTGTAAGCTTTTGTTGTCAGTCACCTGCCTTAGGTAAGCAGCATATCAGGACAAAGGGAATTACGAATGGAATACTGAGGTTTTGTTGAGGTGAAGAAGGGATGATCTCCTAGGCTCAGAAGAATTTTTTGAGGTCTGTGCGATTCCTTCATGTGGTCATGTTTTCGTTCTTCTCTGAACTGCATGTCAAGCCCAAAAATTAAAATCATCCTACTGTCTCTCTGCTAAGTGAGTGATTAAAGGAAATATACCATTATGGGAAATCTTCTGTACCTTTAATGTAATTTCTTTTGTCATTTCTTTTCACATTCTCAGCTAGAATTTTTTTAAAGGAAAAAAGTGGCTTTGGTAATTGCTAAAATTACAGCTACTGCTGCTAAAGCAATTATCACTTAAAAATTCCCTTAAATTAAAGAAAAAAGAAATCAAAACAAATCCCAATGGCATTAACATTTCAGTTTCAGCTAGCCGAGAAATAAAATCCTCACAAGCAGCTAGTCTGTCCTGAAGCTGCACCTTTGTATGTTCCACGAAGATTATGGGGTTCTGAGTTATTCACTGTCATTGTACATGTTTTTACTCTTCATGTGCCTGGAAGTGGTCTCCAGGATTAGTTGTTCTACCACCTCTCCAGGGATCAAGGTGAAGCTGACTAGCCTACAGTTTCTTTGGTCTTTCTTCTTGCGCTATTTGAAGCTAAGAATGATACTTGCTTTCTTCCATACCTTGGGTGCCTATGTTACCCAGAGTGATTATTTAAAAGTTATCAAGAGTGTCCTTGCAATGAAATCAGATAGCTCCCTGAGCACCCATGTGTGCATCCCATCAGGCCCCATGGACTTATGTATGTCCATTTTTTTTAAGTTCTCCCTAGCCTGGTCTTCCTCTATAAAAGTTAAATCTTCCTTGCTCCAGACTTACCCTGTGGTCTCAGAGGCCTGGGTTTCCTTAAGGCTATATTTATTTATAAGGACTGAATCAAATAATGTGTTGAGCACCTTGGCCTTTTTTATGCCCAGCTCCCTTGTCTTATTCAACAGCAGGCTCATATTTTGCTTAGTTTTCCTTTTGCTGTTTATGTATTTATGGAAGCCTTTCTTGTTTTCCTTCACATCCCCTGCTCCCTGCAGCAGCTCCAGGTCAGCCTTGACTTTTCTTACCCCATCTCTGCAAGGTGAGACAGAGGCTCTATACTCCTCCTGGGGCATCTCCTGCTGCTTTCACCTCCTTGCTTTCACTTCCTTTTTATGCCCAGCTTCAGTCAAGAGCTCCTTGCTTATGCATGCAGACCTTTTGCTACCTATGCTTGATTTCCTGCTTGGTGGGATGGACCGTTTTTGAGCTTTGAGGATGCGATCCTTAAATATCAACTTCTGAAAGGCTAGTAAGATCTCAACAAAAATTGTGTCCATATGAAAAACCAAATCAGAGAAAACTTATGGCAAGACTGTGAAACTAAACTGGACTTACAAAGGGCATGTTTAAAATTATCCTTTATTGTTGTAGTTCATATGCCAGTCCTCAGCACTGAGTGGGAAAAATGTTATTTTTCATGTAGTGGTTTTTGGTATTTTAAAAAAGCAATTTCCATAACTTTTTCCAGATTTTTTTTTTTTTTTCCAGTCAGGAAGAAAATTCATTCCAACCTGGTCAGGACTTCAGAAAACCACATATGACCAAATTAAAGGGTGAAACTGGAATTTATATTTTTAAGGTTAGGGTATGCTTAGTTCTCAGTAGAGGAAGCTCCCATTTTTCTTTCAATTTTGATTCAGCCTTCACTGTTGCAAATCCATGAATGGGTTGAGATGAGGGAGCCATCTTAAGAAGAATCCTAATCTAAGGATCTTCTTCTTAATCTTCTTAATCTTCTTCTTAAGAAGAAACCTAATCTAGTGCTACTAGACAGCTTCACAATAAATGTAGCTGGTTTGGGTTTTTATATTCATGATCAGAATTATAAATTACAGTCATTGTATTTAGGGCATACTCTGAGAATAACACAGGTCAGAAAACCTGCACCAGTCCTCACTAAGGTTACATACCCAAATACTTTCATTGTTCTGCCAGGTTGACAAGGAAATTCTTTCTTGTTACTCTCCTTGAATTGCCTTGCCTTTTAGCTACAGAGACCTCAGAGGTTTCTAATCATGTAATGCTGCTGAAAAGAATCCTCCTCCAGCCTTTACCACACTTCTCCACATGAAAAAGCACTCTTCTTTAATGTGTTAACTTCAACAGGTTTACTAGACACAGCTATATTATGTGGCTTTGAAATAACTTCAATCTGCAGCAGGCTGGATCTGGCCTCTTCAGTTCTACACACAGGCTTGTTTGTGAGGGGGAAACTTGAGCACTTTGGCCCATCTCAGGGTCAAGTGAGTTAGAAGCATGTTCATGCAGCTTTACCCCCTGCCACAAACCTAGCATGGACTTTCCCCTGTGCACAGCAAACCCTTCTGCCAAAGGACAGTGAAGGAGAGAGGGCTTTTCCTCCACATTTCTGTTGTCTGCCTCTGAGGAAACTTGTTGAGTTAAACTGCCTTCTTGTCTTTGTTTGAAGCGAGTGTGCCAAGTTATTTGCACTGTAGCAAGCACATTAAGCGAGCCTGGCAGATTCGTATGAAACTAAACTACATCCTTTTACCCTAGGAATAAGAGAAATATTCTGAATATTCTTTCTTGAAGAATATATTGAATATTCATAATATATGAATATTCTTTCTTGAAGAACTGAGCAGTTCTTCAAGAAAGGAGGGGAGGGTGGAACAGGGGGCAGAGAGAGTGGGAACTCATTGATAATTCAAAGTGTTAGTCTCTGACAGCACAGGAGCCTGAAGCTATGTGGTTATCTGTGGAAGAGAAACATGGCGGGGCATAGTGGTGCAGGACCACAGTCTGACAGTCAGAAGTCTAAGCAAAATATCTGTAAAATTAGAATGAATTAGTTGCCTATTTCCTCAACATAAAAAGGACATGGAACTATTTGAACAAGTCCAGAGGAGGGCCACGAGGATGATCAGGGGACTGGAGCACCTCCCGTATGAAGACAGGCTGAGAAAGTTGGGGCTGTTCAGCCTGGAGAAGAGAAGGCTTCGTGGAGACCTCATAGCAGCCTTCCAGTATCTGAAGGAGGCCTACAAGGATGCTGGGGAAGGACTCTTCATTAGGGACTGTAGTGACAGGACAAGGGGTAATGGGTTCAAACTTATAAAGGGAAGTTTAGATTGGATATAAGGAAGAAATTCTTTCCTGTGAGGGTGGTGAGGCACTGGAATGGGTTGCCCAAGGAAGTTGTGAATGCTCCATTCCTGGTGGTGTTCAAGGCCTGGTTGGACAGAGCCTTGGGTGACATGGTTTAGTGTGGGGTGTCCCTGCCCATGGCAGGGGGGTTGGAACTAGATGATCTTAAGGTCCTTTCCAACCCTAACTATTCTATGATTCTATGATTTCAGCAACTTGGTTCCCCAGTTGATGGGATCGCTTTTTCTGAAAATAAAACTTAGTACTTATTTCTAAGTCTACGGTTCCAGTACATAGACAGATAGACACTGAGTCTTAGAGTGTTCATAATTGTGTTGCCATGACTGTCCCGTGGGCAAATCCAATGTCGCTAGGGTGAGATAACTGACTTCAGTGAAGGGCTTGGAACTTAAGCTGACTTGCACCAGGTTGTTTGGGCACTGAGGCAGATCAGTGCCAGCTCAGTTAGAGAGTAGGGTAGACCAGTCTCTGTTAAGCTGAATACTTCTCAGAACATGAGCTGACCACTTTAAAGCTGCTGCTGGAATGTAAGGATAGGAATGATATACTGAACCATTTGTGATATATAAAATTATAGTATTTCAATTAATATTGGGGTTTTTTTGTTCTTTTTCCTTTGCTTTTCCAGTAAAAGCTTCATTTTTGTTGTACCATGGTTCTTAGAAATTCTTGATACATCTTTATTTCATTTTGTAGATGAGTTGAAATAAGTAATTCTGTTTTACCCACCTATAATAAAATAAGACAGGTTTTTAACTACTTTAAATTTTACATGTTAAAAAAAAAAAAAAAAAAAAAAAAGGAAGAGAATAAAAAAAGCAAAAGAAATAAATAATAATTAAAAAGCACCTTAATAGCTAATTGCTTTCCAGCAACTACTGGAGAAATTAATGTGAATTTGTCAGAAACACTGTGGTTTTGGTCACATTTGATATTCCATTAAGTTAAAGATACTGATGATCCTTCTTGTTTACAAAAGGGCTTTCAAATCTTTTGGATGTGTGCTTTTAACTGCCTACCTTTTACCTGTTGATTGATTCACTTTGGTATCAGCTTAGTTATTTTATAAATGGCAAGAACTTCCTTTCTCTGTCAAGTGTGGTGAGGTTGGTTGGAGTAATTAGACTGATTTTAATGACGGACAGTCTTCTTTTCTCCTTGAAATGCGAAGTGTGGTGTTGAGGGGCATGAACAAGAAGGAACAGGGTAGACTTTGTACTCAAAGCTGACCACTTAATGTGTTAAGCTTTGCAGTGGAAGGAAATAGCTTTTTGGGACTAAGGCACAGTAATATGGAATATCTAATGTAGTTTAGCTTTCCGATCAAAAACTGGTAAAAGAGAGAAGGCTCTGTACTTCTAGTTTACAACATGGGGTTATAGTGATGACTTATTTTAACTTTCATATGGTGAAAGTTTCACTGTCCTGCCATGTTCTTATAATGCTGAGTGATAAAGTCCAGGATATAATCCACTCAGGCCGTGCTCTATTTGACAGACTAGGGTGATTTTGTGGACATGCCACAGAATTACTTTTTCTCTAGGTTGACAAAAGCTTCCTCACTGCAGAGCTGCAGTATTTACCACCGCTGCTACACAGCCTGGGAAAGAACAAAGCAGTTTTAAAGTCCTCATGTTTAAATTGGTTTAAAGTGGCCACAAAAAGTGTGGGAATCTGGGAGAAAGCAGGAACAGAAAGGGAAAGAAGAAAAGCAGAGGAATATTTGGTTATCTGTTTAATTATTTATTTTTTGCTGATTTCTTTTAGGCTTGTCTTAAGTCAGTATTTATACCACTGTATTAGAGCTGTGTCTCCTTCCAGAGATATGCTTATTGTGAATTCTGAAATGCTCTTAGAGCCTGAGTACTTTCCCTTCACTATCTCTTTCTGTATATTACAAATAGCATGACGAGCTAGCCAAGCTGCTGGGAAGGAGTTCACAGCACCTCCCTGCACGAAGACTGTTAGATGGTGTCCACTGCAATTCAAAACAGCTACTTGCAGGCCTGAATCCAAACTGGAGCTTCCCTCCCTGAGATGAGTATGTTATGGTGGCACTAATACTGCATTGCCAGTTTCTTGCTTGCTCCATCTTTTGAACAAACTGAGCTCTGCCAGGCCAGGAGCAGAGCTGGGAAGGCACCTCTCGAACTGATCATTTGGGGACTTTAGTTTCTATATGAGTTTGCAGCTGAAAAGTTGGTGCTGGCCAAGACAGGGCAGAAGGAGAGGAACATGGTGGCTTTCCTGTGATGACAGGTTGGCCATAGTTGTACTTGGTCACCCCCAGTTGTGAAGATGCTAATGGTGAAAAATTTTACTTTATTTTTTCCTGGGCTCTTAACTTCTAAGATTTATCTTGCTACTTAGGAGGTAATTGGGCAGTGAAAGAGAGCACTGGTTATACCAGTAACAGAAGTGTCAGATGGAAGTAAATGGAAAAGAAGCACTTTTAATTTTCTATCATAATTATGGCACTGATGGCAGGATTTGGCAGGTTATTAAAATGAAAGAAATGTCTAGGTATGGAAAAGACAGGTGTCATTTGTTCATATTTGTTTTCATTATCATTATCAACTTCTACTGAGGTAGTAAAAAAAAATTAAAACCAAAGACTTTATTGTCTGAAATGTATGAAAAAGAATGCAGAGACTCCAGGTCATAACTATCAGTTCATTGACCTCTGAAACCCTGGTGGAGAAAAGTAAACAAATATTGCAAGGACCTGAGAGACCCTGAAGACCATATACCTCATTCATTACTAGTTGTAATCTGGTTTTTGATGTTCATTAAGATCCTTTTTACGGGAAAGTAGAAGAAAGAGAACAGAAGAATTCTGCCAAAAGAGATTTTATTAAATTAATCCTGAGCTTACTTAGATGTACTGAAAAGGGAGAGAGTAACAAATACAGAGAGCCAATTAATATGCCTTTAATTGACTATGTTTAATTTCACTGAGTGGCCCAGCTGCCTTAGTGACTTAGCTGTAGTTACGAAAATTACCTTAAGGTCTTCACACTAACCTATTTGATTTCAGCATGTCTCTGTTTGGCTTACCACCTTTTAGTATTCTGGGCTATGTAAATTCAAACATGAATGAGTTTCATTTTTCCAACCTCATTTTAACGAGTTTACAAAAAAGGTCTGAAAACATAAAACTGAACTCTGCATAGCAATGTTTGCTTTGGATGATGTCTTCAAGCATCTCAGCATTTTTCTTGGTTACATTTTATTGCAACTTTCTTCCATTTGTTGTCAGCCTATATTTCTTGCAGCTGTAACAATGAGTTAAACCAAATGTGCTGAAAATATCTGATCCAAAAGTGAACACAGTCTTTGACTGAAAATTCACTGCAGCTCCCCTTGCTCTCATTGCTTGTCAGATTTTCTGGGAATAGCAGTGGTGAGATTTAATTCATAGGGTGATATAATTATTCCCTTGAATTGCTCTCAGACAGATTTGCAGTCCTTCATCAAACAGGAGAGGCTGGATGCCACACCGTTCATGCAGAGCCAAGGACTATGCAGTCTGGTTTTTATCAGAATCATTCTAAAATGTCAAAAAAACATTTCTATTTCTATTTGCTTACTAATAGAATCTTTTCAGAAATTCCACTGAATCCTCTAATACTCAGTGAGATGGGATAATTATTTTTTTTTGTTTTGTTTTGCCTTGTTTTTCTCTATAACTAATCATTTTCTTCCTATGATGTCACCCTGGGATTTTTCTATAAACAAAGCTCATAAGAAGAAAATCTAGCCTTTCACACTGTCATCTCTGATTCTGCATGACAGATAATTACAGAGGATTTCCAAATCAATGTCAGAAGGTATAGCTGAGAACATCTCATGTACCTGGGAGGTGTAAACTAATAAACAATAAACTAAAAGTCATGCCAAGCAAGGAAGTGGGAGCATTAAAAAAAATGTAAATCACCTTTCCTGAGAACATTCTTGTACATCCACCAGGCATTATCACAGAGGAATCTTTTCCTATCTGAAAGTCTTGCTGAACACTTATAACACCAGAAAGGAATAAAATCTCCCTGTCCTTCCTCAAGTTCAGGACTTCAAACAGTTTCAAACTGTAAGATGAATCCTTCTCAGTGAATGATTTTTTTTTCTCCAAATCTCCCTCCTCTGTGGCTGTTGTATCTTAACTCTGAGGCTATAGTAAGCCATCTACAGGCTACTGGTCTGACTGCTGCTTTCCTATTCAATTGTTTCTGGTTTTCATTTTGGAGGTTTTCATTCTGTACAACACTTCTGAAACCAAACAGGTGACCTGGCAATAACTAATTTGGTTCACCTACGTCATCACTATTTGTCCAAAACAGATTTCCCAAAATCTCTAGGTGAGGCTAGTGCTTGACATTGCAGCAGAGTAGCAATATATGAATTCTTTATGGGATCTACATCTCTGAGGTTTTTAAAACTAATGGGAGGAGAGGAGGAATAAAAACAAAATGAGAGGAAATCACTTTGCTATGTCTTGTTTTGAGATACTTTTTTTTTATTTTGTATTTTTTAATAATCCTCGTGCTTTCAAAAGGCTCTTTGATCTCCTACCTCTACTGGCAGAATTTATAAAAGCTGGTGACTCCAGGTCATTGGCACAGTTACACCTTTCCATCTCCCATAAAACTGTGGTCTTTCAGCTGAATTTTGTTAGGTTGGTTTTGCTCCATGAAGCCAAACACCTCCTGCTTCTCCAGCCAGTGAGAACTTAACCTGAAAATGCCTTGACTCATAGAAGAAAACTCTTGTCCACTGTGAAGCAGATAATTTAAACAATTTTTGTGCTGAAATTACATCCTTGATAACAGCAGTCTCTACGAAATAAGCTACATTCATTTTTATTGAAGTTTCTCGTTTCTGAGTTATGGGTTTGTCTGAGCAATATACAAGGAGAGAAATATTTTCACTGTGTTATGCTTTAAATTTAGTCAGTTAACTACGTACTACACAGTTGCTCACACCCTCCTTTCTCCACACCGCCAGGTGGGATGGGGAGGAGAATCAGAAGAATGTAAACCCATAGGTTGAGATAAGAATAGTTTAATAATTAAAATAAAGTGCAATATGCTACTACTACTACTAATAATAATAATAGAAATATAAAGAAAAATAACAGAGAGATATAAAAATAAAAAGGGGAAAAAACCTAAATAAACAAACAAACCAATAGAAAATAAACAGCAGTGATGCACAATACACCCGCTGATGATACCCAGCCCAACCTTAGCAGCGATCAGTCGTTTCCAAGGAACAGAAACTCTCCCCAGTTTATATACTGGGCATGATGTGCTGTGATACGCAATACCCCTTTGATTAGTTTGGGTCAGTTGTCCTGTCTCTGCTTCCTCCCAACTTCTTGTCCCTCCTCACTGACAGAACATAAGAGACTGAAAAGTCCTTGATCAGGGTAAGTGCTACTGAGCGATAACTGAAGTGTCAGTGTCTTCTCAGCGTCTTGTCAGCATTGTTCTCAGACTAAAACCAAAGCACAGCACTGCACCAGCTACTAGGAAAAAACTTAATTGTATCCCATCCAAAACCAGAACACACTGACACATATCTAAAAACCAATTACATTTGCTTATACTGTAGAAATTCATATTTTAAACTGAGACCAAATGTGGGGAATGTTGGTTCCAATGACATGTATTCATGCAGGCATGAATTCATGGAGGCATCGAGTATATGAGAAAATTAATGAAAACTGAAAAGAGACAACTAGAATGAATGCATCACTTCAGCCTTCTGTGCTGTGATCTGCTTTAGAGGCCTGAAGAAGAATCAATACATATTTTTCATTTATACATAGGAGAGCTACTCTTCATCAGGCTATTGTACTTCATGTCAAAGCATTTCACTTTATAACAGAGAACAGTAAATGTTACTCTCACAGAATTTTAGATATTGTAAAAGATGAACAGGACCTGTGTGCTTATGGTTTTAATCACTATGTGGCTATGGGGTTTTTATCTGCAGTAAATAGAAACTAGGGCAACATCATCCCTTCAGGTCTGAGAACATGCATTGTGATGAACTTAAAATGAAGAAAACTTCATATGATGAGCTGTTTGTTTTCTTTTCAGATTATGTTTAATATTGCATAAAGTCATGTTCTGTAGTTCAGTGTGTGTAATAAGACTATCATGCATTCTGACAAGTATATTTTCTTCTGTCAAGGTGCTGCTGTGTGCATTTTCTTTATCTTTATTAAGATTTCTTACATGCTGTTCTTGAGGAGCAGTTCTTGACAATGTTCTTGTTCAAAATATTAAAATGAGGTGAAAATGATGATTTTAAAATGCATAGATTGCTTTAAAACAGCAATTTCAGAAACACAGTGTGGTTGAGGTTGGAAGAAACCTCTGGAGATCATGCATTCAAACTCCCTGCTTAATGCAAGGCCAGCTACAGTAGGTTGCTCAGGGCTGCTCCTGTCAGGTTTTCCATATCTCCATAAATTCAAACATCACAACCTCTCTGGGCAACCTGCACCAGTGTTTGACCACACTCACATTGAAAAAGTGTTTCCTCATGTTTAAACATCTTTTACTGAATTCCAATTTGTGTGTCCTTTGCTTCTTTTCCTGAGAGTGAGTACCACTTAGAAGAATCTGGCTTCTTATTTTCATTTCTCCCATCAGGTATTTATACACACATAAGAGCCTTCTCTTCTCTAGGCTGAATAGTTCTGGTTCTTTCAGCCTCTCCTCATATGGAAGATGTTCCAGACCCTTAACCATATTCATAGACCTTCACTGGACTCTTGGCAGTTCAACCCCTTGTCTAGTCTGTACTTCCTAAGTTATCTATGAAGATGTTATGGTGGACACTGTCAAAAGTCTTACTTAAGTCCAGATAAAGAACATCCACTGCTCCCCTTTGGTCCATCAAACCAGCCATGCCACTGTAGAAGGCTGACAAGTTGGTCAGGGGTGATTTCTCCTTTTTAAAATGCATGCTGACTACTCTGATCACCTGTTTTCCCTCCTGTGTTTGGAAACAGCTTGCAGGGCTTTTCCCCACACCTTCCCAGGGATCAAGGTTCCCTGGATTCTTCTTTCTCCTCTTTTTGAAGACAAGAGCAACACATGCTTTCTTCCAGTCCTCAAGAACCATCTCCCTCCTCTGATTCCCTGATCACTATCCTCTTTCAACGAGGATCAAGACTGGCCTCATAATGACATCAGACACCTCCCAAGCAGTTTTGGGTGCATCCCATTCATAGGCTTATGTATAAAATGGGTTAATATATAAAAATATCTCATTTGCCTGTATGCTCCCTAACCTGCATTTCCTCATAATATAGTAAGCTTTCTCAGTCAAGTTTAGTGCCTGCTAGGGTCTCATTTTGTGCTTAGGTAGAGAAACCTGAGACGCTGGGAAAAAAACTAGGTAGTTTCTGCACTAGTTCTTTGAAGGTGGTACTAAATTATCCAAAACAGTTCCACTGGAAGCTTTCAGGGAGAGCTACAAATAGTTCCTTTAATGCTGCATGACTGCAAATGAGAGGGAAAATTTCATCCAGTATCAGTACGTGCAAAGTAGTGCAAGCAGGAAAAACTAATCATATCTTCACTTAAAAATGTGCACTAATGACCTATAAAAAAGAAATTATGGGTCCATTATGAATAGGTTTCTAGGACCAACTTCAGAGATGGTCAAAAGGATGAAGAGAAAATAGGGTTTTTTTAGGAAAGGAGAGAACAATTAAGAATACGGTGGTGCTTTGTAACCTACATGTCCTACAAGCCTAGGACAAAATCATCAGTCATCAGGCTGTGGAGCAAAGGAATGCAGAAGAGTCTGGAACAGCATTTAGGCAAAGTAGCGAAAGGACAGCTATCTTAAGTGTCTAGATGTATCTGTGATTTCCCAACTGTTAGAGCCCTGAAAAATATACCTTATGCCTCTCCATTTAAGATACTCTTTTTAGGCTTTTTCACAGAAGTCATGATGATCAGAGGCAGGGTATGATAAAACAGTTCATGTGTTGCTATTTACACTATATCCAGAACTATTTTACATCGCATGCCAAAGTGAGAAATTCAGTATCATAGAATCATAGAATGGTTTGAGTTGGAAGGAACCTTAACCTTAAAGCTCATATGGTTCCAACCCCTCTGCCACGGGCAGGGACACCTTCCACTAGACCAAGTTGCTCAAAGCCCTATCCAGCCTGGCCATGAACACTGCCAGGGATGGGACATAGACAGCTTCTCTGAGCAACTTGTTCCAATGTCTCACCACCCTCAAAGTAAAGAATTTTTTCCTAATATCTAATATAAACACTTCTTCCAGTTTAAAGCTATTTTCCCTTGTTCTGTCACTACATGCCCTTTAAAAAAGTCCTTCTCAAGCTCTCTTGTAGCCCCCTTTTAGGTATTGGAAGTCTACTATAAAGTCTCCCCTAAGTATTTTCTTCTGCAGGCTGAACAAGCCTCTTCATAGAAACGATGCTCCAGCCATTTGATCATCTTTGTGGCTCTCCTCTGGATTCACTCTAGCAGGTCCATGTCCTTTTTATCTTGGGGGCCCCAGAGGTCGATGCAGCATGCCAGGTGGGGTGTCACAGGAGGGGTGTAAAGGTGGACAGTCACCTTCCTTGACCTGCTGACCACACTTCTCTTGATATAGCCCAGCACATGGTTGGTTTTCTGGGTTATAAGTGCACACTGCCAACTGATGTTCAGCTTCTTGTCAATCAAGACCTCCAAGTCCTTATCAAGAGCTGCTCCCAATCCAGTCTCTGTCCAGCCTGTATTTGTGCTTGCAATTGCCTTGACCTGGGTGCAGGACCTTGCACTTGCCCTTGTTGAACTTCATTATGTTCGCACAGGCACACCTCTCAAGGTCCCTCTGGATGCATCATTTCCCTCCAGTTCATTGACCATACTACACAGCTCAGTGTTGACAGCAAACTTGCTGAAGGCTCACTCAATCTCACTGTCCATGTCACCGACAAAGATGTTACACAGGATCGGTCCCGATACTGACCACTGAGGGACACCACTTGTCACTGATCTCTACTTGGATATTGAGCTGTTGACCACAACTCTCTGTGTGACCATTCAGCCAATTCCTTATCCACTGGGTGATCCATCTATCAAATCAAAGCCTCTCCAGTTTATAGACAAGGATGTTGTGTGGGGCAGTTTCAAATGCCTTGCACGAGTGTTACCTTCTCAATCAAGAGAAGGCCAGGTATCACATCACTGGCTCACTTTTCCCCTCTTCTAAGATACTGTAGGTTGCCCTGCAGGGACAGACACACTTGCCCTCTTCATTCTGTTAAAAATGAGGTGAGATACTAGAAGTGTACCAGTGAATAACTCCTCTTCAGAAGAAAAAGGAAAGACAGTAAATGTAAAAAGCACAGCAAAACATAAACCAGTACATCAACCACATATAGAGAAGAAAATGCCTATTATCATTTTAGTAGGTTCTTGTGATGACAAAAAGATGATATTTCTGGTATTTTTATTTCAGATGGCCATTTTCTTCTGTGGCTTCCAAGTTGGTAATTTACAAATTCCTACCCTAAAATGTCATGTTTTTTCTGAAATGGCTTTGATGTATAACACTGTGATTGTCTGGTTGGATTTTTTTCTGTATTATGGTAATGTACTTCATTTAAGGTAATTGCATCTTTTGATGTACTGTGATTTTGCACAATTTTATCAGCCATGGGGTAAACTCATGGAATTAAAAAGAAAAGATTCTTTGTGAGTGCATTTGACTACTAATGTTATCTATGAATATCATTGATATTTTGAATATAATACCATGCCTGTATGTCTACCACTTATTGCATGCCATTTACGTCATGCTCAAGTCCCACTTTTTTCAATACACAATCAATTTTTTGTCTCTTGATACATATATATATATATATGTATCCACATATATATATATATACACACATATATACCCAGAGACAGATATTCCTAAGCCAGTGGACCATCCCTATAAAGTTAACTGAGTTCATTCAGACCATTATGTCAGGCTTCATCTGTCATAACAGTCTTTCAGAGTAGGAGAGACAGTGTGTAGTGTTGGATTGTTGACTGCTGACAACACCGTTGAATTTCTCTGGTCACTGCTGAGCTCGTCTGGTTTCATTAAAGTTCATTCTTTGTTGGGGTGATGATACGAGGGAAGTCAGGTTCAGTCACTGGTGACCTGAGGACAGTTCTTCTGCTGCTGCTGGCTTTCCCATGACTTTATTCTCTGCTGATATCATGACAGCACATATCTTCTTTTCAAAGCCCAGAGTGGTGGAGATGTGCATGTAGCTGCTACAGAAGTGGTATATAGCTGTCAACAGCATATAATTGAGTTCATTTGCTGTTTTCAGCCAAAAGGTATACCTGTCTTCCAGCGTTATCCACCAAGTACACCCAAGTCCTTGAGCAAAAGCAATCCTATGAATGGGTTTGCCTTTACCTGAAGCAAGAATAACCCAGACTGTCTTCCCTAGCAAATTCTTTATGTACACCACAGGAACTTTATCCCACTCTACAGTATGTAAGAGTTTTGTTCAGGCTAGGGCAGCCCTGTTGACATATCCCCTACTGTTGGCTAACCAGTTCACCTTTGCTAAATGTGTATCCCAAAGTCTGAAAGTCCCACCACCCATTGCTCTCTGTGTAGTTTTTAACAGCCCATTGTACTGCTTGATTTTCCCAGAGGCTGGTGCCTGATAAGGGATGTGATATACCCACTCAATGCCTTGCTCTTTGGCCCAAGTGCATGTAACCTTATTCCAGAAATTAGTCACATTGTCTGACTCAGTTCTCTCTGGGGTGCCGTGTCACCACAAGACTTGTTTCTCAAGGCTAAGGATAGTGTTCTCGGCAGTGACATGGGGCACAGTGTGGAGCACAGTTTCCAGGCGCCTGGTGGTTGCTTCCACCATGGTAAGTACATGGCACTTGCCTTGGCGGGTCAGTGAGGTTCTGATATAGTCAATCTGCCAGGCTTCCCCATATTTGTACTTCTGCTATCGTTCTCTGTACCAGAGAGGCTTTAACCGCTTGGCTTGCTTAATTGCAGCACATGTTTGTCCTGAGTTCAGCAGTAGCAGTCATTTTTCTCCTTCTTAGTAGCTGGTGCAGTGCTGTGGTTTTGACTTTCAGCCTGGGAACAGCGCTGATAACACCGATGTTTTCAGTTGTTGCTCAGTAATGTTTACTCTGACAAGGATTTTTTGAGCCTCATGCTCTGCTAGGGAGGAGGGCAAGCCGGGAGGAAGCAGAGGCAGGACTCCTGACCCAAACTAACCAAAGAGGCATTCCATACCACAGCATGTCATGCCCAATGTATAAACTGGGGGCAGTTACACGGAAGGGCAAGATCACTACTCAGGTTGGGCGGGGTATTGGTCAGCGGGTGGTGAGTGGTTGTATTCTCTTCCGTTGTTATTTCCCTTATCATTTTTATTATTGATGGTAGCAGTAGTGGCTGGGGGAGGAAGGGGAGGGAGTGGGCAAGCTGCTGTGTAGTTCTGGGTTGCCTGCTGGGCTTAAACCATGACAGTTCGTTGTGGCACCCAACGTGGGGCACGAAGGGTTGAGATAACAGATCTGACCAGAGCATGTCTAATCATATCTGTGATAAGTGTTTCTTGTTTCAGATTAATAGTCACTTGTCACAGTGCATCAGCGAGTCGTGAATAACCTGGGCAATAGTGTCCATTGTTAAGTCCACCCCTCAACCACGAGCCCATCTGTATGTTGCATCTCTGCCTTGATGGCCTGAAGTGTCATGGGCCCAGTGGGCTAAAAATAATTCACCCTTATGTTGCCAATCTAAGTCCATCTGAGCCACTTCAATCTTAGCAGCTTTATCCACTTGTTGGTTGTTCTGGTGTTCCTCAGTGGCCCAATTCTTGGGTACATGAGCATCTACATTGTGTACCTTCACCATCAGGTTCTGCACCTGGGCAGTGATATCTTGCCACAGTGCAGCAGCCCAGATGGGTTTACTTCTGCGTTGCCAGCTGCTCTGCTTCCATTGCTGCAATCACCCTCACAGGGCATTTGCCACCATCCATGAATCAGTATAAAGTACTGGCCACTTTCCTCATTCAGCAATGTCCAAGGCCAGCTGGATGGCTTTCACCTCTGCAAACTGACTCGATTCACCCTCTCCTTCAGCAGTTTCTGTAGCTTGTTGTCAGGGACTCCATACAGCTGCCTTCCATCTCCAACACTTTCCCACAACACGGCAGGACCCATCAGTAAACAAGGCATACTGCTTTTCACTTTCTCACAGTTTATTACACAGTGGGGCTTCAGCATGCATCACCTCCTCCTCTGGTGATATGGTGACACTCCAAAATCTTTGCCCTCTGGCCAACCCATGATGATTTCTAGAATTCCTGGACTACTCGGATTTCCTATTTGAGCTCTTTGTGTAATTAGTGCAGCCCATTTACTCCATGTGGAATCAGTTGCATAATGTGTAGAGGAGACCCTGCCTTTGAACATCCAGCCCAGCACAGGGAACCGGGATGCCAGGAGGAGCTGTGCTTCAGTGCCAATCACCTCCGAAGCAGCTCGAACCCCTTCATAGGCTGCCAGTATCTCTCTCTCAGTTGGGGTATAGCTGGCCTCAAATCCTTTGTATCCCTGACTCCAAAAGCTGAGGGGTTGACCTCGAGTCTCCCCTGGAGCTTTCTGCCAGAGGCCAGGTAGGACCATTCTCCCCGGCTGCGGTGTACAGTACATTTTTTACATCTGGCCCAGTCCGGACTGGTCCAAGGGCCACTGCATTAACTATCTCACGTTTAATTTGCTCAAAGGCTTGTTGTTGCTCAGGACCCCATTTAAAATCGTTCTTCTTCCGGGTTACATGATAGAGAGGGCTTACAATTGAACTGTAATTTGGGATATGCACTCTCCAGAAACCCACAACACCCAAGAAAGCTTGTGTTTCTTTCTTATTAGTTGGTGGAGACATTGATGTTTTCTTGTTGATCATATTCAGCTAGATCTGGTGATGTCTATCTTGCCATTTTATTCCCCAAACTTTGATCTCCTGTGCAGGTCTCAACCTTACTTTTCTTCATGGGAAAACTGTCTTTCAGATGGATTTGGACTATTTTCCTCCCTTTCTCAAAAACTTTTTCCACTGTATCGCCCCACACAATCATGTCAATGCAATGTATTGCAGGTATTCTGGAGCTTGCCCCTGTTCCAGTGCATTCTGGATCAGTCCATGGCAGATGGTAGGGCTGTGTTTCCACCCCTGGGGCAGTTGGTTCCAAGTGTACTGGATGGCCTTCCAAGTAAAAGCAAACTGTGGCTTGTACTCTGCTGCCAAAAGGATTGAGATAAATGCATTGGCAATATCAATCGTGGCATACCACTTGGCTGCCTTTGACTCCAGTTCATACTGAAGTTCTAGCATGTTCAGTACGGCAGCACTCAATGGTGGTGTGACTTCATTCAGGCCACGATAGTTTACTGTTAGTCTCCACTCTCCGTTAGAATTTCGCACTGGCCATATGAGGCTATTAAAGGGTGAGCGGGTCCTGCTGATCAGTCCTTGGCTCTCCAGTCTATGGATCAGCTTATGGATGGGAATCAGGGAGTCTCAGTTGGTACAATTTTGTCGCTGGTGCACTGTTGTAGCTATCGACACATGATTTTCTTCAGCCTTCAGCAACCCCACAAAAGAATATTCCTCTTAGAGGCAGGTGAACAATTGCTTAATTTTCTCCAAGGCAGCTACACTGAAAGCCTACCAGTGCCCTTTTGTGTCAATACCCTTTTGTGTTCAATACCCTTTCCTGAGATAGTCTATGTGAAGGATGCATGGAGCGTCTGGACCAGTCACAATGGGATGCCTTTCCCACTTCTTCCCAGTCAGACTAATTTCAGCCTCCAGTACAGTCATCTGTTGGGATCCCCTTGTCACTCCAGAAATAAAAATGGATTCTGTCCCTTCATAGCTTGATGGCATCAAGGTACACTGTGCACCGGTAACTACTTGTCCTGGGTTCAGCAGCAGCAGTTACTTTTTCTCCTTCTTAGTAGCTGGTGCAGCGCTGTGGTTTTGACTTTTGGCCTGGGAATAATACTGATAAAGCCGATGTTTTCAGTTGCTGGTCAGAATGTTTACCCTGACCAAGGACTTTGTGAGTCTCATGCTCTGCCAGGGAGGAGGAGAAGCCGGGAGGAAGCAGGGACAGGACACCTGACCCAAACTAGCCAAAGAGGTATTCCATACCACAGCACGTCATGCCCAGGATGTAGAACTGAGGGTTGCCCGGAAGGGCTGGAACTCTGCAGGGTGGGGGTGAGGTACCGATTGGTGAGCGGTTGTATTCTCTTCCTTGTTATTTCCTTTAGTATTATTGGTGGTAGCAGTAGTGATTTGTGTTATACCTTAGTTATTAAACTGTTCTTAACTCAACCCGTGGGAGTTGCATTCTTTCAATTCTCCTCCCTGTCCCTCCAGAAGCGGAGGGAAGAAAGGTGTGGGGGAAGTAGAAACTGCGTGGTTCTAATTTACGGCTTGGGTTTAAACCATGACACTACAAGAGCCTTATGCTCCTGTGGGTCTGATGTGCCAGGCCATCTGATCCGCACAGTCCAGTAAACCCAGTTGTCCCTCTCCTCCACCTGGCTGGAAGTAGGACCTCTCTAGTCCTGGTCATAGAATTCTTCACTTAGTTGCATCTTGTAAAATGGATTCAAATTATTTTCCGTAATTCGATTCAGATTAGGAGTAAAAATCTGCCTTTCCACTCCACCTGGGAAACTTCCCACTGGAGACTGGAGCAGCAGCTTTCCTGGAAGGATCCCCATTTGTGATTGTTTTTCCTTGTAATTCATGGACTTGTGTCTCTAGAGTCGAGTCAGGTTCTTCATCCCAATTCCTCATGTTCCTTTTATGGTCCCACAGATAAAACCACAGGGTATCTTGTAATGTATACCATCTATACCCTCCCTCCTAAGTGAAAGAACACTTACATTAGATAGCTGAAATGCTGGTCTGTAAAGGTGGGGGTAGGACACATCCTCTTCGAATTACTGGAGCTCCCAGGACAGTTTCTCCACAGCTGAGACAAGGGAAAAATTGTCTTTGTATTCCTGGCGCTGGTGAAGCACTTCATTCACTGGTGGTGCCACTTTGTCCCTCCAGATAATTACTGCCAATAAATTGGCATATTATGATAGTGCACTTCATATGCATTTTCACCACAAGGCTTCTGTCTGATAGACAATTGTCTATGCAGCACTCTGAAATTTTTTTAAAGTGTATTTTCCTGGCAAAACTGTCAATTTGTGTTTCACTGTTGTTCTTTGTACCCCAAAGTCATGTATTGTGTACGGATATCTCTTAGAGCAAAATTGTGTCCCCAGGAGACTGTCATTCTCTGCAAAGGAAAGTCCCAGTTAGTTAGCATATATATTACTCCTTTAAAATGTCATGTTTGGGACATCTGCATTGTGAAATCCCACAGGAGTATATTCTGAACATTTTAAAGGCAATACCTAGTGAAAATAAAAGATGCAGTGAAGGTAGATTCAGTATATATTTTTTGAGTCTCTAACCCTTTAAAAATCTAGTTTATATCTTATCTTGTGTCCTGTGATGAGCTGCATTCCATATATAACATTTTTGTGCATGTTTGTCAATAACCCCCTGAAACAAGTGGCTCTGGCCCCACAGCTTTGCAGCAGGATGCTAATCCACCCAGACAGACAGTGCACTCAATTCTGAAAATCTCGGCATCTAAAATAAGCAGCACAATTTCACACCATTAGAAAAGAGATTGGTTTCTGCACAGGAAATTGGGTCATTTTCTATACCTGCAGTTACGCTTGGCTGTATTTACAACAGAAGCCTGATAACAGAGATACTGAAATGTATCAAGCTGGAAATACAGCAAAACCCCCTGAAGTGCTGTGGTTAGTGTTGCATATCAATAAATAAAATTCAACTAAGAAAAAAATTTTAGGAAGATGCCATCTCTACAGCTGACAGTCTTTAGCTGAAAGAAAGGGACAGATGCTGGAGATATAATCTTAACATTGATAGAGAAGACAAATTTATACAGATTAATTATGTGCAGTTTCATAAATACTGAAGGGTTCAAGTGCAGTAGCAGTTCCTGTCTATAACTTTGCCAAATAAATTCATATAAAAGATAAACAAATGCAGTGTATAGCGCTTGGCTAGCTTCTTACTGAAAATCTTGGACCTTTAAACTATTGTAAATTCTTACACCTGAGAAAAACAATTATTGTTTTGAGACATTTACAGTAATGCCAGCCTTGCCAATTTATTCTGCATTTCACTGCATTTGATGTGTTTTCTTACTTCAGCTTCATTCATGGATTTATGAATATGAGAGGCTTGGTAACAAATTAATAAGAAATTAGGTTTTGCAGCCAATAAAAAAGAACCACAAATACATACAAAATGCCTTCTAATGTTCGATCATATGTCTACTGTATCAGTCTTCAATTCTCAGTGAAATCTTTGTGAAACTATTCCCACTTCTAGTGAAATGAGAAAAGAGAATATATGTGAAAAGTAGGTTTTCTGTTCTCATCTCCATTACTGCAGTATTATGCACCACTTCTGCTTCATCCTAAGTTGTGTGTTCATAGAATCATAGAATCATAAAGTCACCTAGGTTGCAAAAGACCTTTAAGATCATCAAGTCCACTTATTAACACAGGACTGCCAAGACCACCACTAAACCGTATCACTGAGGGTCTCATCTACATGGGTTTGTTGTGGCCCAAGTGCAGGATCCTGCACTTTGCCTTGTTGAAACACATATCATTGGCCACAGCCCATCGATGCAGCCTGTTCAGATCTCTCTGCAGGGCCTTCCTATCTTTCAGTAGATCAACACTCCCAGCCAACCTGGTGTCGTTCACAAATTTACTGACTTCTCTCAATCCCCTTGTCCAGATCATCAATGAAGATATTAAACAACACTGTCCCTATCACCGAGCCCTGAGGGACACCACTTGTCCCAACTAGGGTCACCAACTAGATGTACACCATTTACTGCCATTCTTTGGGCTCGGCCAGCCAACCAGTTTCCAACCCAGTGAAGATTCCACCTATCCAGGCCATGAGCAGCCAGTTTGTCCAGCAGAACACTGTGACATTGTCAAATGCTTTACTTAAGTCCAAATAGACAATGTTCACAGCCTTTCCCTCATCAGCCAGGTTGGTCAACTTCTCGTAGAAGGAGATCAGGCTGGTCAAGCAGGACCCGCCCTGCATGAACCCATGCCGACCAGTCCTGACCCCTTCATTTTCCCACTTGTGCTGTGTGATCTCACTTAGGATCATCTGCTCCATGACCTTCCCTGGCACTGAGGTCAGGTTGACAGGCCTGTAGTTTCTAGGGCCCTCCTTCCTGCCCTTTTGGAAGAAAGGCATCATGTTGGCCACCCTCCAATCCTCTGGGACCTGCCAGTAGCCAGGGCTGCTGATAGATGATTGAGAGTGGATTAGCAAGCTCCTATGCCAGCTCCTTTAGCACTTTTGGATGTAGCCCATCCAGCCATACAGACTTGTATACTTCTAAGTGGAGCAGGAGGTTGCTAACCAATTCTTCCTGAATTATGGGCACTTCAATCAGGTCCCTACCTCTGCCATCCAACTCAGGGAACTGAGTACACTGAGGGTGGCTGGTGTGACTATTAAGGATTGAGGCAAAGGCAGCATTAAATACCTCAGCTTTTTCCTCATTCTCATTCACAAAGTTCAATGTTTATAAGAAACAGACCTTGATGTAATATTCAGCTCACGTTTGGTAAATGTGGATGCATAAACTGATGCAGTCGTCCTTATCCAGCTAATATCCTCTATAACTTTGCCCTTCCCTTCTTATTCTTATTCTTAGCTCATAAAGCTTTGTGAATTATAGCTTCCATATCATTAGAGCAAATTCTGTCCTGGCTCAGTGGAGCTGCTCAAAACCTGAGACCAAGTATGTTGGTCTATTTAAGGAAGAAACTTTATCATGCTGTGGTTTCTATATGAAGTAGAGGAATAGCTACGTGTATTACAGTAGTAATGTCTTCATCAGTTAATTGTCTAATTTGGAGTAATACAATATTGGTTTTCTTCTTACTACTATATTGAATTTCTCCTTATTTGTATAAGCATATATTTATCAGGTCAAAGAGATGATTGCTAGAGACTTTTCACGGTACCATCCACCTACCTTGAAGCAGTTAGGGTAAATCGCTATGTATGTGCTGGGAATGGTTTATACTGTTTGAAAGCATGTTGCAAATAATTTCCAAATAATTTCCCCAATCTCTGTCTAATATCGAAAAAGCAAAGTGTCCAAACATGTTCATTTTAGCACATGATTACATAATGTCAGCTACAGGAACCGCTGTAAAAAATCCCTGTATTATCTAAATCCAGGTCAGAATGGGTTTATCATCTCAAAAGGAGTAGCACATTGACCTAAATCTAACAGTTTAACAGCAACATAATATCCTGAATATTTAAGACACCTTGGATTTTAGGGAAAATTAGGATCTTTCTACCAATTTTATGTATTTTTCAGTTTTGAACAGGCAGAGCAAACAGTTCATTTCCAATGACAATGTCCAAAAGATGACCTTTTGTCTCAAGAGTCTGAACAGTCCCAGAGAGGGAAATAAGATCTGTGATAATTGAAGGGCTCCATTTGTAGTAAATAAATTATTAAATGGAATTATCAATGATAGTGCTTCATGCACCCCTTGTTTGTACACCTATACATTCGTTATTCTTCAGAAAAGAGAGTGTTAGGTCTGGGAATGATGTCAAATCTTCACATGGCTAGAAAATATCATAATATAGAAAATATCATAATAAATTACATCCATTGGGTTTTTTGCCTGGGCAAAATCTGACCATTGTGTTGCAGTGATTTGGGAGCACAGAAAGGAACAGATTTGCTTTTCTCTTTCACTACACAAAATGCCCACTACACAAAACACAAAACATGATAGGTGCTTATTTTGCACTAGTGACTGCTGATGAGGAAAGTAGGCAAAGCATCCTGCATCATCAAGGATTCGTGACCAGTAATCTCACTTGCAACCTCTGCTCCTCCTTCCCACTGCACAGTGAACAACAAACTAAGACCATGCACTGCTCATTTTGGAGCTGCAGTGGGGATGTATCATGGATAGGTTTCACTCTGCTATACTATAACCCTGCATATCCCTCTGCATGTACATCTTCCCTTCTGGTTACCTGCTGCTGTGCTTTTCTGGTATTTTTGTGGTCTGTGGGGGTTAGAAGTTGTAATACACAATTAACAGTTGCAATAAGGGCAAAAACTATTAAGATTTAAAGGATCAGGGTTTTTTTTTTTATTTGAAAGAATGTTAAAGAATTCAAACTGGCAAAAAATGTTAGCAAAGATTTCTTTTTACATACTTGTAAAATAAGCCAACGTGGGGAAGAAGTTTATTTAGTTGCTATCTCTGATAATGGTAGCTTTTCTAAGGGCAGCTACTTAGGATTTAACTTCAGAAAGCTTAAGTTAAAGTTTAAGCAAATATTTGAGCAGCTATTTGAAAATGTTTGCTATTAAAAATCTTGCTGCAGTGCTTACATTGCTTACCTGATTGTTTCTGTAGCCCTAGATAGCACTCTCGTACAATAGGGTGGCATTTGTCATAAGCAGGAGTGGCACATTCTACCTTCCATGGAGTTAAAGCATTGAGGAATCCACATTCTTACGCACCAGTAATAATGTGATAGCATCAAGCACAGAACATGTCCCTTAAGTTAATACACCGAAATAAAATGAAGATGACGCCTTGATAAATATAGAAATATAAATTCATGGATGAGACTGTGTCATTATACTGTAGGTCTCAGGTCAGAGGAGTCATTTAGTGATAATATTTTTTGAAAAATCTTCACTCTGATATTTCCTGTCTTTCACACAACATCTATTTCTAGCCTAAAAACAATTATTTAAAAAAAATGCCAATTTCTGCATTGAGTAACAATAACATGAACCAAGCTCTAAAATTTTGAACAAAGTCTTTCAAAATTTTGCAAAGTTACCTGATGTATTTATACAGAAGACTAAGGAAATGTTTAAATAAGAGGTGTATATCACACTGAAACAGAAAGTAACAGCTTTCTCAAAAAAAATTAAAATACTCAAGCCATTAAAAAAAACCCAACCACAACTCAAGGTGTAAATTTAGATAAACTTGATGACTGTATGAGAGTATCAATCTTTGATATTTTCAATAATAAACAAAATTCAGCATCTTCTGTACATAAAGAGGGTTGCTCTACATATCTACATATAGAGGTGAAAGGAACATTTTCACAGTAAGGAAAAGTTACACCAAAAAGCACTGTTTAACTGGCAGAGATGATCAACGTATTTTTCAAGAATTTTGATATTTTGCCTCTTGTTTGGGTTTCATTTTTTCTTCATTTCCCTCTGAAACTTCTGCTAACTTTTCGGCAGTTATCATATTCAAGCCAAGAGGGATGTAGAAATCGAGATCTTTATTGTTCTACAAGATGGTACTGATGTGTTTATATAATAAAAAAGAAATAAAAAAAAAAAACCCATGAGACTTTTTTAACTTCTTTACCACCCAATATCATCTAATATAAACTTGATTAATCTCTTTGTATCTATCAGATATGGAAAATAAGAGAACAGATAGTTTAATGACTAGATACAAAAGGCATGTTCATGGTGTCCTAAACTATCCTAAAAGGCAATAGTATAAGGGTTGTTTTTTATTTCAATATGATCAATTTTATGCAGAACATCAATTTTTTACCATTTGATTTATGTGATGTCCCTAGGCAACATATTTTAAATTACCCTTTGGACATTTACATGGAAAATTAATAAAATTTTATAGAAAATAAGCTTCAGAAAGAAAATAATTCACAATTGGACTCATCATGCTAAATATCATGAAAGTAAGATATATGGATTTAACATTTCCTTATGGAAGTGGAAAGAGAGATGTTTTTCCTAAAACAAAGTAGAACAATATCCACTGTAAATCTGTGGCCTGAACCATCTACTCTGACAGAAAAATTTCTGTCAGCATTGAGAATAGTTTAGTGTGAGGTGTCCTTGCCCATGGCAGGGGGGTTGGAACTAGATGATCTTAAGGTCCTTTCCAACCCTAACTATTCTATGATTCTATGATAAAATGAAGAATTTGCTTTCTTCCTCCACGTTTTGTTTTCTCAGGTGGACATATATTTAAAGTGAAATACTACTCCAAACTATGTTACAACTCAGCATGTAATCAGCTGTTAGAACACCATGCAAGTTCTTAAACTTTTCTAGGAAGAAATGTTTGATTTAATATCAAGCATTAGCTGTCTTCTACAATCTTGCATAACCATGCAAAATTTAGACAAATCTTTGTGTTGACTTATCTTTGATTTTTGTGGGGTTTTATTACAGATGCCTATAACTGCAATGTTGAAATACAATATTGGAAGTGGAGAAAATTATATTTTACCCGTTATTGAGGATTAAAATCTTAATTACTAGAAGATTAGCATAATAACAAATCAGTATTAACACTCAGCTTCATCATTTTATCTATGACTGTAATTAAAGCCCAAGACAGCTGCGAAAGATTCTAGCAGTATTCTCCTTTCTGCCAAATCAAGTATATCCCAAGAGGCATATGGCATTTTCAAGGCCAGGACTTCAATTTTCCAGTCTGAACCTATCTTACAAGTAAAGAACCTTATTTCTGCAAGAGAAATTGAATGCCATTCTGCCTTTAAGTAGATGATTTATATGTACGCTATTTGTATCATTGTATACAAATGTACATTGTACGCATACATATGACTATGTTTGTGAAAAATATGTGAGGATAATTTCTCTGATTCTCTCTATACGTTATAGGTTTTTTTGCACAATTTGCAGTAAAAATGTGTTTTAATTGTTAATAATTATTTTGTTCATTTTCCTGGTTTTAGATGCTGTCTTTGCATTTAAAAAACATTTCCTATCATTTTTAACTATCTTTTTTTTTAGTTTTTGGGGTATTTAAAATATTAGATATGTTGACCAATGATCTCCATGTATAAATACATTATCTGTGTATGGCAGCTAGGGACAAATGCCCTTAATCTGTGCAATCTTGTTTTATGTGGCACACCATTTTGCTTAATCAGAATTCCTATTATTGTTAAATGCTTTATTATGTGGTTGTAAAACAGCAGTGCTTTGAAAATTAGGATCTAACTGAGACACGGGAGTCCTGATTAGGAAATTTTTCTGTCCCTGGCTTACCTCCATTCCTGTTTAGAAATGTGCCACTTGCAATACCGCAGCTTGCATTTTTGATGATTTGGAGTGGGTGGATAATCTTTGACTAATGAGACCTAGCCTCTGGGAGTGCCTACAGCATGGCAGATGTCATATTGCTGGTGGAGGTCGACATGCATGCCCAAACATCACGCAAGCACAGCTTGAGAGTTCACCTGCCTCCTTTCTCCATCAGCCTACCCTACCTCATGATTGCCACCATACCAGCCGTTTCTGTGAGCAGGATGGCCAGCTGGACCATGCAGGAAGCTGGTGACCTAATTAAGCTAGGTGGGTGGAAACCAGGGGTAGAACCTGTCAAGATGAAGTTGAAGAGGGCTGGAGCAGGGTATGGGAGACTAAAGGGCTGGCATCACTTCTCTTTGCTTTTGTATGGTTGTGCAAGTTGCAGAACATTAGACTGAGAGCTCATCCAGGCTAGGATAACTGTGATAGGAGCAATTCTCATTGGGCAATGTGGGTTAGGAGAGGTAGCATGAAGTGTCTTTTACTCCTCTAGGAACTAGTGCTTGAGTAAACCAAGCCTGTGGCATGCAGCAAAAGCCATAAAATGTGCAATGTGTTCTTGAACACAGGCTGAAAATGAAGACTTACTGAAGGAAAACACAAATAGAACTAAAATAAAGCTTCTCCTGCTTTTCCCAGGTTTGCTGAGAGTGTTTTCCTTCTTCCTAATTCTTCTTTCTGGTAAGTTAATTGTGCCATGGTTGGTGCTTGCAAAGCACAGGGCACTTGAAAACCACAGAGCAGTTCAGTGGCTAAGGTGAGCCTTGTCCTATTCTGTTTTCCTGTGTGATCAGGGAATAGGATTATTAATTTTGAGCTGTCTTGAACGGGAGAGCTTTTTGCCAAAACGTAGTCTTAATAAAACATCAGTAAGAATATGTCCTGGGTTCATCAGCAGCAGTTACTTTTTCTCCTTCTTAGTAGCTGGTGCAGCGCTGTGGTTTTGACTTTTGGCCTGGGAATAATACTGATAAAGCCGATGTTTTCAGTTGCTGGTCAGAATGTTTACCCTGACCAAGGACTTTGTGAGTCTCATGCTCTGCCAGGGAGGAGGGGAAGCCGGGAGGAAGCAGAGATAGGACAACTGACCCAAACTAACCAAAGAGGTATTCCATACCACAGCACGTCATGCCCAGGGGATGTAACTGGGCGTTGCCCGGAAGGGCACCCTCTCTGCTCGGTCGGGCTCGTTTTCGGCGGGTGGTATCATATGCTCTTCCCTTGTTATTTCTCTTATCATTATTATTATTATTGGTGGCAGCAGTAGTGCTTTGTGTTATACCTTAGTTACTGGACTGTTCTTATCTCAACCCGTGGGAGTTACATTCTTTCGATTCTCCTCCCCATCCTTCCAGGGTGGGGGGGAGAGTAGAAACTGCATGGCTGACTTACCGACTGACTTAAACCATGACAGAATACTAGATTGCATTAAAAATGTAGTTAAATCTTTTTGTAGGCAAAAACTTCAAAAGAAGAATGGGCTTAATTGTCTCACATGCTCTTTACAAAGATCATGACACATTTAGAAGAGTACATAGGTGAGAGAGAAGCCAGGCTGCTCTCAGAGCAAAATATAAACTGTTGATTAGCATTTCCTCAGGTGAGGAGTGGTAACATTTGAATGTTATTAATTACATTATAATTGCTATTGTAGCTCAATTCTTAAACTGATAACAGTTATGTTACAAGTTAACAAATGGCATTTAGAAATACAAACTGGTTTTGGTGTGGAGTGTTGCTTTGTTTTACTTTTCAATGAAAGGGTTTCATTTGTTATGATATCTAATTAAGACAAAGAACACCATCTTTTTAAAGAACCATTTATCTTCTTTTTTTTTTTTTAATGGCTGAATGGTAAACAAGAGAAATACATCTGATGGTAGTAACAAATCATAAATCTGTAACAGTTTAATAAAGCAAATCGTGACTTTCACCAAGAAAGAAGGGATGGGTCAAAACAGTATTACGGAGAATGGATTGTTCTTTTTAATATGTTTTTGGAGTGAGTTTTCCATATTTCTTCAAACTTGTCATGCCTCTTACAGTTTTCCTAGGCATGCTGGCCACAAACATCACCTACAGACATCACAGACTGTGTATATTAATTACATTTACAGCTGGAAGTTGAGATACTATCAAAAACTGTGGAGGAGTTATGGCACATCCTTGTTTTGTCCCTTGATGATAGACTGGACATTCACAAACCTGAAAGAACAGTTATAGAAGATTCATAAACACATCACATGAAATAAGCTGTGGAATAAGACACATCCCACACATCCTGCTTGGTCAGGACATGCAATTCTTAAGTAGTCTTCACAACTTTTTTATAAAAATATTGCTTAGTCTAAATTATTAAGTATGCTTTAATCAATAGTTGGAACTTATTCTTACATTGTTCGCTATTACAATTTATAGATAGTGGTGCTACATTATATATATAGACAGACAAGTATACATATATGGATATATAAAAGGAGAAATATTTCATGTAAATGAGAGAGAATCAAACCTACAATCTAGAAAGTAATTATGAATGGGTTTAGACTCTTTACATGCTTTTAGTGCCTAATGTTGCCAAAATGGCAACTGCTTTACAAATAGGATCATAAACTTGGGCCCAGATCTGGAATTTTTCTTTCTAAAATGTGAGCTTGGGTCAGTGTTCTTGTATGTGGAAGGATGAGCAAACTGCAGTCCTTAGCTCTTACTAATAAGCCCTTTCTCATTTCCATGTAGTTAGTTAGTAGGTAAATATGCCCCTCTGAGGATTAATAATTTATGTTAATAATATTGGAGGTTTTATATTAAGTAAATATGGAAAGACAATGCATTGGCAGTTTTGTGACTTGATCTGGAATTCTGTTGTTCCATGGAGATTTTTAAATTATAAAATAACTATGATTTTATAATTTAAAATGTCAAATCTGATATAACTTGGGAAAAAATAGAAATACATTTTAGGTAGTAAGGAAGTTATACTTCCTTATAATTGATCTCAATCAAATTATCGACATTTACTTGCATTGATGTACAATCACCATTGCACATTGCTTTACTTTGTGTTGTTCAGTGGCTGTTAAGATCAAAATAGTATAGAGCTAAAGGCAAAACTTTTTATTTTGGTTGAAGCCACACTCATATGAAAGTCTATTGTGGCAGAATCCTCTGTGGCAGAGGCATCTTACGTTGTGAAAATAATTTATGGGCTTTTCCGGGTTATGTCTTTGGCAGTGATTTAGAATATTTTCCTGTTAGTCTACACTGTGTTTCTGCTCAAATCAGAAGTTTCCAGCTCAGCTTGTTCAGGTGATGCCACCTAAAGCAACAATGGCTTGGCCATTTTCTCTGTTAGACAA
This sequence comes from Psittacula echo, assembly GCF_963264785.1. Taxonomy (NCBI): domain Eukaryota; kingdom Metazoa; phylum Chordata; class Aves; order Psittaciformes; family Psittacidae; genus Psittacula; species Psittacula echo. The sequence goes on along the minus strand of NC_137742.1, from coordinate 50,408,266 downwards.
GCACTGCGGTAAATGTAGGTTATAGCTTTCTGTTAGGTAAATGAGATGATGTTTATAGAGAGTCTAGTACTCCAGGGAGCTTTCTGTCCAGGTAATAGACACCTGAGGGACAGAAAACACAGGCTCCATAGGCTATAATTAGTGTCTTTATGAAAAAGAAGAAAATCAGTCTGCATCTAGTCTTGCCTTCAATCTCTATTTAACACACTATTTGAACTGCAAGGGAGCTCGCAAAACAAAAAAGGTTGGGAGCTATTGTTACGGGACTTAAACCCCGTCTGACAGATGTGATCAGATATAACTTCAGTATTATAGAATCAACTACGCTGTAAAAGACCTTTAAGATCATTAAATCCAACCATTACCTTCTTTTTATAATAAAAAGAAATCAATTAATTTGCTCTCTTTTAAAGATATTTAACAAATTGCTCAGGCACCGACACTCTAATACCTGTACATAATGGTCTACCAGGGCTAGGAACAGGAAGAGGTATATCTCAGCTGGTTCACATAGTAATAGTCTTGATCTGGTCTCCTCTAATTTTTTTTTTTTTTTTTTTTTGTCTTTCATTCTGTATATACCTTTTTGCTGGTTTTGGCAAATCTTTGATAGATCTCTAAAGGCAAGTCAGCTGTACCTTTTCAGTTCTCTCTTTTTCTTCTCAGATATAGACACACATTTGGAGGAATATAAAGTTCTGCTTCAACAGCATGCATTTATCAATATTTCATGTAGTGTTTTGGGGGCCTGGATTTTTTTCTTTGTCCATTTCCTTAAGGAGCGGTGACTAAGGAGTGTTAGAAATCAATTCAGATGACTTTTCTTCTTTTTTTGAATGATAGACAGGCTCCTATTTTTGAAAGATTTTTGGTTGAAATTTGACAGGAACCAGAAGGTGACTAATAATTCAGGATATTTTTGCTAAGCACACCTAGATTTAGGAGCTTTCTGCTTGCACCCATTATACACTGCATTTCCACTAATCCACAAACTGATGTAATATTAGAAAACAAACTCAGCTTTCCAGAGATCCCAAAAATGCTTCTGAATGTAGGATGCTCCCCTGCATTTCCAGCTTTTTTCTTAGAGATTAAGTTCGTTTAGTCTATCAGTGAGTTCAACTCTTTTTCATTGAATTAACTAAATTCATTTTTAGGTAGTGTAACTTCACTGCATGGCGAACATAGCTGAAGTGCAAATATATCTTGGACTGAAGAGCTAAGCAGAGTGTATCACTGCATGTTTCCATAGTTTCTAGCAGAAAAGCTCACCAACAGGTTTAACAGTGGATCAGTTTCCACTTGTGCTGTTTATTTGTCATCCATAATAACTTCTGACAAATCTGTTTTGGTTTGGTTTTTTATTAGTTTTGTTGAGTTTTGAGTAGTTTTGTTGAGTTTTTTTTGGGGGGTATTCAATGCAAATTTAATACAAATTCAGTACACAAATTTGTTACTGTATTTTCAAGACCCTAAAAATACTGTGAACAAATAAACTGCAGATTCCAGAAGATACCTGTCTCAGTAAGAAATGTCAAATCCTTATTTTTTAAAAATAGCAATTGGGATATTTTGGGGTTTTTAAACTAGTTCATTTTAAATCCTTGCTCTCAGGAATAACTGTCAAAGCTGATAAAGCATTCTGTTTATTGGTGCTAGCAAAACCAGTGCAAGCATTGACAAGATGAGGCCCTTAGTCACAGGAACACCAGGGACAATTAAGTTTCAATGGCAATCAGTCTTACCACTGAAAGGTTTTCAGCACTCTTTAAGCTCACTGCTGGAAGGTCAGCATGACTGAATTAAAAGTAGTTGTAGTCTTGTGATGATGCATGCTATCTTTCCTGATCTGGTCATACTGTACGCACCAGAGATTGAGATGTTTCAAGGATATTAGCAGATTAAAGTCTAAAATTGATGTATCACAGAGCAAATCTGTAATAACCACTGTACTTGAATACTGTAGGGAATTATAGTTGCAGGTGAGGCGGTAAATCTTTTATTATAAAACCATCAACTTACTAGTGTTAATTTATTTTTGTGTTACAGTGGGTTAAAAAGGTATAGTCTCTGAAGAGGAAGGGTTTCCTTTTAATTGTTAATACTTAGTGATTTATCAGCTTTCTAAGAGCTTGAATCTCTGTGTAAATGAGATGCCACATTTTATCAAGGAGTTTCTGTGATTTTCAGGATGCAGCAACATGAGGTCTGCCTGTGGTGAGGGTTGTGTGTGGTATTCTCCCAGGAGCTGCTGTGTGACCCTAGTAGTATGTATGTGGAAGCAGAAGTAGGAACAGACTAATGCACATTTCAGGGCACACACCTTTCCCAAGTGGTGGTATTTGCTCTCCTGAAGACACCCCTTTAGTGCAACTCTGACTTTACAGATAAGCACTGCCTCTTCCCTGTCAAATTCTTGCCGTGCAAACTTTTGGTGGAATCTGATATAAAAAAAAGGGAAATATAACCCCCATTTTCAAGAAGGGGAAAATGGATGACCCGGGGAATTACAGACCAGTCAGTCTCACCTCTGTGCCTGGCAAAATCTTGGAGCAGATTCTCCTGGAAGGCATGCTAAGGCACATGAAAAATGACAAGGTGCTTGGTGACAGCCAGCATGGCTTCACTAAGGGGAAATCCTGCCTGACCGATTTGGTGGCCTTCTATGATGGGGCTACGGAACTGATGGATGGGACAGAGCAGTTGACATCATCTACCTGGACTTGTGCAAAGCCTTTGACACTGTCCCGCATGACATCCTTGTCTCTAAATTGGAGAGACATCAGTTGGACGGGTGGACCACTCAGTGGATAAAGAACTGGCTGGATGGCTGCATGCAAAGAGTTGTGGTCAATGGTTCCATGTCCAGCTGGAGACCAGTAACGAGTGGTGTCCCTCAGGGATCGGTGTTGGGACCGGTCTTGTTCAACATCTTTGTCAGTGATATGGACAGTGGGATTGAGTGCGCCCTCAGCAAGTTTGCCGATGACACCAAGCTGTGTGGTTCGGTTGATACACTGGAGGGAAGGGATGCCATCCAGAGGTTCCTCCACACACTTGTGAGGTGGGCTGATGCCAACCTTATGAAGTTTAACCATGCCAAGTGCAAGGTCCTACACCTGGGTTAAAAGCAATCCCAAGCACGGCTACAGGTTGGGCAGAGAAGAGATTCAGAGCAGCCCTGCAGGGAAGGGCTTGGGGGTGTTGGTCGATGAGAAACTGAACATGAGCCGGCTTCACTGTGCGCTCGCAGCCCAGGAAGCCAACCGTATCCTGGGCTGCATCAAGAGGAGTGTGACCAGCAGGTCGAAGGAGGTGATCCTGCCCCTCTACTCTGCTCTCCTGAGACCTCACTTGGAGTATTGTGTGCAGTTCTGTTGTCCTCTACATAAAAAGGATATGGAACTGTTGGAACAAGTGCAGAGGAGGGCCACGAGGATGATCAGGGGACTGGAGCACCTCCCGTATGAAGATAGGCTGAGAAAGTTGGGGCTGTTCATCCTGGAGAAGAGAAGGCTGCGTGGAGACCTCATAGCAGCCTTCCAGTATCTGAAGGGGGCCTACAAGGATGCTGTGGAGGGACTCTTCATCAGGGACTGTAGTGACAGGACAAGGGGTAACGGGTTCAAACTTAAACAGGGGAAGTTTAGGTTGGATATAAGGAAGAAATTCTTCACTGTGAGGGTGGTGAGGCACAGGAATGGGTTGCCCAGGGAGGTTGTGTATTCTCCATCCTTGGCGGTGTTCATGGCCAGGTTGGATGAGGCCTTGGGTGACATGGTTTAGTGTGAGGTGTCCCTGCCCATGGCAGGGGGGTTGGAACTAGATGATCTCAAGGTCCTTTCCAACCCTAACTATTCTATGATTCTATGATTCTATGAAATACTAAGGTTGAGGAGGAGTAAGACAGGCACCAGCAGAATCTTGCCTCTGCTATGTAACTTGCAGCTGAACAGCTTTTAGGGGAAGCTGTCTTATAAAAAGATTGTGCATCAGTCCTCAAAAAGAACCAGGCATATACCTTCTTTTGCCATGCACACAGGGACAGGAGACTATACACAGAAAGCAAAGGTATAGTTGGGAAAAAACCTTTGCTTCCCTGCTTCTGAAGACATCGTTTTGTTTAACACAAGCAATGGATGAATTATTCAAGAATACTTAATCTTCTAGAGATATTAGCAGGTAATGTAATGAATGGTATTGTATCTTTTAATCATTGTCATTTGGAATTGACGATAGTTAGAAAGAACTTGATACGAGAAAAATTTGCCGCCTGTATTAGAATTTTGCATAACAGATAAAAACTCTTCAGTAACTTCAGATAGCATATGCCATGTTTGTACAATATTTTGGATTTGAGAGCTGAAATAATTCTATAAGATTATATAAATACAGGTTTATTAACCCCTATTAGCATTATTTAAGGCATTTATTAGCATTAAGCCCTCTTTTCCTTAAAGACACAGTAGACACAAATTACATTCTCAGTCTATGAAGCTTATTGTTTTCTTTACAGAGTACACACTGAAGTAATATTGCTGAGACTAAGATTAGAGCAAGTACTGAAGAGACCCATATGATCTTTTCCCTAGATGCCATGAATGGAGAATGAGTGTGCTGGGCTGTTTTTTTATCTTTCTCTTTCTAGTCTCACATAAACCCAGTTTGTATTAGCTCAAATATACTTTCAACAAGACAGCTGTGAAGTTACACTGCGCATACCAGGTTGTGAACAATAGTTTACTTCTGAATGAATCACTCACTTTACAATATATGCTCAGAAGTTAAGCACCAGATTTAAGCACTGGAATAAAAAGGGGAAGAAAAAAGGGGTAACTAAGTAAGGTTATCTATTAGCATTGCATATTTATGTGGCATAAAGCAAAATCAAATAATTGTTTTGAGGTAAAGACCTGAGGAAATATGAGGCATAACAAAAATTGTTCTGAGAAAATAAACTGTAATGGTATGTGTGTTCTTCAGCTTGTCAAGATGAAAGCAAAATGCTTGTTTAATTTTAAACAAACTATCAGACCAGGGTTCAGTGCGCTTGGTGTTGTCTATCATATTGTCCTTTATGCAGAGTCCAAGGGCAGGGTCATGTTGTGCCCATTTCAAATAAAAGATATCTAAATATGCAGTGCACAGGCACTTTCTAGCCTCTGTAGCCTGCACCAGCCACTTGCTAAACTGTTACTGAAGAAAGGATGATAAAGACATCCACATACAAGCCAAAGAAATAAAGAAAATTCTGTGACTTTACCTACATCTGCAGCATATAAAGTTGACTGACAAAATAAATTTTGCATGCAGAAATTATGTCATCTGAATCCATTTATAAGGCAATTCCTGCCTACATGCATCCGATTTCATAGTCTGCATTTGGCTGCTCAGGTATAAACTGTGAGAAACAAAGGCAATTGTCAGTGTTAAAGACTTACAGAAAACTGATAGTTATAATGGCAGCAGTTAGTAGGTAAGTTTTGTCAAGTCAGGCTATTTCAGTACAATCCATTTTATCTATCACTTAACCACTTCTGCTTCATCAAACTAGTGCAAAATAAGATTTACTTGCTTTGGTATATTCTGTAAATCTCTTTTAGCTCCACCATAATTTTTGCAGTTAAAATGGGTAAGTCTTGGTTCAATCTTCTGATCAACGCTTTTACTGATTTTAAGGTTTTGATATAACACTCTTTAAAGCTGATTGGAGGAGAAAACTGGTAAAACCTATTGTGTAATCTGACTTAATAGCAATACTTTATTCCTAGCAGAGGTTTTAGACCAAAAATCAGCTTAGATTTGGTGATTGAAGTAAAGTTAAAAGGTACCAGTTATTTCTGCTTTTTGTTATGTCTTCCGTTTAGGGTTTGTTAATATAAAAAGGGGAGGAAAAAAGATTATTTTTAGGGCGTCATAAGGTTTGTTGTTTTATGCAGTCATATGTCATAACCAGGAGACACTAGGAATCTTTTCCTTGCTCTAGCTTTTAACATGCAAGACACAAACGAAAGCTCCCCTGGACTAATGACAGAAAAATCCCTTTGCCTTCAACAGAGGTTACTCTTATTTTTTGACATTTTAGCTTTAAACCACGGGAAGTGCATATGAAGTGATGAGTTAGCTGCTTGCCAGTTTCAGGACAATTTATCATCTCTGTAGTTTTGTACCACAGAAACAAGGTAAAATATGTTGTAGCCTGAATTTGTTAGGCTTATGAGGGAGATGTGAGTTCAAATCACAGCTTTTGCAGGGTTTTGTTTATTTGTTTCTAATTATGTGGATCGTAAATCAAACTAGATTGATGTCTACTTTTGACACTTAAAGGCTTAAACCATCTGCAGTCTACTTTTGTAACTATCAGCGCTATGGATAGGCAAACTGTGTCAGCCACATGGTAAATATTTAAAGAGGTAGCCTAGTGGAGTCCCCCCAGATATCTTATCCTCAAAAGACGGTTGTGAGAAGTGTGTTCCAAAAGGAAGTGTGTGCACGTCAAGAGATAAAGATGTTAAATAGCAAGTGACAAAAGGAAGAAAAGGCAGAGGACATCTCTAAGGTGTGATAGAGAAATTTGTTGAGAAGACCCTTTGAGGTAATTTTTAAAATACTTGATTTACTGGTAGAGTAAGCACCCCACAACTGGATTTGCAGCAGAGGAGTGGGGGTCATAAATCATATTAAGTGGGGTTTACAGGAAAAATCATTAGACAAAACAGTACAAAATCAATAAAAGCAATTCAGTCTGGAAACAAACAACATAGCAATGAGGGACAGAAAGTACGCAGCAGAAATACAACTACTTGTTAAATTAAACTGTGCACATAATGGGGTTTCAGATGGAAGACTGGCCCTGCTTGACCTCTTTATGAGAAATATTGAAATCACTTCAGATCATGTCCTTTCCAGTCAGCTATAATAGTATAAAAGTGCTAGGCTTTTGTAAAGCACTTGTAGTGCTGACACGAATTGGGCTCTGTGGAGGGGGATATACTTCTAAATTTTTAAGTATAGACAGCTAAGAAACCGTGCTAGCTAAGCCATCCTGTCATGGCCGTAATACACCACCAGTGCAGGCATAACAATGCCTCTGAATGCCAACTGTTTTTTATCTAGTTCAGCATATTATGCTTTTATTTCAATGAAGGATTGCAGAATCAGGTCACTGCAGCTACTCTGGATTTTTCTCTATGGAGAGGAAATGCTGCTGGTGTTTTGGCAACCTTTTTTGGGTAATTCCATGGCAAAGTCTGTCCCTAAATTCATAGGGGTTCATAAAGCAGGTGGCTGACTGTCGTTCTTGCTCAAGCTATTTGGAAACCATCAGCAGAAAGCAGAAGGTAGCTAAACACTGTTATGTTACAAAAATGAAGACAATTGCAAGTGTAGGTTAATCTAATTAAAAATATAAAAATAAAGAAATCTCCTAAAAATATCCCTTAGAAGATGACCTCTGAGGATAATTTCAATAAAATGTGACCTTGAAAAAAGGACTTGGTCAGGTAAACCAGAGCATTGTCATCCTTTAGTTCAATATGTTCAGGGCTTCAACTGCAGAGCTGCAGAATTTCATGTACATTCAGCAGAAAGTATGCAGATCAAAGCAACCAGTTTTGTAGAAGAAAAAAAAAAAAAAAAAAAAAAAAAGGAATATTCTTAGGAAAAAAATCTTAAGTTTAAATGCATGCCAAAACTGAATTAATTTATTTGGAAATAAAAATACTTTAACTGCACACAGACCTTGTTTTAGAAATATATGTGTGTATTCTTTGTAGACAAAGCCAGCTGTGTGTGTAGAAGTTAGTAAAAAAAGGATAATACTGATTTTCTGACTAAAGATTGACTGGAAAATTTGGTAAGGGAAGACAGACACCAACAATTTGATATTCACTAGCAACTTTTTTCTTCCCAAAAGCAACTGTTCAGCCTGGGATCTTTGTCAAAGTATTTCCTTTCCCACAAATCACACTCAAAGTTTCTCTCGGCACTGTTAATCCCAGAGAAAACTTTGCAGAAAATTTTCATCAGCACAATTTAGCTGAGAAGATGCTGGAGTTAGTTAGAAAACACTTAAGTGAAGGGAAGGCAAAATTCTCAGCTAATTATTTCTTGTCCTTAATCACTGTGTCTCTCCTGCAAGACACTTGCCATAGTGACCTTGACATTAGCAGCACACCGAGAAAATGCTGAAAAAATGAAACAGTATACCATATATTATTGACAGCCTTCTGCCTCAGGAGCTGGCAATTAGCTCAGTGCACTTGGTGCAAAGCCCTACCATCTTTCTGAGTATTCAATGAATTTTCTAGGAACTCTTTGGATTCAGTGTAGCATGATTCACAGAGTAAAAGGTTACATCTGATGATGCGTGAAATGGATTCTACCCTGGTTCCTGCTGGCCAGGTGACCCCATCAGTAAGAACCTGTCAGCTCCAGGATTGTCCCTGTTGGAAGCTCAAGCCTTGAAATCTGAATGGGCACAAGGTCTGAAATATAGTTCTGCCTCTGCAGGGGTACTGTAGCTGCACTATATAAAGAAGCCACGATGGGTTTAGGGTGCTGTTCATGAGGACAACAAAGAAGCCCCAGCTTGACCTATATCACAGGTTACCAAATAGGCCATCTTTGTGTGTGTAAATGTCCTGTGGTGAATCCTTTGGAATAAAACCTACTATTATTGTTAGTTGTTACAGTGTAGAAATAATCTTGGAAATTTAAATTAAGTATACTGTTATATTGCTATGTTTTCTTCTCCCTCCCCAAAATCACTTGATCTATTTTTTACCTTGAGACTATTTTATATAAAAGCCCTGTTAAGCTGAAAACTGCGAGCAGAAAAATGTAGCAGTGGGTGACTCACTGATTTCAACAGCACTGGCACGATCCTTTGAGATTAAATAGCAACATTAGAATTTTAAAAATCATAAATGAAGGTGGCAGTCTGTTTTTATTTTTAGCATGAAATGCACTTAATTCTGAAGTCTTCTGACAGCCATGTTTCATGTGACCTTCCAAAGTGATAAACAGTTCAATTAGCTCCTGTCCTGAAAGTCATTCAACACAAGAACAGCACATTCGTCTCTATCCCATCCCATTTCCATAATCCCTTTTAACACCTAATGCATAATAGAAAAAATAAAATAAATATTTCAAACTATTTATCTAGTCATAGAGCATTCACCCCCTCCTTTCTCCTTCTGATCTTATCTTGCCTCTCATCTTGCTACTTTGCAGGGATGATTTATCCTCTAAATGAATGCCTTACTCTTTAATTACTTTCGGGGGAGCTTAAAAGAGGTATGAATAATCCAACAAAAAGATAGTCCCATTCCTACCACTACTTCTGCTGTCAGCGTCTGATTTGCTAACACTTGCCAGATGCTTGCTGAAGAGTATATGAATAACTAGTTCTTACAAATGTCAGAAGAAATTTCAGGAATCAGTAATCCCGAGGTGTATTTCTGACTCTCTAAACACCAATTTACTACAGCTTTTAAAATTAAAACATATCTGCATTTTTTTTAAATGCATTATATGAGACCAAACGAGACATTTCATATTTACTTTGGTATGAAAATTTTCCCGGAAATAAGGCGAGAGAGCTATTGGACATCTTCATGCTCTGGGATAAAGCTTGCCTTTAAACATCATTGGATTTTATCCATAATCATCTTAATTTTTGCTATATAAAGAAAATAAGTCCACAAAACAGTCTGAAGCATATATTCAAGGAAGAATCATCTGTTGTAATTTAAAAAAATAAAAAGTCACAGAGAGAAATTTATGGTTTTATATGAAATAAAACTTGATTACAAATAGTTAATATTTATGCTAACAAGCTTAAAGCTTCCACTTAGAATCATAGAATATTCTGAACTGGAAGGGACTCATGAGGATCTTTAAATCTATTTCCTGACCCCGCACAGGGCAACCCAAAAGTTAAATCTTATACCTAAGGTTGTTGTCCAAACGCTTCTTGAACACAAGCTTGAGGCCAGGGGAAGACTTCCTGGGGAAGCTTGTTCCAGTGCTTCACCATCATCTCAGTAAAGAGCTTTTTCCTAATATTCAATACAAACTTTCCATGATGTGGCCTTAAGTCTTTCTCTTGTGTCCTATCACCAGGCACCAGAGGGGTCAGATCAGTATCTCCCTCTCTGATACCCCTCTTGACGTAGTTGCAGACAAGCCCTATGGTCTTCTAAGCCCTCAGTGTCTTCTAAGCTGAACAAATCTCATATCCTTATCTGCTCTTCCTAAGTCATGCTCTCTGGTCCTTTTGTCATCTTTGTTGCCTTCTTCTCTGCTGCATGCTGTATATCCTAGAAAAGTTATTACTTTTGCAGCCTGAGTTTTTTTGTTTGCTTTGCTTTGGGCTGAGTTTTTTACCTGCCCATCACAGCAACTGAAATGCAAAACTTGTTCTAGCTATGTTCATTTTGCCCTTGATGCTCTTGAAATAATGTGAAATGGCTGAAATATGCTGCCATGTAGGAAAGGAGTATTCTAAAGGCCATCTGTGTGTTTAATTGTATCTACACATCCCTATATGTACATATATATATATTACATAATGTAAATAAAAATTTGATATATTTCCTTTCTTTTTTCCTTTCCTTCTGAATTTTCCAAACCAGGAGAGTGCTGTGTTTATCAGCAAGCACTTTGCTGTAGAAGGACTTACATTTCAAATACATTTAAAAAAATTAAAGAATCATACCTGGAAGTGGTAATACCTTTTTGATTTGGTATCTTAATTCACACCTATTGATCTCGGAGTTCAGAGGTCTGGCAGTCTTGGGGAAATTTAGATTTATCCTGATTTTTTAGATCCCATTCCTATATAAGGTCATGTGTAAGACAATGAATATTAACAGGCATCTAAAAACACCAGTCCACACACTATTTTACTGTATTGCTTAAGTTCTGTATCATTGCTTTCTGTTTGTGTCCTGCTCTCATTTTTAGGATAAACTGACACAACAAACCACCAGGGCTTTTATCAGCATCACTAAATTTTGATCACATCTCTGTATTCTGAATTTAATGGCAAATCTGCTCCTCTGCTGTTTTAGCTTATGTTAAAGCATATGCATGTGAACTAAACTGCTGGGCGAAATTAACCTGAATTGTATCTGTGATATACTAGTTTTAAGCATGAATAGATCATTAAATATGTCAGGAAATTTTAAATCTTTAACTGGAAATTGCTTCTATTGTCTCATTTTTACATGCTGAAAGAAACATCAGGCATTTGATGTCTCCCCCGCATTAAGAAATGTGAAATGCTATATTGCAAACATTACTTAGGTAAAGAGATAAAAGATAAAAAAGATAAAAGATATAAAAAAAGAGATATAAAAGATAAAGAGATAAAGGTGTTTATTTGTAACAACTACAGAGTAAGTTGGTTCTTCCAATAGAAAAATTGCAGTCTGGCAAAAACTGATTTTGTTCTTCTGGTTGAGTTTCCCAGGAATTAACATTCTCTACTCACATTTGCAACTCTGAAAAGTATGTTCTTTGCTTTCTAAATTATAGTGCCTCTGATCTCTCTCTGGACTATTGGTCCACGATCACCCTGGCAGATCATCACTCTTGATTTTCCCTCCCACATGCCTGTGTCTGATATCATTCTAAAAATACCACCATTTTTTTTCCACCACTGAACACTGAATATCACATTTGGTTACCTCTCTTTCTTCATCACCTCACATGGTCTATATCTGAATCTTGTACTTTATTCAGAACATTTTAAGATGTGACTTTTTTCTATGCATTGCATAACTAAAACTGAAGACCTCTCACCTCACAACTTAGTGCTTGCAATATCTTCTTCTCAGACCTTAAGAAAGACACTCAGGTTAGTACTGGGAATCAAGAATTACATGCATTTAATGTAACTAATACATTTAACCACTCAGTTCAACTCTGGTAAATTCTGATTGTTGCTACAAGTCGGCAAATGACCAAGAAAACTACAGGGATGTCATTATTACTTTTTATATCCAATTAGATCTTAATCTTTTCTGCTCTGTGCTTCTTGGCTGTAGAGCATCCAGTATAAAGTTCCTTTGTAATGTGTGGGCATATATGGACACTAGTGCTTAGTTGAGGGTAAAACCTTGACATTTCTTGCATTTAGAGTATCTATTTCCACAAAGGTGGACCATCAGTTGTTTTCTTGTCTGATACTGGTATTTTAAGTTGAAGCACTAGAAGTAATGAAAGCTGGCATCATTTAGAGTGCTCTTTCTTTTCCACTCTGAGAGTCATTAATGCCATATAAATAATTGACAAAAACTTGCATGCTACAACCAAACATGTGGCATCCCAAATAGCTGAATGGTGTTTCAGCTGCACTTTGTTTGGGTATCACTTTGGTAGGCATGCTTTCTGATAGGTACCTAAGTTCAGATCTCAAACACTGGCAAGGGAATCACCTGATCTTGGTAATGTTTCGGTCAACAGGCTGACAACAACAATGAGCATCAGAAGCAGGATCTAATAATGCGACATCTAGTTACTCTAGTGGTGTAGAAGAGATCTAGCAGTAACCTCTGCTAATTCTGCTTTTTTAAATGACTTAAAAAAGCTGCCTCCTCCCTTTTGGCTGGTGATGCTGACACCACTCCTAAACCGACAGGACAGTAAGTTTTCCCAGTAACTTTGAAGCTTACAAAATCAAATTCAATTTTAATTCCCAAACCAGATCACTACCATTTCACAGGAATTTTACACAGAAAATCTTACAAATGTGACATGCCAAGCACTGTGTATTGCAGCTCCAGGTTATAAATGGGGGAATCCAAGAGAACTTTGTATGTGAGCTGTGAAACAAACTGGTGTTTCATCCCTATAAACCTAAAAAAGATATCATACTTGAAGGAAAAATGTGCACATTTTATTGTTGTTTTTTTCTTTGTGTTAATTCAACATTGTAATTCTCATTCTCAAACTGGTCTTAAATGGTGGTCTTCTTACAGCACCATCAATCCGGTAGTCAGTGCTCAATTTTGGAACCTAACTAGTGAAAAAACCAGAAATCTCGTTATAAACAGATGCCACATTACATAAGTTCAGCTAAATAGAGATTTTCAGCAAGAAAACGTGCCCCTGAAGCAAGCCCTTTGTACATATCAGATATACGTTGCAGCATATTACCCTTCTGCCACACTTAGCCCTTAGATTATGTCCAAAGAAAATGCGTATTACATAAGTAAAAGTTGCCTGGAGGGTTTACGAACTTGTTGAGCTGTAGTTTTTCTGGTTTTGTTTGTTACTTTGTTTGTTTGTAGGGTTTTTTTGTTTTTTTTTTTTTAAATTGCTAAGGTCAGCCTCTTTCAGCATTCCCATTCAGTCTCTTAGTTCTATATATTGTTTTGTCTTCAGAAAAAAGCTGAAAGCACACTAAGGATCTAACTTGCTGAACACAGATTTAATGACATATAGATTGAAGCTTCATGTTCCATTATGTTCTATTTGACTTACAAATCTTGAACTTACTATCTGGTAAGCTCCCAGGGGAATCCAGCTTGCTACTTTCTACTTTAATGTGTTTTTTGTAGTGGAACTAAATTGTCCTGTGCCCTGATGGCTCTATCAGCTTTTCCATTTGAAGTATTTTAGATTAGAGGTTTCAAGCTCACCTATAAACTATAGATTGAGACATAGCCTCCTCTCACCTCATTTATCAACTTACTTTTCAGAAACTTAAACACTGGAGAGTCATTAAGATTTCTTTTATTATTCTTGAAAGATATGTTCCAGGAATTCTCTTTTATTTTTTAAGCAGTTTCATATCTTTAAGTTTTGCACAAAGGCAGCAATTTTTCTAATCTTTCATCATTTGTTAAAGGATGGCTTAACCAGTGGAGAATCTGACTGTTAAATATTTTATAGATCCTGATGGCTTTGGGGTTATTAATCCCAACATAGAAACAAGACAAAAGTCTTACTCCATTCTTTCATAGGAAAAATTGATTCTATGATGGAATTCCTAATGTATGTATGATGATGGAACTATTAGTCTGCAATAGTTTATGAATAGTGCATGTTGACCTTGTTGTTAATTGTAGTAGTATATATAGTTATTTTCATAAAAGCTTTGTCAAGAGGGAAGCAAAAAGCAAAAGGGAAACCAATGGCTCAAAGTCTGAATCAAAAATTAATGGTAAAAAACCCAACCCTTAACTCTAATTCATAAAAAAACTTACTTGTAAAAAAACTTCACGCCAGTGGTATGTGAATATTGCATATTTTTATGTGGTGCACCTCCACAGCCAGCAAAACCAAATTAATCGCTCATTGCTTCCAAAGTGGTAAACTCTGTGCCCTACACAAACTTCATATTCTTATATTTTCTTTTGCACTGGGACTTGTGTTCAGCAGCAGTCAATGAAAAAATTGCACCAATTAGAACAAAACCAATATTTAGCCCCAATTTTGTACGATATTTTAAAGAATTTAACTGATACATTAAAATAATTAATTTTCAGTGAATTTATTAAAGTTTAATCTTAGGTGAAGCAGCCTCATGGTACAGTTGGAATTAATGTTTAATTTTATTTTAGCTTTGCTATCTGCATGAGTGCACTCAAAAATTCTCATAATTTGAGTTATTATTGGTATTACAACTAAACCCTGAAAAATCAGATAATTCACTATATAAGCATGATCAGATTGCACATCGCTCAGTTTTCTCTTTGTGGAATGAACCCCTGTGCATTTGCATTCTGCATTGTTGTACTACTATCATATACAAAGGAGTTAAATCATTGTCGGAATTCTGAATTTTATTTTGGTGGTACTGACAAGGTTTCTGTTTTAACCTAGCTCTTCTACATTTATGTGAAACTTTCTTTTTCTTTACGTGTTGAGCTGGAAGGTCCATTCAGATATTAACATGTACTTCCATGGGGCAGTGCTCTCCAAATACGATGCCAAAGAAATATTCTAGTTTCTTCTCCGAGCATCATAAAGTAAACCATTGACATTACAGTAATATCTATATATAAATCTCTCCTCTTTGAAACAGCAGGAAAGACTGATGTACTTACTCCTGAATCAAGTACATAACATATTCTGGTCCTTACAGTTTCTTTTACTTTTCTTCTCAGAGCTATTGTGCTCCTAGTAGGATCCAGGAAGATTTCACCCTTCGTTTGTGTAATGATGGTCAGTGGGTAAGAAGAGAAAACATATACTCACCAAAAGAACTGAACCAATCCATTCTTTTTTGGGGCATTATATCAATTTTTCTGAGCTTCAGCAAGTCCTAGATGGTCCATCACCCGCGTTATTTGAAGGGTGTATCCTTATCAGGATGTACTTCCTTTTTTTTTCTGTGCATATCAGAAGTTAGATTGTTTTCCTGTCGTTACAGTGTTTTGTTAGCAGGCTTGCTACCAGCAAGTATCCACAATATACCATGCAGCAGTAGTGCTGCTGCAGAAGACGATAGTCTGCCATTTAATTAGTGAACATTTATAAAGCTGTCAGGGAACAATTATGATTACCAATTCTATTATGTAAGAAGCAGCAGATGATCCTTATTATTTTGAATAGTGAGACAACCATATGTCTCAAGCCAGGAGGCATCATATTTTTACATATGTGGTAGCAATTTACACGAGAACCTCCTCTTGCTCATTATATTTCTATATGAGGTCATTGCTGTGGTCATTTTTGCAGAGAAAGTACTTAGGAAATACAAGCAGTACAAATTATATTATCATAAAAACATCCAATCTCCAAATGATTGCAATCACTTTGAGATAATTATAACAGCTAAGGCTGGCTAGCTCTTGATTGGTGCTATGTTTGTTAAACATTTTTAGAAATAGCAATTAAATTATGTGTTTCTTGATTTAACTATTGAATTTATTCCTAAAATACATAATCTTTAAACTCTTTATGAGCTTATTTAAATGTCAGATTTGTATTTCAATAGGAATCTGGCTATCCAACTATCTAAAAGTGGTTTTACAAGCTTAGAAAAACAACAACAATATATATTATAAAGAATGGAATAATATTGAAACAATGAGCAGTTCAGAAATTACTTTTATTGCCTAATCATTAATATATACAAAACTAATGCTTATTCTGAGCTTGTCAGCAGCTTAGGACTCTTTGGTATTGGAATAAAGATTTCTCCTGCATTTGCTTATGTAATCTATATATTAAAATGGTTTTGGATATATCTTTTTAAAACTAAATATAATACACCCAAGAGAATGTTTTCATCTCCTAAGCACATTTATGAAACATTCTTTTTTGCGTTGTATATAAAAATAATGATAAGCAATTGCTGAAACAATAGCAAGACTAAGGTAAGCAAATTGTCAGTAAAGGAATAAATAACAACACTGGAAAGAAGTAGTAAATGGTGCAAAGCACAGGTTGGAAACATGGCTATGATTTCTTAATCTGAAACATGCATATAATGACACTGGTAAATTGAAGTGCTGGACAAAAGAAAAAAACAAAACATTCCAAATTCCTTTCTCAGAATAACCATATTTTAATGTGCTGAAACAGAATGTGGAGGCTTATGCAGAATATTCTATGGTGTCACAGATAGAGGTGAATTCACAGTCTAGTTTGAAAATTTTTAAAATTCCATTTTTATGTGGAATTAAAGCAGTTGGAGAAGGCAGAGTGAGAGGTTGAAAGGACAAACCTTTCTCGAGATCCTTGTAGAAGCAAAAGCTCATGAGAAGAGATTGCAGCCTGGTTGGTGTTATTTGCTGTGCCAAAGTTTGTAAAAATCACTTTCCACCAAAAAAAACCCAACCAAAGAACACACCCCCCAAAAAAGCCAAACCAAACCAAACCAAACCAAAAAATATACCAAACCAAACACCGCCACCTCGCCCCCCCCCCCTTTAAATTATGCTCCATTTCAAATGAACATAGAGATCAGTCAAAACACATGAGGTCTGTGCCTACAGATCTGAAAATGTCTACCCTTTATTCTGAAATGTCAAAGTCCGAAGATCAGAAACTGCAGTAACCTCTGAAAGCCTTTCATTTGCTCCACTTAAACTGTCATCTTGCCCATTAAATTCTTCTTCTTGTTGTCTTTGCAAGGAGAGAAAAAAGACCTGCATACTGAATTCTAAATACTTGTCTGGTCATATTTGAGGAAAAATGACACTAATGGACTTTTTGTTTTTAATTCAGCTTCCCATCAAGATATCCAATTGAACAGCTGTTGCCCATTTTTAGCCTTAAACAAAACAGTCCTAAACAAATGCCAAAGTGGCAGAAAACTTGGTCAACATTCTCTACATCTTCACATCTATAAACCACAAAGCCAGTATGGCCCTGAAGCACTTCAAGGCAATTCAAGTGTATCCATTACAGCTTATTTCATGTGTTCAGATGAAACAAACAAACAAAAATAGAATATCTTTTCTGACACTTCTGGGTGAGACACAAGAAAAAATTTCCTCAAGATATCATCACCAAATTTAAAATCTTAGGTCTTTTTTCTAATAATATACATAGAAAACAGCACAGTAAATAGCTTCCTTGCCATTGCTTGTTATTATCATATAAATGCTAACCTACCACAAAAACTAAATAATGGAAAATGCTGAGAATTAAGGTTCCCAGCCAAAATCCTTAATGAATCTGACATTAGTAAATTGCTGGAAGGTCCCTTAAGCCTTACCACTGCTTTCTTGTCATGTGAGGGTTTATTTTTTTTTTCACATCCTAAGAAGGTTAAAAACCTGGATTGCTATGCTGGAAACCAAGCCACATTTAGAAAGTAGGGATATTATTAGATACTGAAGATTGTTTTGATCAAGTAGCTGTGATGGACCACCTCTGACCTAGGCAAGTTAGTGAGGGAGAACTGATACATACCAAATGCCAGTACCTATAGAGCCCATGGATTCCTCTGCCCATAAGGTCCTGTTTCACTTTTCTGGATGACATAGTTAAGAAATTTATCCTAAATGATCAGATCTAAACTGTCACAGGACTTTTTTTTTTTTTTTTTAAAGTGTGAAATCCCCAATTATAAATGCTTAAGAGAAGGCAGAGAAACACAGCACAGAAATTAATTCATTGTGCCACTAAATTATGCATCATATCATCAGTGGGTGATGAATTGTGCATGCACTTTTTTTTAAAGGTCTTTGATACGGTGAGGAATAAGCCTTTTTCTGTTGAAAGCAGTGTGAACAGTCTGACTCATCTTCCATTTTCAGAAGAAAAGAAGCCCTGGAGAGGTCTGATTTACACCTTGAGGTGACCCATGCTTTCACTCTGTCAGAAATTTGGTGTAAAAGTTTGTATAGCTTCTGCAGCGGGACTGTAGAGGCTTCAAATGGAAGACTAGAATAATTTATCAAAACATTCCTTAAGCTCCTTATCCTCCTTGAGAGGATCCTCAGAATGAGGAAAACAAAGCAGCTTTCTTGGCCAAGCATCTTTAGAAATCATACTTCTGAAGAATTCAGGGAGTTATTAACACGGCTTTGAAAATATCATTCAAAACCAGCCTTAAGTTTTCAGCAATGCTTTTTCCTTCTCTTCTCCTCTTAAACAGCAACATTTATAAAGATGGAGGCAGCAGAGACACTGTTCTGTTGCACCAGTGACACCGCGACTCCTCTCATGATGTGAATTAAATGAGGATTCTTTTCACTCTAAGTGCTCAAATCTCTCAAAAGTAAAGGCCTCCTCTTTGACATAAGAAGGGGAACAAAATACCTGTTAAAAACTCTAGTGCAAAACTCATGTAAGATATCCAGCAAATTATTTCCATGCACAACACTTCATGTGTGGCTGATGAGCACAATCCTCAAAAACTGTGAAGCCTAAAACTGTAATAAAATGGGATGATTTTCAAAATAAATCAACCCAAATGCAGCAGATTTACAATCAGCATGTTGTTAAAGCATTCGGTTATTTGCTTCTCCAACTTCCAAATTACTTTGTTAGGCTATACTTTTAACATCAATTAAATAAAAAAAAAAGAAAACCAAAACACGAACAAACCAACCAACTAAACAAAAAAACAAAAAAAACCAAAACCAAATGTGACAGTGAAATATATGATTTGTAAATCCAATTCCTAGTTGCTACAAAAATAATTCTGAGCTTTAGTTCTAAAAAAAATGGTTAAATACTTCTTTGTCACTTGGACAGAGACATTTCCCAAGTCTATGAGGTTTATCTATTTGTGTAACTGCCTTTCTTTACAATTTGAGTTTATTCATGCTCCCCCTGTGATGCTGAAACTGATTCAGTGATATTACTTCCAAGTTCAAGCAAGAGGATATTGACTGGAAAGACATTCAGAAAGAAATCAAATGAGTTTAAGAGATCTGCAGTTACTGGTATTAGTGATCATCATAATAAATATTGTTGTTGTCCTGCTCAAAGGTTTTTCTAGATGTTCTTTTTGCTATTAAGAGTAGTTTTTTATAGGGCCCCAAAGTATAATAGGAACTTCGCAGACATACTTAGAAGTTATAGAGTTGAGGACTGTAGACTTCTATTTGATTTCAAGTGATAATTACACACAAAGGAGTGATGGTCAAGATGAATCTAAGGGAACTCCAGATGGCTGGGGAAGGTGGAGGTAAGGAACCCAGCAGAACTAGAGATGAGTTTTCCATAGGTAAATACAGGGCAGACAGACCTTCCTTACAGTTTATTTCGTTTGTGTCCATATTTTGTGAATTTGTGTTTGCTTTTCTTGTTTCTGCTGGCCAGTCTTTTTCAATTTTATTTTCTTTTCCAACAGCACCTGCTATTTTCACAGAAATAACTCCTCTAAAACTATGAGTTTCATTCTGATTTTCAAATGACATCAAATTAAGAGAAAGCTCAGCAGTTCCTTCATATTGCTCATTATCCAGTCAACCTGCCTTTAAGTAAGGGCATAATTTAAGAAGTGCCAGTTTGTTACCTGATCTTCTTGTGAGTCAGAGAGCTCAAAAAATAATTATCTAACTACCTTACAACCCCTTATTAATTTCTAGGATGAAGTCAGTTTGTTAATAAGAAGTTTAGACTCAGACGATTGAAGCAATCAGTGCAAAAATAATCTCTCTACCAATCTCATCTGAAAGGTCATTTGTCACTGAAGAACTTCTCTATGGTGGGGAACAAAGGTCAGAAAAGTCCTCATATTTTCTTCTCTATACTTTTGGATAACAACAGTAAGATGAGACAGATGTTCCATGGAAGAATCTAAATTTAAATTCTGGTTCCTACAAGGAGATAAAACAAAATCCTTCGGTCTTCTGGCTAAAAGATTTTGTAGGCTCTTCAGCCTAACTAATATGATGCCATTTCAAATTAATTAAGAGCCCGTGTACATTTCTAGGCATTGGCAACAATTTCTTGTGACTTTTCATTGGTTGTATTTTAATACTTTATTTTAAAATCTCTTCCCTCTGCTGCCAAACATATCTGTCATTTCATAACTTCCTGTCCTTATAAGACTGGTACTGACACGAGTGAGTTCTGAAAAGCAGTCTCCTGACTCCAGCATGATACTGGATCTCACACCCTTGTGAATCTCGTGAGTTCCAGTTGGAACTGGAACCAGTTCCACCTGAGATTCCAGTTGGAACCCATAACAGGTTATGACTGCTTATGAAGACATTAGGTATTTTCATTGCAAATTATTTTTTTAAATTTTTCTTGAATTTTGGGCAACTAGCCTTAAACTGACAATATTTCATTTATAAATAATTGTCCTGAGTTTGGTTGGGATAGAGTTAAGTTTCTTGCTAGTAGTTGTGGTTTGGCTTTAGTCTGAGAACAATGCTGGTAACACACTGATGTTTTAGTTGTTGCTCAGTAGCACTTACCTTGGTCAAAGACTTTTCAGTCTCTCATGCTCTACCAGTTCGGAGGGGCACAAGAAGCTGAGAGGAAGCAGAGACAGGACATCTGACCCAAATTAGCCAAAGGGGTATTCCATACCACAGCACGTCATGCCCAGTATATAAACTGGGGGAGTTACCCAGAAGGGCAGATCGCTGCTTGAGCCAGGCTGGGTATCGGTCAGCAGGTGGTGAGCAATTGTATTGTGCATCGCTTGTGTTTATTGTTTGTTTTGTTTTAACTTTCCCCATTTAGTTTTATATTCTCTCCTCTTGTTATTCCGCTTAATAGTAGTAGTAGTAGTAATAGTTGTATATTGTACCTTAGTTATTAAATTGCTCTTATCTCAACCCATGGGTTTTACTTTCCTTTGATTCTCCTCCCCATCTCTCCGTGGGAGAGGGAGAATGAGGAGGGTGAGCGAGTGGCTGCGTGGTTCTGAGTTATCGTCTGGGTTTAAACCACACCACTAATTTTCTGAATTGATGACCAGGAATATACATCATGTTTCTTTATTTGGGACTCAAGAGTATTTATGTGTTCTGTCCTCACACTAAGAGGTGCTTGTGCCCTGATATTTCTCGGAGGAATAGCATGTCAGGGCACAAACAAGCCAGGATGTTCCTTGATTGTGTGGAAGAAAACTTCCTCCTGCAATAGAGAAGCTGACAAGGAGAGGTGCCATGCTTGACCTCCTGCTCACCAACAGAGAGGGGCTGATGTGGAATGTGATGCTCCAGGGCAGCCTTGGCAGCAGTGATCATGAGATGATGGAGTTTGAGATCCTCAAGGTAGTGAGAAGGGCACACAGCAAGCTCACTGCCCTGGACTTCAAGAGAGCAGACTTTGGCGTCTTCAGGAACCTGCTTGGTAAAGTTCCATGGGATAAAGTGCTGGAGGGCAGAGGGGCAGAAGAATGCTGCTGATACTCAAGGATCATCTGCTCCAAGCTCCACCATGAGAGATGGTCTTCCATCCTGCAGGAGGTGTGACTTCTTGGGGGAGCACCTTCTAAGTGGAGGAGCAATGAAAGTAACTGAGAAATCTGCACAACATGAGAAAAGATGAAAGGGAGATAAACAAGGATCTTCCCTGAGATGCAACAGTTTGAAAAGCCCTAGACCTGTACTTCTATTGAGGTGCTTCTAGGCACTGTCCATTTCTAGTATAAGTGCAGCCTCTGTAGAAGGTTAAGGATTGAAGCTGGTGACTTAAAGCATGAAGGGGAAGGCTCCTGCCTTACTTGAGGGCTTACAACTACAAAATAGGTTAACTGCCTTCAAGAGCTGAAGAGGATCTAAATGTGCCTTCAAGCAAAGGAACAAAGCTCCCTAACAGTAAACCAACCATGGCCACCATGAAAAAGCTGTGAGTGATTGTAATGGGTGACTCACTGCTGCAGAGGAAAGAGGCATCAATCTGCCAACATGACCTGTCATCTACAGGTTTTCTACCTGCTGGGGATTCAGATCCAGGATGTTCTGGAGAGACTGCCAAAGCTTGTCTGACCCTCTGACTACTACCCGCTGCTTGTCTTCAATATGGGTACGAATGATATTGACATGGGCAACCTGCACAGTATGAAAAGTGACTTCAGAGCTCTGGGGGGCAGTGATCAAGGGCATGGGGGCCCAGGTTGTGTTATTCTCAATCCTGCCTGTGAGAGGAAAGGGGGTGAGGAGGAGGGCACTGATAAGCAGGTCAATAATTGGCTATGGAGCTGGTGCTCATGACAGGGTTTTGGGTTCTATAACCACTGTACACTTTTTACAGACCTTCAGCTACTTTTTAGAGATGGGCTCCACATTACTAAGCAAGGCAGAGATATCTCTGCCATCAGGATGTCTGAGCTGGTAAGAAGAGCTTAAAACTATGAATGATGCTGAAAGTAGAGTGTTACTAACACTCCTGGAAGGAATGATGGGCAGGCTTAAAAAGCAAACAGCATCCAGTGATGTGACAGGAAGGGATCACAAAATCCACAAATGAGGCTTAAAGGGGTCACCTCCACCATTTGCATGTAAGCAAGGAAAAGCCTACAAGGCACCATTACAGACAAATCTCCAAAACCTTTCTGGGAAATCAGTATGTTGTGGTTCCTCTCTGAAGTACCTGAATACTAAAGCATGCAGCAAGGAGAATAAACATCATGAGTTGGAGACTTACGCAACTGTGGGCAGTTGCAGGGCTGTGGTCTTGTTGGAATCACAGAGAGATGGTGGGATGGCTCTCATGAGTGAAATGTTGCAACAGAGGGATACAGGCTCTTTAGGAAAGACAGACTAGGAAGATTATAAGATGGAAGATTATGTCCGTTTGTGTGACAAAGCAGCTGGAGTACATGGAGCTCTACTTGGGAGTGAATAGGGAGTCAACTGCAAGCTTATGGATAAAGATTAAAGGGAATACAGGTAAGGATGATATTGTAGTGGGTGTCTGCTATAGGCCACCTAATGAGGAATAAAAAGCAGAATGGGGCCCTATACAGACAGATAAGATCAGCCTCACATTCGAAGGACCTGGTCCTCAGGGGAGCCTTTAACTATATCACGACATAAGCAACCTAGGAGGATTACCTTAAGGGCATCAGTGACAATTTCTGTCCCAACTGATACAGAAATCAAAAAGGACAGGTCCACTACTGGATCTCCTACTCAACAACAATTAGGGACTCATTGGAAATGTGAAGGCTGAAGGAAGCTTTGGCTGCAGTGACCATGAGATGGTGGAGTTCAGATTCCAGAGAGGAGGTAGTGAGCGGAGTGAAAAATGAGATCACAACCACAGATTGCAGGGGACCAGATTTTGACCTCTTCAGAGATCTGCTTGGAGAAGTGCCATGGGATAAAACCCTGGAAGGAAGAAGGGCCTAGTAAAACTGGTTAATATTCAAGGATCATCTCCTTTGTGCTCAAGTGCAGTCCATCCCAGTGAATGGGTAGGTGATCAGGCAAAAAAGTCTGGAGGCCTGAGTGGGTGAAAAAGTAGCTCCTGGCCACAGTCACAGATGGAAGGTGGATGCAGGGACATGTAAGCTGGGAGAAATACAGTGACCGTGTCTGAGCAAGCAGGAAAAGCATGGAAAAGTCTGAAGGTACTGAGTGCAAAACTGGCCTTTCTGAACAGCTGGGACTGTTCAGCCTTGAGAAGAGAAGGCTAGGGAGAAATCTGATTAATGTAGATGTATACCTGGACAGAGTTACTAGCTCTCTCCAGGTATACAAACAAGACAGAACCAGATTCTTTCCAGTGGTGCCCCATGACAGGACAAGAAGCAGTGGGTACATACTGAAATGCAAGACATTCTGCATGACCATCAGGAAACATTTTTTTATTGGTGGGGTAGCCGAGCACTGGCATAGGTTGCCCAGAGAGATGATGAAGCCTCCAGCTTGGAGATATTCAAAAGCCATCTGGACATGGTCCTGAGTAGTGAACATTAAGTCCATCTGGTCCACCTGGTCCAACCCTCCCGCTCAGCTCAAGGAGGTTGGACCAGATATGCTTGAGGTCCCTTCTAACCTTAGCTGTTCTGTGATTATGCACACATGTGAATTTAAGAAATGGGCCTGTGTGGATGCTAGACAAATAAGACAGGTAGGAATATATTGGATTCTGCTGAAATAACACTATCTTGGTGCAGGTCAGGAGCTCAATAAAGGAGTGAGCAGGTGTCCACTGATATCTTTTCTAAGTAGCACTTCTGTACGCTACTGTTCTCCAGGACAGCTACGTTCCTGCATAGTAGCCCTCTACATGAGTTTTGCTGTCTGTCCCCAAGCTCTGAATGGATACATGGCAACACGGGCTGATCACAAAATGAGTGTGTAGGAGGCAGCTCCAAATGTCTTTGTACTGTAAACAAAATATTTTCGTTTCCTACATGTAGCAACTAAAACGTCTCATCTTGCTGTCTTGCAAGTAAACACCCTATGCTATTCTGGCTTTGCAAAATACTTAATAATAGTTATTCATACAAGTGCAGAGACACACAGAAGTCTACTACAAAATTTTCAGCTGAGGTCCCCTCAGCCAATATAATGTTGGAAGCACCTCAGAGAACAAAGATACATGCTGGCTTTCTGTTGTGAGGGTTTGCAGCTTTGCTGCACGGCTAGAGCACCAGCTACTACAGGAGTGGCCACTTTTTGCATCAAGTTCCAGTCTAGTTTGAGTGGTTATTAGGCTTCCTGTTCTTCAGAATATGAATACAGGCAGGTTTCATTGATATGAAATTACTGTACTTCTAAGTGATTGATTCAATGGTTAATCAATCAAGTGTGGTAACTTACTCCCATGATTGTATGTGGTTGTCTCTGAGATGTTTTAGCTGCTCATAACAAGATATTCCTCTCCTTTTGTTGTATAACTGGGCAGATTCCTTCCTGTCTTTTTGTAAGAGGATCAGAAAAATAGAAATTATAGAGAATTCAATTAAGTTTTTTAAGAAGTGAACTGAATCTCAGAGATCATAAAGTCTGCAATTTATATTTAGCTGTAGCTTTACGAGACAACACCCAGCACTACTGTGGAACAGAAAAAAAGGGCCTTCTCTACTTCACTGTAAATTTCCTACCCAACATATTAAAATCCCTTTTTTGATCGTTATTTAAATTCATAATTTCCAGAAGCTATTGTTTTAGGAATAACAATTTAACTGTATTGCTTTCCTTCATGCTCTGCCAATGCAGAAACCTACCTTCTATGCCATTACAAATATCTTTTTTGAGAATGTATTTAACATTTTTTAGACACATCTTCAAAATAGACCAGAATTCTCATAAATTATGAATTACTTTTGAGGCTCCGTTTCTCACATATTAAGTGAGATTGACGCATTTAAAGCAATAACATGTTGTAGGGTATCTGATTTTTGGTTCCCAGAATTCTGGGGCACAGTGGAGCACAGGTCCCTTCTGAAAAATTGATTTGGACAATCTAAATTTAAAGGTTTTATTGCTGGTTTTTTTTTTTTCTTTTTTTGTATTTGATAGTGTTTTTGTTACTTAAAATCATTTATATGTTTATCATCCAGAGCGTAATTTTTCTCATTCCCTTAAAATACTGCATGAAATTCCTGCAATTAGTAGCAACAGTTAAAAGTCCTTTATTACTCTCTTGTGATCTTGTCTAGTACTCTTTCTGCTGTGATTTTTGTAATTTCTACAAAGCGCAATAAGGTAAATAATAAGCTTATGACAACTGTTCATTTTTTATCTTAGTAGAAACCATTCTGAGTCACTTCCTTTCCTTTTTGCTCATTTCCCAATGTCCCCCTCCTTATTCCCAAAAACCATATCATTTTTTACTCTCTTGTGTACGGATCAATATTTCCATCCCTTTTCCAAGTTCTTTGTCACTGTTGTTGTTTTGCTCTTTTCTCACTTGTCTTGCTATTTCTCACTTTCTTAGTAGCTCTGTACTCTTTTCATAATACTAAAGGCCCTTTTTTTTTGACCTTTCTTTATTCAGGACAGAATATGTAGTCATGAACAGATATGAACCTGTTTTGAGGCTATGTGCCTAGGAGGCAAGCTATAAATTATTACAACCTCATTTTCTTCATTACGTAGCTGATTTTTACCTCCTGTCAGTGTCATTATCAACATTATGATATAAGCCAGCAATGGTGTTTGTTCAGAGACTCAGCTGAATCCTCTGCAGTTTTTGAGCCCTCTGCCCCAACAGAGAAAAAGAAATTGGAAACCAAATACCATTTATATTGCAGTGCCCTTCAAAAAAGGAGGCATGTTCTTCCTGATGTCAGGAATAGGTACAATAAAACTACATAATTATAAACAGGAATTTCTGGTTTTGTGTAAAGAAATATTCCTCCTGACTTCTGGGTTACATTTGTTTATCTTACCCATTTATTCCTGTCACTTGACGAATTGCCATGTCAATGTCCCTCACTAAAATCAGACTGTTACCTCTCTGGTATCTTTACTAGTGGCAACTAAAAATGATGCAACAGGTTAAGTTAATGAATTGATTCTTTCAGGCCATCACTATTAGTAGGGTAACAAATAAAGCCAGTGCTAGATTTTGGAAGAAATTTGCAGAAACTAGTGTAAACTCAAAGTGAGAAAAGTTCATATGCAAAACAATAAATGAGATACAGATGGGAGGTTACTTTTGGAATGCTGAATTTCATTTTAAAATTGTCTCTCCAAAACTTATTGCTCCTGATATGTACAAATGACTCAAGCACCCTCTATATTCATTCAATGAATTAATTTAACATATATTCTGTTGCAGAGGAGAGAATCACTTTACTCTTGGATGTACTATTAAGCCCTGTATCATACTGATTGTAGTTTTAAACACCAAAAATGTGCTCTATTGGTCTTTCTGAATTTGCCAGGAAAATATTTTTATAAATTAAAGGCATATAGGTTTTAGTGATATAATTGTAACTAATGTAAGTAACAAAGCCTTAAGTTTCACTTTTACTGTACTTACTTTCTCATCTAGATAGAATTCCTTCAGATGTTGCTGTGTTTTTCTATCACATATAACCCTTTGTTTTCACTAAGTTGCCTAGGAACTGTCTTTTTAAGTACTGAAAAAACTGAATCATGACAATTCAGCTTTATTTTAAAATACAACCAATAGTCACAGTGCAAATTCTAAGTGACAGAGAAGCTGTGATTTAAAAAAATTGCCACAATAATTTGCCATGTTTTGTCCTGTGACAAATTATATATGTCAGATAAACAAGATATTTATCTCTTCATGTCTGTTTAGTACTAGTGCCTCACTGATACAATGATTGCTATCATGAGAGTTGGAGCAAGAGCAATGTTCTAGCTATCTTCCAGTCATGTTGTTCCATTTGTATTCTTCTCAATCTGAGGACACTGTGTCATCCAGGCTCCTATGCTGTTCTGGTAAGTTTATACTGGAATCTGAAGGGCCAGAGAGTACCAGGACTTGTGCCTATCAAGATCCCTTTGAAAAAGAATATTCTAGCCACTAACTGGAATTACTCTAAGGCCCACAGTAGGTGATAGTTGCAGTAATAAAGCTTCATGCCCATGTGGGAGCTGTAATATAATCATAGAATCAAAGAATACTTAGGGTTGGAAAGGACCTTAAGATCATTTAGCTCCAACCTCCCTGCCATGGGCAGGGACACCACACACTAAACCATGTCACCCAAGGCTATGTCCAACCTGGTCTTAAACACTGCCGAAGATGGAGCATTTACACCTTCTTTGGGCAACTTGTTCCAGCGCCTCACAGTAAGGAACAGTAAAGAACTTCTTCCTTATATCCAATCTGAATTTCCCCTGTTATAGTTTGCACTCATTCCCCTTGTCCTGTCGCTACAGTTTGTGATGAAGAATCCCTCCACAGCATCCTCGTAGGCCCCCTTCAGGTACTGGAAGACTGCTATGAGGTCTCCACGCAGCCTCCTCTTCTCCAGGCTGAACAGCCCCAACTTCTCAGCCTATCTTCATACGGGAAGTGCTCCAGTCCCCTGATCATCCTTGTGGCCTTCCTCTGGACTTGTTCCAACAGTTCCATGCCCTTTTTATGTTGAGGACAAAAGAACTGTACACAATATTCCAAGTGAGGTCTGATGAGAGCAGAGTAGAGGGGCAGGATCACCTCCTTCGACCTGCTGGTCATGCTCCTTTTGATGCAGCCCAGGATACGGTTGGCTTTCTGGGCTGCGAGCGCATACTGCTGACTCATGTTCAGTTTCTCATCAACCAACACCCCCAAGTCCTTCCCTGAAGGGCTGCTCTGAATCTCTTCTCTGCCCAACCTGTAGCTGTGCCTGGGATTGCTCCAGCTAGGTGCAGGACCTTGCACTTTGCTCTGTTGAACTTCATGATGTTGTCATTGGCCACCTCTCAAGCATGTCAAGGTCCCTTTGGATGGCATCCCTTCCCTCCAGCGTATCAACCGAACCACACAGCTTGGTGTCATCGGCAAACTTGCTGAGGGCGCACTCAATCCCACTGTCCATGTCAAAGAGAAACATGCTGAACAAGATCGGTCCCAACACCGATCCCTGAGGGACACCACTTGTTAATGGTCTCCAATTGGACATTGAGCCATTGACCAAAACTCTCTGTGTGTTTCCATCCAGACAGTTCTTTATCCATTGAGTGGTCTATCCATCAAATTGATGTCTCCAATTTAGAGACAAGGATGTCGTGCAGGACAGTGTTGAACACTCTGCACAAGTCCAAGTAGATGACGTCAGCTGCTCTACCCCTGTCCATCAGTTTTGTAGCCCCATCATAGAAGGCCACCAAATTGGTCAGGCAGGATTTCCCCTTAGTGAAGCCATGCTGGCTGTCACCAAGCACCTTGTTTTTCATGTGCCTTAGCATGCCTTCCAGGAGAATCTGCTCCAAGATTTTGCCAGGCACAGAGGTGAGACTGACTGGTCTGTAGCTTCCCAGGTCTTCCATTTTCCCCTTCTTGAAAATGGGGGGTCTACTTCCGTTTTTCCAGTCCTGGGAACTTCACCTGACTGCCATGATATTTCAGATATGATGGACAGACTATGGCTGAGCAATTTCATTCACAAGCCCCCTCAGGACTTGCAGAAGAGTTTCATCAGGTCCCATGGACTTGTGCACATGGACTTGTGCACATACAGGTTCCTAAGATGATCTCGAACCTGCTCCTCTCCTACAGGGGACCTAAGGTCTTCATTCTCACAGTGCTTGCATTTGTCTTCCAAGATTTGAGCGGTATGGCTAGAGCACTTGCCAGTGAAGGCTGAAGTCATTGAGAACCTCAGCCTTCTCCAAATTCAAGGAGGTCAGCGCTCCCGTTTCCTTCCAGAAAGGGCCCACATTATCCCTAGTCTGTCTCGTTTGTGATGCACCTATAGAAGCCATTCCTGTTATCCTTGATGTCCGTGGCCAGACTCATTTCTAACTGGGACTTAGCTTTCTTGACCAGACAACGTCCCTGTATTCTTCCCAGGCCGCCTGCCCTCGCTTCCACCTTCTATAAGCTTTCTCTATCCTTTTGAGTTTTCTCAGGAGTTCCTCATCCATCCATGGAGGCCTCCTGGGCTTCCTGCCTCATTTTTTTGTCAGGATGCATCACTCCAGAGCTTGGAGCAGGTGATCCTCCAATATTAGCCAGCATTCCTGAGCCTCCCTGCCCTCTAGGGCTTCATCCTATGGAACCTTACTGAGCAGGTTCCTGAAGATGCCAAAATCTTCTCTCTTGAAGTCCAGGGCAGTGAGCTTGCTGCGTGCCCTTCTCACTGGCCTGAAGATCTCAAACTCCACCATCTCGTGATCAATGCTGCCAAGGCTGACCTGGAGCATCACGTTCACCACCAGCCCATCCCTGTTAGTGAGCAGGATGTCAATTACTAAGGTTACCTGAAAAGGAGTATTGAAGGAGAGTGAAGAAAAAACCAAATGACATGATGTGGTAATTTACTGCTCAGAATAATGCCCTTCCTTGCACTGGTTTCGTCTGGATGGAAGCAGTCTGACAGGACAAGTGCTGTGGCACTAACAAACAGAGGACCAAAATTACTCATGTGCCCATACAGGTGACAGATCTTAAAAAAACCTAAGCAGTGCTGAATTTAGAATCATAGAATCATAGAATCATAGAATAGTTAGGGTTGGAAAGGACCTTAAGATCACCTAGTTCCAACCCCCCTGCCATGGGTAGGGACACCTCACACTAAACCATGTCACCCAAGGCTTTTTCCAGCCAAGCCTTGAACACCATCAGGGATGGAGCATTCACAGCCTCCCTGGGCAAACCATTCCAGTGCCTCACCACCCTCACAGTAAAGAATTTCTTCCTTATATCCAATCTAAACTTCCCCTGTTTAAGTTTGAATCCATTACCCTTTGTCCTCTCACTACAGTCCCTAATGAAGCGTCTTTCCACAGCATCCTTGTAGGCCCCGTTCAGATACTTGGAAGGCTGCCATGAGGTCTCCACGCAGCCTTCTCTTCTCCAGGCTCAACAGCCCCAACTTTCTCAGTGTATCTTCATACGGGAGGTGCTCCAGTCCCCTGATCATCCTTGTGGCCTTCCTCTGGACTTGTTCCAACAGTTCCATATCCTTTTTATGTTGAGGACACCAGAACTGCACACAATACTCCAAATGAGGTCTCAAGAGAGCAGAGTAGAGGGGCAGGATCACCTCCTTTGACCTGCTGGTCACACTCCTTTTGATGCAGCCCAGGATACAGTTGGCTTTCTGGGCTGCGAGCACACACTGAAGCCGGCACATGTTCATTTTCTCATCGACCAACACCACCAAGTCCTTCTCTGCAGGGCTGCTCTGAATCTCTTCTCTTCCCAACCTGTAGCTGTGCTTGGGATTGCTCTGATCTCAGTGTAGGACCTTGCACTTGGCATGGTTAAACTTCATAAGGTTGGCATCCCTTCCCACCTCACAAGCGTGTCAAGGTCCCTCTGGATGGCATCCCTTCCCTCCAGCGTATCAACCGAACCACACAGCTTGGTGTTATCAGCAAACTTGCTGAGGGCGCACTCAATCCCACTGTCCATGTCCATTTAGCACTTCATAATATCTGCAATTTATAGCAGTTTAATATTTCAATCATTTCTGCATATTAGGCTTTATTTTTAAGCTGTCAGGTCTCAATACACCTTTGACCTTTCACAAGGAATAAACAACAAATGAGGTTCACCTTCACACCAAGCCTCAAAAACCAAAGCTTATGGACCCAGGCCAAAACCCTCTGCAGATGATTTTCATACTTGACTTAAAAACAAATTTTGTTAGCGGGCACTAACACAAGGGGACAACAATTTCATTTACATCAAGATTTGATCCTAATCATCTCTGAATAAAGCCTTTTAGAATAGGTCTAATTGCCATTGTGACTGAGAGGAACCTGACCCGATGTCACGGCTTGCCCCTTGACATTCAAATTGTTTTGCTACATTTTTTTCCAGATTGATACATGCATTTTAATGTAGAAAATAAATATATTTAACGAACCTTGAAATCCAAAGGAAAAGTCACACATCAAACTTACAGAGAAAAATAAAGCAGCCTGGGCCTGGCTGAGCCAGGGCTTTGAGGGAGAACCTCGGTGAAAGTACTGACTTGTCACCATCAGCACACCAAGCTGTGAAAAGAACTCTCTACAGATCAGATGTATTAGGAGCCAAAACTAGAAGAGCAAACTTCTGCAGTAAAACAGAAACATCTTAAGGTTGAAGCAAAACAAAAGGATCTGAAGACAATTCTGTGTTCCGTATCCAGGTGCCAGGCCAGGCCCCAAATGCTGCAGTCACCCAAAAAAACCACCTCTTTCATTGTCCTCATTACCTCAGATTTTGGAGTTCAGAAATGCACACATTAAATAAACATATTTTTTTTAATCCTCAGCTAACCTGATGCCATCACTGTAAAGTGTTTGTTCAATGAACAGGTCAACCTTGTAGCCCATGTAAGTTTTAAAATATTGATTTTGCACAATGAAAGGAGTAAAAAATGTAGCCCATGTAAGTTTTAAAATATTGATTTTGCACAATGAAAGGAGTAAAAAAACAGTTTGAAAATTTAGCTTTGAAAAAGGAGGACTGCTGCAGAGTACAGCTATTGTTTTTGACCCAGTTTCAATCCAATTTAAAGTTTCTGTGTAGACATGATCCAATTGCTGTTATCTGGTACATCAGAGTAACTGTGAGCAGCCAAGAAGGAAAAGCTGTGCTTCACTTCTCCTCCAGAGGATAGTCCTTTGTGTAAAGAAATGAAAGTTCTTACTTTTCATTTTGTTTGCACAGATCTTAGTGGCAGCTTGCAAGAAAATTTGGGGCCCATAAAGGAGTTTATGCCTTCTTTTATACATATTCTCACCAGAATGACTCTGAGGTAGAGGTCATCAGACAACGCAAACCACTGCCTAATGCTTTTCCATGAATTCATATGTGTTTTCTCCTATTGTATGAGTTGATCAAAGCTGACTTAAATATCAGCAAGAGTTAGCCTGGCGAGGCTAACTTAACTCTCTTAAATGCTCAGGATTTTCTTCATAATACATTCATAACACATTCTTTTCTTAAAGGAAGTAGGTCTTTGGCAAACTACTTTTACAATAGAAAAGACTTCTTAAAAACACCAACAATAAAAGCTTTTCTCCTCATTGATATGTGCTGTGAAACTCTGGATATAGGAATAGGCCTTTGGAGAGCTTAGCTCCATACCCCTTTCCCTATTTTCTAGACAGAATTCAATCAATTTTTGCTATTAAAATAGTTGTGCAGATCTGATTTGTGAATATCATGTTATTGAAAAAGAGAGACAAATTCCCATAATTAATCTTGTTTTCAGAATACATTTAGTTTCATTTTTCAACCCTAGAGCTGCTCTCAGGAAAATGGGCATTCTGACAAATGATGTTGTACCTGCAGGAAAATTCATTGGTCGATGACACCCATATGTGTTCCTGTCTTTCCAGGCCTCATATTGAAAAGCTATGTTTGTTCCACAAAAGTACCATTTCAAACTGTTTGAATGCCCAAAGAAAGAACATGTTGTTTTGTTTTCAGGTTTGACACTGATTGATTGGAAAAGTCAGGAAGAAACCGTCAGACAAGCAAGTACCACCTTCCATGGCTGTCAGGAACCAAACTGCTCAGAAATCAGATTATTTGGGAGATGGCGTGGGGAGGTGAAGGATCTCTTTATAGGGGGGAAATTTCATGGCAAAGATCTACTAGCTGTTCTTCCTTAGATCATAGAATACGGTATGCCACCTTTTGTCTGCATGCAAGAAATAGCATTGCATTCTTTGTTCACATAATAGCTACTCAGGAGAACCTATTCAACAGAAGGATATAAATAACAGTATATGAAATTAATAGAAATAGTATACAATTTTGCCAGGGCTCGAAATCATCTGTATTTCCAAAGGTGGAAAAAAACAGCTATAGGGTCCCAGTTAGCCTTCAAAAACCCTATGTAATTGTCTTTTTCATGTGTTAGAAAAATGTCTACAAAGTTTTGCTGTTGTATCCTTATCTCTAATCACTCAAAACATAGCATTTTGTAAGGTGAGGCTTTGAATGCAGTTCACCTTCCCCCATAATATTTACTTTTTTCCCAAATCATGTAGCTATTACTGGAATTTACAGGACTCTCTGGGGCACAGTAGAGTACATCCCTCTTCGGTCTACTAAGGTGATGTGAAAAAAAAAATGGTCAGATATTTGGATGTGTGGAAAAGACCATTACAACCTGAGACACATTTGCTTAATGCTGTTTACCACAGCATGAAGAAGAATGTTTTCCAGTAACTTGTGCACTCCGCTGCATGGGGCATACAAATGAATGCATTGACAATAGACTGAGGACAGGGTGCAGAAAAGATGACATCTGTCAGGATGCAAGAATATCCTTCCAGTATTATCTGGCTATACCTCAATGAAATAATATCAACTATACCGTGTTTGCCAACTGCTGGCCAGACATTTGAGTAGACTCATTGGATAACCAGTGTCTGGAATAAGTAGGTCAGAACAGGTGCCTAGGTGTAACTTGGAGAGAATTTTTTCAGTGTACTCATACTGATTAGATCTGATGCAGGGTAACTCCTGCCTGTAGGTCTTGTGCCCTATAGTTATGCCAGCAATAAGACTGCTGCAAATACTGTTCTTGAATGATGTGGAAAAACTCTTATAAATGGCTTGCAAAGTGTAAACCTGATGAGATAGTGCTGTCCCATTTTCACCTTCTGAAATGCCTCAGAAATCCAGACAATCTGACAAAGGCATTTTGTTGCACAAATACCCCAGTACAAGTTTGGTTCAGGAGAATACTTCTGTAACCCTCCACAACCTGCTGAATATTTGAACAGGCATATCAGCTGTATCTGGTATACACAACACAGCTAATCTTTAAGTTCTTAGTGATTAAGGAACTGAAAAATTGCACAGACAAAAAAAGAAAAAGGCAAGATGTTTAATGATGTAAAAATCTAAATCATTATGTAAAACAGGTAGGGTTTTGATACTCTACACAGAGTTTTGAATCCTCAGAAGGTAGCGAGATCTCTCATCCCAACGAGATCTCCACACAGTCAAAAAGAGAGAGTTGTACATGAAGCTCCCCCTGCATGCTCTCCCAGTTTTGCTTAAGTTCACTAGCTGCCATTGTGCTCCTTTCTCCCAGGCACTGCAACACCTAATTAAATCCAGATAGAATAGAGTGTCATTCTGTATCCATTTTACAGAACAGACACAAGCACCCTATTATAAGAGGAATTATTTTCCAGTATTTTCTTTAAGGCTTCTTTTTATTCTATGGTGCTCACAGCAGATGAGTTGCATAGTTGACAATCTGTATCTCAGCTCTACTACAACACAGCTCTGCTGATACCAAATTTAGAAAAGGAAGTAAAAGTGCAAATGACCTGTCTGTACTCCAGTAAGGAGTCGGTGAGACAGACTAAGCCTGGCTCTAAACTAAGGTCTAAGTAAACCTAAGTAAGGCTTGTTTTTACAGGTCATGCTACCAATGTTGTGCCTTTATGTCTTTGACAGATAAGCATCATGTGTTTATCTGATCAGGTAAACAGATAAATATCAGATAAACATTATAAAGACATAAACATATGTTTATGTCTTTGACAGATAAACATCAGATACACACTGTACAGGTGCCTGGCCTGATGCTGGGGGATTTGGTTTGGTTTAGAATTTTCTGGCAGTTACAGGATAATTGCATTCAGAAGCAGCTGCTAGTTTAAGCACTGCATCAAGACAAGCCTTGTAGCTATATATAAA
The DNA here is from genome assembly GCF_963264785.1 of Psittacula echo. Lineage (NCBI taxonomy): Eukaryota > Metazoa > Chordata > Aves > Psittaciformes > Psittacidae > Psittacula > Psittacula echo. The sequence goes on along the minus strand of NC_137742.1, from coordinate 50,372,641 downwards.
CTTTGCAATGAATGGTAAACTTTAGGGTGGAGCAAGGGTTCAGATCAACAGGAGATAATGGCTTTAGATTACTAGCTTGTAGAATGGCCTCTAGACAGTGTAAACTGTACCTTCTGTGATGACAGAGCTAATGACTGAAGGGTCTTGTGGTAGGAGTAAGTCAGTAAATGTAAGCTAAAATAAGCCGTGATTTGTAAAGGACAGAAAAACTAAGTTTGAAGTGTGCCAGAATGTAAGTCTAACCTGGTATGGGCTGCTGGTAAGTGCTGACATTGGATTTGTGTTCTGATTGATAGGGACAAATAATCTAGAAACAAAACTTTAGTTTGGTACTGCCAAGTTGATTTTTGGGATAATACTGGCTATTTAGTTGCATCTGAAGCTATGCTGGCAGACATTGCTCATTTTGAAAGAACTGAACTGTTGACCAACTACAGTGCAGGCTTGGTCCTCAAGAGGTTCTCAGCGTGTGTTATGACTGCTTATCTCTGAAAGGTAACACAGCTCGTGCAAGTGTCTTGTCAGAACTAGAAACCCACAGGTACATCTGAATCATCAAAAGGCCAAGGAAGTTCCTCATTTATGCTTGGGATTTCATCTTGCATGTGGAAAACCAGAAGTACCTTGCCAGAATTTTCACCTTAGAGGTTTTCCTTGTGTTTCTTTGTGTTGATGCATGTCTCTCAAAGGTAGACAAGTTCTTTCAGTATGTTTTATTAAACATGCCCTAGAAATTTGGTCACTCTATGTTGAGGAAAATTTCTTTTCCTACTTCAGCAGGTGATTACTACAATATTAAAATTGTAACCTCTACTGCAAAGCAAAGATCAAATAAAGCAAAGGCAGAGCCTATTGTTCCCTTGCCAGCCACAAAATGAAAATCTGCTTGACTCTTTCTTTTTTATTTTCTTTTTCTTTTTATAAATAGAAAAAGGGAGAAGAAACCTGCTTGCCTTGATCATTGAAAGAGCTCTTGTAAATGGTGGTGGGGTAAGATACTGCACACTGCTAGATGATGACTCAGTGATCAAAGCATTCCTTTGTGTTAAGTGAGCAATCTGGTCTTCCAGTTTCCAGTGTTCTGTTCCCATCTGACTTCATCACTATCTGATCAACAGGGGGCCAAACTACTAGCTTCTGAAATGTAATAACAAATTCTAAAGGGAATTATTAAACTCTTTGTTAGAGTATGTGTTCACACAGACTCTTCAGGACAAAAGGAATGCTGAAACAGGTAGCATACCTGAATCTGGACATTTTTAAGCTGTGAAATGCTCAGTTATTATTAAGAGTAAAATTGGCTATCTAAACATTCTTTTTTTCAACTGTAAAAATTTCCATCAGCTGAGGAGAAAGGCTTTCTTACTCTGTTAGTGTTTCACAGAACATACGGTGATGCATAAGGTTACTGGGAATTTGTTAGTTTGGAATTATTCTTAAAATTGTCACTAGCTTTACTGAGTTTTATGTTTACAGAGTAAATAAATGCTCAGATATGACTTTAAAATAAGTACACATGTCCTGTTAATGACAATGCAGTAAGTAGTGACTCCTTTGGTTGGTTGTTACCTATTCCAATCTACCTAGGTATGTGGTTCAGATGACAGGAATGTAAAAGCTCTTGATTCACCACATTCATGGCAATGATGCCCTTTTCTACCTTACTGTTTTTCCATAGGGCTTGCTGCATGGTGTAGATGTGTTGGAAGCTCTAGAGAGAAAGCCATTTCTTCCAGTATGTGAAGCTGTATGTTATCCTGATAATATCTTACCGCAAAATGGAGGCTTGACAGATTAGATCTATCACAGGGAAGCTCCATGGTCTATTTAAGAGGCAGCATGTTTCTTTCCTGGAAACAGGGAGTCAGGAAGGAGAGCAGCAAAAAGATAACCGTTTTGTCTTCCAAAATATTCTAGTGAACTATAATTGACTTTCTCTTACAGAAACTTGTGGGTCTTTGAGTCTCTTCTGTTCTTGCAGAGAGAAAGTGCATTTTCCTGTCAGGGAAGAAGAATTTTAAGTAGAGAGTGATAAAATTTTGTAACTTATTTAGCACTTCAGAATCTAAATATTGCCTTTTCTGTTCCTGAGAATGGCTTTCACATGTGACAATAACTATGCTCTAGAAACCCTGGCAAGCCTGATTTGATTAAATGATTAAAAAGGGGACATTTTACTACATTTTATTCTGTAACATTTTGCCACTTCAGTGTTTCTGAAATAGCTCACGTAATTTATTTTACAGTTGGGTTAACATTGGCTATGAATATAAAGCAGTAACATCATGGCTTCCTGCCAGTAAACAAAAAACAAAAAAAAAGAGAGATTAATGAAAGATAATGTTGGAATACAATAAATTTAAAAGGGTTGTTGTAGTAAACTCAGTTACTACCCAAAAAGCCAACCATACCCTGGGCTGCATCCGGAGGAGTGTGACTAGCAGGTCAAAGGAGGTGATCCTGCCCCTCTACTCTGCTCTCGTGAGACCTCACTTGGAGTATTGTGTGCAGTTCTGGTGTCCTCAACATAAAAAGGACATGGAACTGTTGGAACAAGTGCAGAGGAGGGCCACGAGGATGATCAGGGGACTGGAGCACCTCCCATATGAAGATACGCTGAGAAAGTTGGGGCTGTTCAGCCTGGAGAAGAGAAGGCTGCGTGGAGACCTCATAGCAGCCTTCCAAGTATCTGAAGGGGGCCTACAAGGATGCTGTGGAGGGACTCTTCGTTAGGGACTGTAGTGATAGGACAAAGGGTAATGGATTCAAACTTAAACAGGGGAAGTTTAGATTGGACATAAGGAAGAAGTTCTTTACTGTGAGGGTGGTGAGGCACTGGAATGGGTTGCCCAGGGAAGCTATGAATGCTCCATTCCTGGTGGTGTTCAAGGCTGGGCTAGACCTAGCCTTGGGTGACATGGTTTAGTGTGAGGTGTCCCTGCCCATGGCAGGGGGGTTGGAAACTGATGATCTTAAGGTCCTTTCCAACCCTAAGTATTCTATGATTCTATTGTAGGGAACAATACAATGGAGTTTTGGTTGTCTATGTTTTTTTTGTATGAATGTTAAACCTCTGCAGCTTTCACGAGGTTTGTTAAACTTCTAGTTGACCGCAGCTGGATATCAGGGTAGTACAAGCTTTTCAAATAAATTTGGCATAATTTACCTCTAAGAATTTAAAGCACATCAGACACAGCTGTAGATGGGTTTCTCTCTAAGGAATAAATACGTTGTCAAGGTTAGAACTCCACTTAAGGTGATAGAATTGCTTAAAAATTGGCATGGTTGCCCTTCTTGTGTCTCTGTAGTTTAAGTTTTTCTACTTCAAGAACAAAATAAGATAATCCTTTTACTGTAAAAAAGTTAAAAAAAGAAAAAATGGTAAAAAGGAAGAACATGTTTGACCTCTATTTTGTAGCTGTGGCCACTTTTACAAACTTAAGCCAGATTTTACTGCATCTAATAAACTGTAAGACTGATGGACTCTCTCAATTAGGTAAGGGAGGATAGGTGTGCAAGCTGACAAATTAAACTCTCCTTCTCAAAATAGATGTGCATCTCTGTGTGAATGCTTTATGTCTGTAACTACAGGAGAACCATAGTAGGACTATCACCATTATAAAATAATGAGGCAATAGTTGAAGTGAAAGCAGCATAGGTATGGCCCTCTATTAATTTGTACACGTCTCAATGAATCATTCTCTGACTGAGGTATTGGTGGATGGTAAGTTGACTATGAGGCAGCAGCATGCTCTTGCGGTCAGGAGGGACAATTGTATCCTGGGGTGCATCGGAAGGAGTGTGTCCTCTCCCTTTACTCGACACTGGTGAGGCCACATCTGAAATACTGTGCCCAGTTCTGGGCTCTTCAGTACAAGACAGACAAGGAGCTTCTATAAAGGGTCCAGGGGAGCGCCACAAGGGTGATCAGAAGTCTGGAACACCTCTCTTTATGAGGAGAGATTGTGAGAGATGGGCCTGTTTAGAGAAGACTGAGAGGGGATCTCATTAATGCACATAAATATCTCAAAGGCAGAGGCCAGGAGGATGGTGTCACACTCTCTTCAGTGGTGCCCAGCAACAGGAGGAGGAGCTATGGCTATAGAATAAAACACAAGAAGTTTCGCCTCAACATGAGGAAGAACTTCTTTATATTGAGGGTGGCAGAGCACTGCAACAGGCTGCCCAGTGAGATTGTGGACCGTCTGTCTCTGGAAACATTCAAAACCTGCCTGGACATGTTCCTGTACAACGGGCTCTTAGTGGCCCTGCCTCGGCAGAGAGGGTTGGACTGGATGGTCTCCAGAGGTCCCTTCCAATCCTAATGATTCTGTGATTCTGTCATACAACCAAATCTCTGAATCAGTGTAAAAACTTTTAATTGGGAGCTGCTCTTACAAGACCTTTTGTTGTGAATATCATAAAATAATCAATTAAAAGAAAAAAGAAAAAAGCTGTGCAGCTCAGTGTTAGCTTTGGACCGTATAAACAGGCCAAATACTGTGCATGTTTTGCGATGACAGTGTTGCTTCTTTCTTGAAATGTCAGAAGAAAAGAAAAAAGTTGTAAATTTGAGAGTTTCTGTCAATTTTGCCCAAAAGAGCTCTATAAAAATCAGGTCTTGAATACTGAATTGATCTAAGTTTTGGGGTCTGAATTTGTGCTGCTTTCCATCAAAATAAACCATCAAGTTAATGGACTACATTATCTTTGTTTTCTTTTCTTTTTAACTACCTCTTCTTAGAAAAGTAGTATGAGACTTTAATCAGGCAGTTCAGTTGTTGGAATTGAAAATATTATTCTCATAAATTCATATTTTACAATTAACTAGACAATTTAAGGAAGAAGCTGTATGTCTTTGCTAGCTAATTTGTTTAATTTTTCACCTAGTTCTCAATTTTCTCTAATTTCTCTGAAGTTTTAATTTCCATTGCAAAAATGTTTGTGAGGAAATCGCACTTTCAACACAATACTTCAGAAAATAAGGTGATCTTCTATTCAAATTTAGCCATATAAACTTCAGGGAATATAAACGGAAAAATCTTGTTTGTTAAAGTAGTATTGGCTTAAGGTGGACTTAGGGATCATCAGTTTTCCTTAATGGTGTTTTGCTGTATTGGCTTTCTGTTGCTGACGTGCCAATTCTGTAATCAGTCATATGGGTTGTGTCATTTTGTTAGATAAGCCAGATATTTCTAAAGTTACAGCACTATCTTAATAGTAATAATTATTCGCAAGATCAGAGCTTAAGCAACAGCAATTACTAGATGCTGATGATGTGTGGAGATACTACATCTGATTTCAGAATTTTATTACAAGCTGGTACAAATATTTATTATAACCAAATGTGCTTAGGTATGGAAAAAACTTCTGAAGGCTATTTCTGTATACTTTTATGTGATGACACAAAATGTTGGAAGATAGTCAAATTCAACAGAGAAGTTAGATGAGCTTAATTAGAAGAAAAGATACTTGAAATGACCTTGCAATTCCTTGGAGTCATTCATTTTATCGTTCTAAGAGCTACTTTATCTTCCAGAGGATTTGTAGCTCCTGGGGAAATGGTGAAATTAAATTATCACTGTGATCTCTTGCAGTCTTTGTGATGAACCTGCATATCTTCCAGATCACTCCATTCTTTAGTGCTGCACAGGCCTGCAGTATAGCTACCAGTCTTTAAAAAGAATGAATAATCTTGCTCCAGAACCTGCATGTGGTGTTGTTCCTAAATTTTCATGCTCAGATAAATTCTGTAGGTTGTTTCCTCACAGTTCTTCATATAGCAAATTTATGATGTATCTGCTACAAGACTTGAAAAAGAAGCTAGTGACAGCACAGGCACTTTGGTTTCTTAACTGCCTGGCTGATGTGTCTTGCCTAGGTAAAGCTGGTAGATGTATTGAATTTCTGGAAAGACTTTCTTTCCATGTGATGTGACAGGGATTGTACAGAGTTTCATCCCCCTTACAGTGCTGAGTGAAGACCAGCTGTTGGGCTTGAGGAGACAGATATTTCCCGTTGGTTTCTCGGCAGCTGTGAATTTGTGACATTTGGTATCTCCTGTTATTTCCCTTCAGCTCACATTTTTAACTCTCCAAAGCACTGTAGTGCTATAGCATAAATGAAGTACTCTGCCTAGGTACCTTGCATATTCAGTGGTCCGGGCCTGGCGGTCTTACCAGAATTTTTGACTGTATACTCTCTAGCCATAGTTACAGTATTCACTTTTCATGGTATACTTCCAAAGGAGGAAGGAGGTCCTTGGTTTTTCTATAGGAGGAAAAACAGGATTGGCAGCAAGCTTTCAGGAGACATATGATTACCTTGTTCAAGGGGGTTTTGAGTATCAGCCTTCTTAATACATGCAAGGTCAACTTGCAAATTATGGATAGAAAGTTTAAATGGCTGGTTGCTGCTATATAGCCATCTAATGTAAGATTGTATTCTGCAGCTACAGAAAGGAATATAAAGAGAACAGTATTACTACTCAGCCTCTTATGCATAAAACTGTAGTAAATTAAAAGCCATGTATTAAGCAGCCCAGTGATTTTGCCTACAATTAATCCTGGTCATGTTGGTTTACCTTCTTGTTCATATATTAATGCCTGTATGATATTAAAGATGTACAGTTCAGCTATAATACCACTCAAATTAAGCCAGTTCTAGTCATGGGTCACTGCAGTTTGCAACTCTTATTTTGCATCTGTACCATCCCTTAGTGGTATAATCTTTGTCACCTAACTCAAATTTTACCAACCTATTGTGATTATCTTTAAAGTCTGTTAATCATTGTATCTTGGAGTACATCTGGAAAAAGTCTTAAAGAGAAATTAAAGTAGTTTATTTACTACATTGTTAATACTGTTACTGTAAAGGCTTTTTTAGATTAACTCTATCCAGTTCATAAAATTTGGAAAATTTGGAAAATTCATAAAATTTGGAAAAATAATAAATTTAAATTATTTGAAATACACATTATACTGGCATATTTGGAAGAACAGAGCTGGATAGCAGTTAATTCTGTACTCTGACTTGTGAGAAAGCCTGGACATCTTGGACAGAGATGGAAGATTCTTATTACATAATATTCTATCTTCGATTTTTCTCAGCAAATTTTTCCTTCTGAATTTGTGTATACGGGAGGAAATGTGTCCTTAGAATGCCAAATACTATTTTTTACTCTGTATAGCAGATTGTGGAGGGCTGCATAAATCACTGGCTGTGTAGGTAGCACATGCAGATCATCTCCCCCGCACCCAGCTACTTTGGTTTGATTCTGTGTCGAGCTGAGTTACTTGATAATAACAACTTAAGCTGACTCTTCAATGATGAATTGAAGGCATTTCACATTTGCAGTGGATAGGGAATCAAGAAAGGCATTGTGTCACAGTTGGGTAGAAAAAGCTTCACTTTAATATAGTCTAACACATTATGATTAAGATTATATTAAAACCGTATTTTCAGTATTTTACCTATACTGATAACCTTATCACAGATGGTAAAGAGGGAAACAGGTCTCACAGGAGTGAAGGAGAGTATGTAGTGCTTATTTTGTGTCATTAAATAAATATACCAAGAAATTACTATAGTTACCTACAAGACTAGATTTATAACACACAGTTCTGAATCTATTTCTTTCAATCCCTTGGTAGTTTAGCTTGTAATAAAACGTGAAAAAGTATCCATTTCTACTGGTGTTTCACAGAAATATGAAAGGCAAATGCCTGATGTGTTTTTCTACTATGTTAACATAAAAATAATTCTTATTTTTGCAAAACTTCAATGGTTTTTATCTCTTGTGAAATTTAACTAGTTGTAGCATGACAGTGTTTCTTCTTCCCTTTCAGATGTTAAATTCTAAGGAGTATACCTTACAAACACTCATTGCATATGAGTACTCAAGTAGGTATTGCACTTACTCCAAGGAATGGTCCAATTAAGTCAAAGTGCACCTTGGATCAAACCCAAGACTCATTAAATCAATTGAAGTGTCTCCATTTCCTTCAATGAAAATTGAATCCAAGCCATCATATCTGCAGCTTTCCAGAAGTACCATATCTTATCTCAAATACACCTACTTATATTCAATTTAGAGTATAATGAAATCTCCCAATATATTACAAGGTATTAAAATGTTTCTTCATATATGAGTAAGAATGGATATGTGATGTCACTCTTGAGTTTAGAAAACCTTGAATGCTATGTTATGTTAAAAAAACCCCCTAAACTAACAAATACTGTGACAAACATGATGACAGAGGCAGAGAGATCAAGATGTGATTGAAATTCATCAGAATTGCTACCAATCAGGTCTTATTTGCCCTGTTGGTTCATAAGCCTTTCATTTACATGTATACTGAAATGTGGATACATCAGCTTAAAAGTTTTAAAGGAATTTGCCTAAATTGATCATAAGAAAGGCTGATCACTTTTGCAGTCTTGAATTCAACATACTAAGTATGACCTGAGTTAAGATATTCCTAAATTCTAGTTGTATATGCCTAGCAAATAGTTTCATATCTTTTCCTAAGGATTTTTTGTATACTGATCTATTCCATGTGAATGGAAACAGACTGGATGAAATTGTAGTTATCTGCATGTGCATGGTTCTTCAGAGCTTTCATAGTAAGATCAATGGAAATACCCTTAAGGTTCATTCTTAGTACTCCATGACCTACTAAATGAGATCTCTGTGTGTTATTAAAAAGATGCATTAAAAAAAATTCTGGATTGTTAGACCACTTACTGACTATCGTGTCAGTAAGTCAGAAATACAGAACTCAGTCATACCTTTGAAATTCTTCTGAGAAACCACGCAAAACAACTTTGATTCTCCTTTATCCCTAAATAACTTAGGCTACACCCTACACTATGTTATTGCTTTTCTCCCATTACAAGTCCAGAAAGGACTTAAACTGTTTTTCCTGGTCAATTTACTTCTAGAAATTAACTCTCAGTGAAGAGTTAGTCTATTATGGGTAACAAGTGATATCTGAAAGAAACATCTCCATAAGGCATAATATATAATTAGCTGCAATAAAATTAATGGGGCCATGGAAAAAACTTTCCAGTCTTTTTATTAGAACACATAGTCGTGTATTTCAGGATTGATGAATAACTTTTCTGACATGCAGAATTTAACAGCTTCATTTAATCTCTATTTATTTCAGAGATGAGTGGGATCAGCTTGACAAAGTGCAGGTATGGTGCTGTCAGCAGTGTTGCAAAATCATTCTAATTATAAGGACTCACACTGTGAGCTCCACAAATTGTTCAGCAAAGCATTTACCAGTAAAGTGCTATAGTTCAAAAGGAATAGAAGGAAAGAGATTTTGCCAGCTGTTTCAGACTATCACTGTGCAGTTCTTGGTTAGGAGCACACGCTTCCAAATGCAGTACTGATGACAGCTGGTGAACATATAGTTGATTTTAATACTAATTTTGCAAGTATAGCAAAGGTGGCATTTCTTCTTTATAAAGTTTATCAATAAAATAACACTCAGAATGTTAGCCTTATGGAGTACATCAGCCAGAATGCTTACAGTATGACAACTTATAAACAGGTAAAACAACCTTCAGCTACGCCTTTTCTGTCTGTCCATCTGTAATACGCTCATACTCCTATTTGATGTAATAAAAGGAATGTATGGAAAAAGAAAGATTCAACTAGCTTATAGTAAGAGGATCTACATCCTGCAACATCCTTATAAAACCCACAAGGTACACATCATAAATACATTATTTAATTGTGCTTGGTGTCCATTACTAGAGATGGCAGCATACTAGTATAGACTTAAAAAAAGATAAGCTCAGATTCTAATAGGTGAACTGTGCAAATGGTTAATGCACCGAACATATGAATACATGCAGACCAAAAACTTTCAAGGTATCAAAATATTTCCTGAATAAGCATGGAAGCCAGCTTATTTGACACCAAATGTTCCTTTGTTAATATCAAATGGAGAAAATGTGTCTGATTTAACTCAACAAGTCCAGTTGACTTCAAATTCAAATTGGATTCAAAATCCAATATTGAAATTCTAGGTCAAGATCACAGCTTCCAGAGGTTTTTCTGTGCCTTGTAACAAACTTCGTAGTGGGATTATTCTAAATGCTGGATTTTAATTTAAATTTTGACAAACTTAAGAACTGAAGTTCAAAGGTTGTTCCTATGGTTTTCCTTCTCTCTCCTCGCTAGTCTTTTAAATAGAGACCTAATTTAAACATTCCTAATGCACTAGGATGGCAAAGCAATTCTTTACTTAGCCAAAGGAGGCTAGCCAAAGGACTTGCTCCCCCTCTGTGTGTCTTCATTTATACTCCTTCCATTTCTGCTCAGCAGTAGCTATAATAATAGCCTTAGCTGTTTTAAGTATTCCTGTCCATTTCTGCTTAAGTGCAGAAATGACAAGGCTCAGAAAAAGTGTATGGCACTTCTAAAAGAGGGTTCCATTACTGTATTTTGCATGCTGATCTGCGAAGAGGGATAAAACAAACTTCCCTTCAAAAATTCTATCTTTTAAAAGCAAAAAATACCCAAAAACCCCAAAACAAAACCTCTGCTAAAAGAATGCCAGAGGGATAGCTTCATGAGTGCTTGTTTTCCTGCATTAACTTATGCTTGTCACTTGATATTAATGCACAGGCAAGAGACAAAGGTGATAATTAGAAGTCATATGAGAATATTGTGTATACATTGAAAAACTACACTTATCAGAGACTGGGCTTGGAACGCTAAGCACAGTCTCTTTCCCAACAAGTGTAGTTATTTTCTTGGAAGTAGGCATTTTTGTTTGTTGTTAAGAATCTTGTTCTTCATCCTGGAAGGTGCAACAGTCCTACTTATAATACCTCAGTACTTCCATGTCTCATTTCAATTCCTCATTTCAAGGGCCATTATTTTGGCTGTACATTCTTTGTATAATACACTGTATTTACTGTTATAAGAAATTTATTTTTTTCCCCCAACTCATTAACAGGATAGGGGAAAATACAACAATATGTAAATGGTTGTCCTATTTCAGCCTGATTTTATGAAACACTGTAACACTGATGACTATCATATTTTCCCCCCGGTTAAGATTTTGAAAATTGCATTGCAATTTGAGAATGCTAGTCCAATCTGAACAAATAAAAGTCATTAATACTTAGGTGAAATTTTCACCCTGCCTCCTTTAGGCGAATCTACTGTTCCTGTGTGTCAGTCTGTTGGTACAGAAAGACAAAATCTTGTATTTGTTCAGAGCACATATATGGACAGTGGCAGGGCTGACTTTGACATCCTTCATCATTTCCTTAAGGAAAAATAAAAAACACAAAACACAGCTAATAAAGTTAGCTAGTTTATGACAGCAGTATTGTAAGCAAGGCTGAAATGATTTAGATCAGCTCACCTACTACTCCAAATTATTGTTGCTGCCAGCCTTTAGGAGCACTAACTGTCAGTCTGGCCACAACACCTGTAAGAACAGAGGTCACATAAGAGAATCTATTTCAGAAGGACAAAAGGTCCCTTTAACCTCTTTTTATATGTTGGATTGGCACTGTTTTCAGGCTTAGGTAAAGGTATTTTTCACTAGTATGGTGAAAAATCGCCATTAGAATGCCCTGTTGCCTGCATGATAATCAATCTTCTACATCATCGCAGTTTAACAAAGCTTCTATTCTTTTACTTATAGATAGATATGGTGGTGAAGGCAGAAGAGACCTGTTCTTACTCCACTGCAGCTGTCAGCCATCAGCTGAAAGGTTTTAGATTTTGCTTCCAGTCAGCCGAATCTCAAAAAGCTAGTTTTTGTTTCCTGTTTTTTCTTGCCTGCTTCTTTGTTACATTTATAATCTCAGCATTTCTGATTTATCCACTGCTAAATATAATACCTTTCAAAAAACTTCACCTTGTAGGGATATTATCATTTTCAAATACAACTTGGTTTTGGAAGTACTGGTGCCTCACATAAAGATATTTGGAAGTACCTGGTCATGTTCACATAAAGACATCTGTTGATATTCGTGCCTCTTATAGACCCATTTTGTGATCAGCCCATGTTGCCATGTATCCACTCTTGAGCTTGGGGATAGACAGCAAAACCCATGTAGAGGGCTACTATGCAGGAACATAGTTGCCCTAGAGATCAGTAGTACACAGAAGTGCTACTTAGAAAAGATATCAGCCCATTTTTCTGTTGAGCTCCTGATCTTCACCATAATCTCTCTGGGTAACCTGTGCCAGTGCTCAGCCACCCCACCAATAAAAAAGTGTTTCCCAATGGTCACACAGAACATCTTGTGTTTCAGTGTGTACCCACTGCTTCTTGTCCTGTCATAGGGCACCACTGAAAAGAGCCAGGTTCTGTCTTCCTTGCACCCTCCCTTCAGTTATACACACACATTGAACGGATTCTTCCCTAGCCTTTTCTTCTCCTTCTCAAGGCTGAACAGTACCAGCTCTATCAGCCTTCCCTCATAAAAGAGATGCTCCACCACCTTCCTCATCTTAGTGGCCCTTTGTTGGATATGAAGTAGTGTAAGAAGAACTCAGAAAACAAAAAAAAAAACGAACCAACCAACCAACAAACCAACCAACCAACAAAAAAACCAAACAAACAAACAAAAAAAAAACAACAACAACAAAAAAAAAAACACCACCAAAAAAAACCCAAGCAAACAAAACCAAAAAAGCCTTGGTTTCTGTACAGACTACTGCAAGAGCTGAATTATGTTCATTCCATTACACAATAAATCATACCTGTAGGTGTGTTCACATTGTTATTAGAGTTTTCCAAGAAATATTGCAGCAGAAAACTGACTCTCCTAATCTTTTTTTTTTTTTTTTTTTGGATGCAGAATGTCTCTGACCATGGCTGTCTGTTCTGGAACGTTAGCCCTATATGCACTGAAAACTTTTTTCTTCCATGGTGCTGAGATATGCCAGTCAGCATCATTGTAGACAGAAAAAGTTCTGACCTGAAGGAGCTGCTCAAATGGCAATGTTCTCTTTGCTGAGTACTTAAAATATGAGGGTTGAAGTTTTAACACCAAACTGTACTTTTGGTTGGTTTTTTTTTTTTCAGGAAAGACTGCTTCAAAATGGCAGCTTCCTCAAGTTATCTTAAGGAGCACTGAGTGATGTGGCTGTGGGACTAAGTATGTATGGAACTTAGTGAAACTCAGCAAAAGCATTATTTCTCTTTGCTCAAGCTCTCTTTCTCTCTTTAGGAACCCAGAGTACAATATGGCAATCTAAAGTTCTATTTAGGAGCCTAAATAGCAATTAAGAGGAATATAAATGTGAATATGAGATTTATTTATGCATAGTTGTGTCTTATAATACTTAGAGGCTATACTTTTAGCTTTTTATTGTTTAAGACAGCATGTATGTGCTATCTGCATAATCGAAACAAATCGTACGTATCTCCTGCAAGAAGAATAAATAGTTTCTTTTTCAACTAGCAGACTGATATTTTATAAACTCATAACTACTGTTGACTGCAGAACATGTTAATAATATACTGTACCTCAATGAGTCTTTCAGCAGGTGCAGGTAGCAGTAGCAGACCAAAGCCAGACGAGAACTATTTACTTTACTTTGCTGAGTGTTTGGACTGGATTGCAGCCACCAAACCATACATCATCATCTTCTCTCTCTTACTGACCTCGTTGTAAAAATTAGTCCTTTTAGCTGCTGGATCTAAACTTATTATTACATAATTTTAGCCAAGACTTATAAAGGGACTTTATGAAAGTGCTGTTTGCTAGGCTAGAATAAGGTTTTCAAGATGCAGTGAATTCATCCAGAAAGATTTCTGAATAAGGACTCTATTCATGGGAAAACTAACAGTTGTCCTGGTTGGCTTGGATGAATTATACAGTTTGTCTGTGAGTAGTGTGGAGGAGGAATTCTGCAGCATATGCTGTTTAAAAAAAGCTCTCTGTGCTGTCAGGGATTGGAGGCACACTCTGAAGAGTTGTTCTGCCGCTGGTATCCATCTCCATCCTGATTCTCTCCTCTCTCTACTCTGGACTTACCACCTTCTTGACTTTCCCTCTGTGGAGGCTGACAAGCCCAAGCTCAGTGCTTTTCCATGTTTTATAACAGCTTCTTCTCTCTTCTGTGTCCCAGTCCACAATAAAGCAATTCAAGATTTACTTCAATAAATGTAGCAGATAGATACTTTTGATCAGAATATTCAGTGAAATCCAAAGAGATTTCATTTTCTTCTCAGACTTTTTAAGCTACTATTGCAGGGCTGGTTGCATTTCAGCCCTTAGTAAATTATAGGATTTGCAAACAAAATGTGTAAATGTGTTATTGGACCTCTCAAAGGAAGGTAAATGGGGTTATTGCTGAATTGTGCATATGTGGTGCAAAAATAAGCAACAGGCATGATGGATGTGAGTACCAAACCTATGGAAAATGTTGATACTTGTTCAAAAATAGGATGAACATTACTTCAAAATAAAGACTAAGCAGCTTTAGACTGAGCAACAATGTGGCAATGATTTGAAATGTCTCATTTGTAAAAATAGTTGATTGTATTATTCTAGAACTGGCTTGATTTTTTTGAGGACTACATTTTATCAAAGCTGTGTAATGGAAGAAGTGAGTTTTCAAGTGTCAGACTTCTGCACCTCCGGCCTCTGTGCTCCTATTTCCTCCACTAATACTAAGCATATTGCATAACGATTTTGGATTCTGGTACAGTGTGAATGTAATGAATTAAAATCTAAATGTAAATAGCTAAATATAAATAAATGTTAGTTTTGTCTTCCTAGAGACAACCCCGTACATCGAAGAATGGAATACGCAGTAATTAAATACAAAACCTCCAACTATATTTACTTGGTTTTCTAGTTTCTCTGTCTCTAAAATGCTCTTCATTCATGTTTTTATGATTTAATTTACAACCAGCAGGTTAACAGACACTTTTTTCAAATGTTTGAAAATTCTAAATCTTGTAACTTTTTTGTCCTTCAGGAGGCTTCAAGTATTCTTCTGCCTCTCCTTCTAATTAGTAATATGTACACATCCATATGTAAAATGAGGGTTTTTTGAGATCACAGTTTCTGACTCCTGAGACTCTTACAAGGGCTATAATATAAGCAGAAGTGAGAGCAGTGAGATAACTTGAATGAAAAGTTGAAGAGTATGTGACATAAGGTTTTCAGGATCCTTACAGAAAAAACCGATCTGAATCTTAGGTCTCATTTTAGTAATATTGTGAGCAGAATGGACCAAGGCACTGTTTCCACCAAAGACTGCAAAGTTTGATTCTGTTGTTTAAATATCTCATATCTGTGCCTTAGTACAATCTGCCTAAATCTGAGTGGAGCTATGTGTTTTATTCTCACTGGAAAAATCTTGAGATATATGGCAAAGGTAGAAAAAGTTGGAGATGTACTTACAAAGATGGATTAGGGAGCTAACATTCTGATTTGGTTATCATATTCACAGCAAAGGTTCTTGGACATTTTGAAGCAGCTAATACCAGATTCTGCTAGAGAAAGAGGTAGAGGGAAACAGACTATTTCTATAGCTGGCATGACACACTAACCTGCTACAAGTGGTATTTTCTTCTACTAGCTTTTAAGAATGAGGGTGTATAAATAGGTTAACATCAAAGGAAGCAACACACTCAAGCTGAGAGATTGCTGTCATGCTTCTGGGTTCCTCAGGATCTTTAGCTAGGTAAAAGTTCTCCCTTAGGCTGCTGCATCAAAACATAATATCCTTAGAAGTAAGGAAAATCCTGTTCCAGGGAACGAATGTTGCAACAGACTTCTAGTGACAGTATCTGCATTATGCAGATTAAGACAGCTTGGTAATGGACATATTGGATGCACTTGGATTTTTTTCTCTGTTGGGAGAATGTCTGTGAGCAGACAAAAAAGATACAGCTTGATTTTGTATTCACAATTATTACTTCAAAGGCTTGAGGGCTGCCAACTCTTACCTTCACTTTCAGCTGTCAGGTAGGTTTCTATGAGCTCACTGTGAGATGGGTCTTTCTTTAGCTCTCAGACTACCAAAGTTATGGCACTGACATACATGTATAAAAATCTGTGGAACCAGAAGTCCACAAATCTAAAACTTCTTTTCATGAGTGGTAAATTGTACTATTTCATTTCCATATTCAGATTCTTTCTGTTACTTTTGGGTTTGGCCACTAAAAGCTATTACAGTAGCCAATGGATACTGTAAAAGTCTCAGGCTCTGCAAGTGCTAATTTCTTTATCTGAGCATTTCTCTAAAAAATTGATATGTGGGAAATGGTTTTTAGATTGCATGCTTCACAACCACAGATCAAACGGTATTTTTTCTGTATTACATGTGAAAACATACTGTTCATTTTGCTAGTTAACAGTGCTAGTAACACATGCAGCTTGTGGAACAATATGATTCTTCGGAATAACTTGCCTATATTTTAGAGTAGTAAATAGTTAGCAAACCATTGTCTAATTAGACTAAAACTGAAGCCTTTGGGAAAGAATATAATCACTACGTCTGTATGAAAAATGCAAAGATATATGTCTGCTGAAAATTAAACCTTAGAGCAATATCTGGGACATGTTGGGGTTTTTTTAGGCTATCCTTTCCAAACACAGTTTCATGGCTTAGAGTTTTACTTTTTTAAAAAATTATTATACTGTTGTTCATAAAGTAAAGAAGATGGTGTGGTGGGGAAATGAAGAATGCCGCTTTTTTACTGAAGGCATGTGGAATAATTCACATACAGGTATGCTGTAACTGTAAAGCTGAAATACGTTTTTCATCTTTCTTCCAACCCACTCATATTCCTTCTCATGTAGAAGGTGAAAAAACACAGATCTTTTAAAAGCATGTATTCGTTGAAATACGTAGTGCAAGATTACATGCAGACACTTAAAAAACTGGAAGAAGCTTGAGATAACCTCTGAGCAAGCTGGTCAGGACAAGGTGATACATATTTATAGTAACAGAAAATAATGATAAAGCCACATTAATTATATTTAAAAAAATTTTTTTGCTAAGTTTTTTTTTTTTACATTTGTTTTTAAGTAAGTTATGGAAGTCTTTAAATACAATATGTAACCCATCATAGTATAAGGGAAAGAATAAACTGCATACAGATTTTTGTAAAGATGGTTATTCAAATAAATTAAACCAACCCATCTAATTTAATTAACTATATTTTATTTTTAAATTAATGACTGCGTTCAAAAATCTCATATTCAGTGACAAACCAAGCTTTTGTCATTAGAAAGAGTGAGCTATTTTGCTTATTATTAGTTAATTTTTTCCCCTCTAAACCTTAAGAACAAGTTAAAGGCAATATATAAGTAGTTAAATATATAATAAAAAAAAAAAAAAAAAAGAAAAAAAAAGAAAAAGTGCTTCAAGAGTTCCTTAAGCATTGCGCTTTCTTAACAGTATTTGGTGCCAGCATGGAATCGTAACCCATGGAAATGAAGGCAGTGGGCAGCTTTACCTTTGTCACTTTTTAAGAAATTATAACACTGCTTCTTAAAAACTGGAGTCTTAAGGTGTTCTATTTTCCATCACTAAAGTGGAAAAGATTTTTAGCAAGTTCCTCCATCTGCTGGAGGGACTCAGACTCAGAATAGAATTCATATGCTATATTTTAGGTTAGATGTATGCAAGGATCACTAGCTAACTTCTGCTTTTGTCACTGCAGAGGAAAGTTCCTTTTATTCTAAGCATTCTATACTCTATGAATTTTTCATTTAGTTTCACCCTAGCTTGGTGCAAATGTGTAATTTCCCTTATAGGAGCTAATAGCTTCTTAAGGCAATCCAGGTTCACAGACTGATTAAATGATGTGTTCCTCCTGCTGTACTTTTTGGAAGTTGCTAATAAACAGAGCTCTAACTTAACTACAAATGTTTTTCAATGAAAACAAGGTAGCTAGTAGCTATTCAGTATTGCTACTATGTATTTACTAGGTAATTAGGATTAGATGACGGCATTTCATGAAAGAGAAAGTTCTGTCAGGTATGTGACTAAAGGCTTACCTTCAACTACACTGTGGAGCCCAGAATGCCACTGGCAGGTGGGGTGATTCAACAGCCTCAGGAGACACCTGAGCCCCTGTTCCAGGAAAGTGTCAGCCCCACTGCCCTGGGATGGCAGCAGAAAGTCACCTCATCACCTCTCAGTCTGGGAAGTGTGATACCTGCTGCAGTACAGGACTTACCATGGCATGCGGGGAACAGCATTTTAAAAAAACTTGCTAGGGGATGCTTAGGGAAGGACCATATGCAGGAAACAAAAGAATCAAATTGGTTTTGAGAGGGACAAGTGTGGAAAAATAGAGGGATAAGGGCCTAAGTGTTGGCTGCATGTAAAGAGCTTGCTGGTCAGTATGTGTGCCTGATCAGCACAGTCTGCCCTGTCTTCTCATTAAACTCCATTTCTGACTATTTTCCCAGGTAAGGCAAAATATTCTCTTTTCTGTGTGTGAAGGTGTCAGTGCCAGCCACTGCATTTAGACTGTGAGTCAGAGGGGGCCTGTGTGCATAGGATGAAAGCAACCAGGGAGACTGGTCCATGTGGATACTGCTACTACATCTGTGTGCTATTGCTGGCATAAGCCAGTCCAGACTTGACAGTGAGTAGGGCAAATGGTTTGGAAAGCCAAGTAGACAGCAAAGGTTTGTGAGTTGGATTTGGGAGGAACCATGGGGCCCAAAACACCTACTGGAGACACTGTGGGCTCTAGGGTTTGGCTGAGAACCCATTTGCATGTGTGTTTCATCATACATGAAACAATTGGATCTAGCTCTTTGTATTTATCTATACAAACAGATAACTTTTTTTTTCCCAGTCACTTCTTTTTTCCCCCTTTCTTTGCTAACTCTTCAGTTTGCTTGTTTTATTTACAGTGAACAGCAAATGCAACAAATTATAAGTGAGATAGTTAATTTCATTGTTGATACACACGCTTTAAAAAGAAGATATTTTCAAAATAGAACTATAAAATTCACTCCAGAATTAAAAAAGAAAGAAAACCAAACCAAACCTCTTGAGAGGACTTGCTTTTCCTTGAAGTTGCTTCATTCCAGATGTTAGGGTAATAAGTTGCATTGGCTTCTTAGGCAACTCCTTATCCCCTCTCTTCCCATGACTCTGTTCTAGTATTATACAGTTCAGCATATGATGGATCTGTCCGCAGAAGAAAAGCATATAAAGGGAATCTTTTTCCTTTGGTTTTCTGTTTGGTTGTTTGTTGGGGGTTTTTTACTTCAACATCACTCTGCTTAGGAAATATAAAGATACAATAAACACTTATTCTATACCTATTTGGAAAATTTCAGGGTAGTGATGCTTTTCTATCAGAACCATTCATATGAGCAATGAACTTAATCATAAAACTGAAAAAGCTGGCTTAGGCACTGAAATAGAAATCTGTAGTTTTCTACTCAGAAGGAAGACAGGCTAGGATTTGCATAGTTCATAATGAAAGAGTATATTGTCTAAAGAACCTTTCTGCCTTCCTAGAAAGCAACATTGGATGTGCATTGTAAAGTCAAATGAGAATGTTTTATTGAAAATATATAATTTGCATGTTTTAATATTTATGAGTCTATTTTTGGTTTTGTTGCCTAATATCACTATGTGTCAGAATATATAATCTGAAGAACTAAATTATGGGGAAAAAACAGCAATGTTCTTGTCAGTATCCTGGATACATAAACTGTCTTTAGTAAGTCAGCACCTATGCAGACACAGAGATTTGTGAAACAGAAACACTTTTAAATCATACAAAAAGAAGTATAAACATATGAAGATAGTGTAAGTGTAAGCTAGCTGCAAATGCCTAGGAGAAAACTTTCCTAGCATCAGGCAACTCCTCCTGGTGAAATGTACTGCTTCTGGGTCCTGAACTACTACTCATCCACGTATCAGACCTGGAAATAGAACAAAATAGTGAAAAGAAAACTATTCTAATGAACAGACACTCCACTCATTTTTTTCCCCCCCTTGCTTACATCAAGAGCTTTTGTGCGAAATAGTATGGTCTTCATCACCTCCAACACACACTCATCTACTAGCAGGATCACGAAGTAGACTACGAATTCTCAGTTATAGGCCTCTTCAATTGTGTTTAGCATTTCATGTGTTTTTAAAATTTATGAGTCTGTGAAGTAAATTTGAATGAACTTATCAGTGTTCTCAGACAGTTCTATCTATTGACGCTATGAGAGATATTTGTTGTTCAGCTTTTGGCAAGTGGGGACTCACTGTCATTGCACTCAAGACAAATAGGAACCCCTTCTCCCCAACCCTCCAACATTCTTTAAACTTTGAAAGCAGTGAAACTGAGGAGATGGGAGTCCTTGTGTTTCCCCTGTGATGGTACCAACACCACCCATGTTTGTCTGGAAAAGAAAAAATTTTGGAAAGTCATGTCTCTGCAATATAGAGGTTGTCTTAGTGTGAGAAGCTGCTCTAAATCTGGGAATCTAAAATGTGGCTGGCTCATTAGCTGTCTTGCTGATCAACATCTTTTGTTGTTAATGATAAACAATCAATTTGGCTCAGGATGCATGCTCTTAAAGATCACAATTCTTCTCTGCCAAATGTAACAGCTAGTAATCATCAACAGTATATAATAAATTTCAGACTTCGAGCCAGTAAGCAAGGCTGAAGTGCTATTCATGAAGTACTCTGTAGATCTCAATATATTGTTTAGCTCTGTTTAATCTGCTACTTTTAGCCGTGGTGTGTCCTGGGACTTCACTAGTACAGCCTGATGTTATCATTGCCTCTATGGAGGATTTCTTGAACAAACATCTCAGATGTCACTTAGCTGTGCCCATACGTCTGGCTACCACCTGTCTCTGCTGTTAGTGACAGCTATTTCCCATCAGAGATGGAAAGAGCCTTGTTTTCACAAAGTGTAGGTAATTCCTGGAACTTCACATTCTAAGTTTATTGTTTTGCCTTCTTTGCCTGTACATGCTAGCAAGTCCCAGGCTACCCTGACGTTAATTTCTAATGCTGGCTTTAAAAATTCAGTGGTGAGAAGCTATGTTTCAAGAGTGGAGTTCCACTTTTTAACAAAACTAAAGAGGCATCAGAGCCCGACTGCATCATTTTGGTAGGAAATTCTACTTTACCACTGTTTTCCATTAAGACACATTTCCATGGGAATAACAGAAGGCAGTATTTGACTTGTATTTTGCTGAAAGGTGAGCATCTCTGAGGTATTGCCATTAACAGACACTTCATCTAAAAAAAACTGTTGGTATGCATAATCTCCTATTTTCTTGTGCTTTAGTAAGACTGTCTCAGGGAAGTTAACAGATAGTTATTTTTTTCTGACAGCAAGAACCTCTTCTTCTTCCAAGGGCTACTTTTTACAGTGTTGGCAGTATCAGCTATTGTGCTTGCTTGGGTTATTTTTGGCCATTTTTATTTCTCAGTTTCTCTATTCGTTTGAAGCCAGAAAAAAATAATTTAGTAATTTGATTTTTTTTTTTTTTTCAGATCCCTGATGATTTTCATGTACACTAAAAACCATATTTCTTTCATGTCAAGCTGTGGAAGTAGTATCTGATGTCTTTAAACAAAATCTCATTTTGATAGAAAGCTCCCTCTTTTAACTGATAGTAGCCGGTAGGGGCATATGCTGTTTGTCACGTAGTGGGTCCGAGTTGCTTTGAAAGGGCTCACCTTTAGCACTGTCTCTGAAATCTCTTGATGACGTACAGACTTACTGCTTATGTATTTGTCTGCTTGTCTTGTGTGAAAATTCAGGATCTTGATCTCTTCCTTTAAGGGTTTACAAAATGCAATGAAAAGTTGCTTGAATTCAAGTATTAATTGACCTTATATTTGTGATATTTGTAATTACGTTATTCTTGGATATGGCAATGCTGATTTGGTGTTGTGTAGCAATTAAAATAAATGTTTATTTTGACTAATCTTGGCTTCTTGTTTGAAAAATAAAAAAGGAAAGCAAACAAACAAAACTCTTCACCTCTGTATCTACAGGCTCCCTTCTTCCATTTTCCTCTCTTCAGGAGTGCTGATGCCAGGCTTTCACTAGTACTGTATTATACAGGATTACAATTTTGTCCATTCTTAAGGTAATTATGCCAATAACTTTCGTCCATGTATCTTGCATGTACTGTAGTGTCATGTCTTAAACCCTAGGGGTCTTTTCTAGTGAGATCTTTGACTTCACTTGAGATTTCATTTTGAATAAAATGTTATGTCCACTGGATATCCCTTCCCAGTAGTCTTCATGTGCTGGTGTACAGAATTAGAATGCATGTTCATTGCAAAGCTGGCTACTCTATCTGCAACTTTTTCTGTCTCTTCCTTGTTGGGCTGGGGCTATGGCCATGTGTTTTGAACTGGGAGATGTGTTTAATTTATTTTCTTATCCATCTTTATTGTTGCTTTATAGCTCCTAGTCTAGAGCCTAATAGCTCTGATTTCTTTAATATTCTTGTGAAGCACTATATCTGATTAACTCATCCCAAAAAGCAAATCACCAATTAAGTGGTTTTTGTTGGCTGCATATCTGTTCTGCTGTGATCTGCTTTTCCAATCGCACCTACTATTAATTAACTGCATATCTAACAAGGTATCAGATATTCTCCAAAGAACCTCTGCCACAAAAAGAGCACAAAAAATCTCCTCTTTTTCTTGTTTACTTGATTATCATGGAATTTCACACTGAAATAACTACTCCGTCTTTTTAAAAAAAGTACATAGCATTTGCAAAACTTATTTTGGAAAAAATGTAATGAGAGACAGGGATACTAGGAAAGTGTTTTACTGTTACACAAGTGGAACTCTACGTTTTATAGTCTTGCTAATGGCTCATTAGTAAGATATGTAAGGCATAAAATTTTATTTGAGAAGTATAGCTTGTTAAACAAGAAAAGTAAGGTCTGTAAATTACTATTAAATAAAGAAAATAGTCAGAAACATATTTTCTTCTTGCATTATTATGTAGCAATACCTTGAAATTAAAAATCTTCAGTCATGTTAAGGCAGAAAATTTCATCCTGATCCAAACTTTAGTACACTTTGGTTATGTTCTGATATCTGAATAAAATTTGGCCTGCAATAACTTCAGTGACAAAGCTGTGAGTGCAGCCAGGGAAAACCATGTAGGCACTTCCTGTATGTCTCTAGATTTCTGAATGGGACCTATGCTGGGTAGTAGATTATACACACATCATTAACGGCCATATAGAAGATACATGTAAGGTAGATGTTTCCTCACTAGGTGGGAATATAACATACAGTGTAGAAACATTGGTGATTTCTAGCCTCCCTTAGTCAATGCAGGTTCAAAAACAATTTTCCTGCTTATACGGGTTTTTGATCCAGGCAAAATACTTCACATAGCCAATGTAGAGGCCAGTGCTGCACTTGAGAATTATTTTAGATGTGAAGCTTCAAAGAAAAGCCTTTGAATTGTAATATATTCAAGTTAAAGAGAGAAGAGAATGACTGGGTGATTTTAAACTGACAGGAATTTAAATTTAATTAAATTTAATATTCTTGTGAAGCACTATATCACGATTTCAAGGAAATCAGAAGAACAAAACTTTTCAAAAACCATGCTGATTTGAAAATTATTTTACAGTACTATCTTATTTAAACATTGGCATATATACAAAATTACTATATCCTACTAAATAATTAAGCAGTTTTTCATTTAAAGAATACCTTTAGATCAAGGTTAACAACTAAAATAAAATCCATTATTTTTATCATGCAGATAAAATCACTCTCTAATTCTTAAGTGGTTTCAGTACAGCTTTGCCAGTTTCACTGTAAATCTCCTGACAAGCTGGTCTTGTCTATTGCTTGCTATTCCTTGCTTATGCATTTTCAAGACAAAAATTGACATTTCATGTATGTGGACATTTACAAACATATATTCAGACCAAAATTTCCTTGTAGATTACAAAGGGAGTGCTCAGTTTTTCAACTTCTACTGATTATGGTAACTTGTAAGTCTTCATCAGAATTCACATTTAAATATTTACTTAGGAAACTATTAAACATATTCGGACTGCACTTTCATAATCAGTTGAACTGACTAAAATTATATGAGTCCAATGCCAAAGCCATGCTATTTTGAAAATCCCATGGTAAAGGGAAGACAGTGGGATTTTATATGATAATGTAAGGAAGGATGAGAATTATTTTATAGGCAATAAAAAAGATATGTCTGACTAGCGTCTCTAGAAAGACACAAGGGAATTAAATCTTGATATATTAGAAAACCTTTCCAGACATCTTACATTAAAAAAGGTGTCTCTGTAACTACGGTCTGCTTGTGTCACACAGGAATCTTAATCAGTATTAACAAAATTTAAAACCCAGAAACCCAGAAACCATAAACATATAAGCCTATGGCACAATGATGTGTCATATTATTGATCATATGATCATTTGGCACCTTATCTTCATATGATTTCTTTTTGAAGATACAATCTTAGAACAAGAACTGACTTGGAAATGTTACACTCTAAAAATTGTTAAGTAATTGCAAAAACCCTAATGCTCCAGTAGAGGAAAAAAAGCAAAAAGCAAAACAAAACCAAACAAAACAAAACAACCCACCAAATAACAAAGCACATGAAACCCAAAACCCCAAAATAAATCAAACTCATATTATTAAATTAAGCAGTAAGGTTAAGGCAACAAAATATGAAGCTGATCTGCACTAGCTACAGTTGTTGGGCATTGTTATAAGACAAATGAGGTGAGATATATTCCAGCAACTGAAGCTGTAAAACAAAGTAGTTTATATTTGAGCAATTGTTTTGAAATCTCAATTTTATGGTTACTTATCTATCTATTTATGACTTTTCAAACACTTGTGCTTGTTCAGATGAGACCGGACTTGCTGGTCAGGGGCAGAAATCTTTTGGGAGGGTGTCAAGGAAAGGTACAGGTGGAGATCAGCCCACAGTTATACACATTCTTGGGTAACTGGCTTCCCTTATGTACAATAACAAAAGTAAAGGCTTATGATCTGTAGCACTGGCAACAGAGTGATGTTTCAGTGCTTTCTATAATGCACTTTAGGCATAGAATCATAGAATAGTCAGGGTTGGAAAGAACTTCAAGATCATCTAGTTCCAACCCCCCTATCATTGGCAGGAACACCTCACACTAAACCATGCCACCATGACTTCATTCACTTTAAATTCTTGAAATGCACTGTACATAATTCTACTCATTTGGTCTTTCCTCAGAGGCAATAACAGGAGAAAGGGTTTGGGATAGTATTGCAATGGTGATCAAATTTGTATTTAGAGAATAATAAAAAACTTAGTTTCTGTCTGACATTCTCTAATGGGAAGAGGGAAATACTATGGAAATTCCATACATCAGGTATAGATTATAAAATTAACAAATAAATGAGCAACATTTCTCTAACCACCACTTTGTTTTCGAGGTCATATTGATTATAACTTATAACAATGTATGGATCACTTCCAGGACTTTTGGTCTGAAAAATCAGTAATAACCATATTTTCGCAACTCTTTATACTTGCCTATTTAGTGAGTGTTTAATATAGTGCCATATACCATATTTAAAACATTTAAAGTCTCGCTTTTAGATTTACTCAGTTGCTGGAATGTTTTCAAGTTGCTTTTAGATAAGCAAGCTCATGCAATGAGGTAATGAGTGTATCATTCCACCGACAGTCCTACTGGAAAAGGAAATTACAGATCAGAAAGGCATCACTTCCTGGTAAGGAGCATAATCTGATGACGGTGTTTAAAATTATTTGTTGTCTTCAGAAGTTCTGACTTCTAACTGCAACACCCATTTTAGGCAGAAAGAAGCCCTCTGAAACAGTGGAAAATTTCAGAAAAGAGTTTTCCAGCTGCAGCATGCAATCCTCCTGGAAGCAGTTGGATGAAGAGACAGATGCCTGAAGACTAGAGGGGGAATGCTCTCACATGGAAAATGAAGACTTGAGTTGGTAGAAAGTTATAACATCCAGCCCATGCTGTGTGCCAGCTGAAGACTTCTGGTGTCAAGATGTAACAGTTCATTCTTCCATGCAGTGCCAGGCACAGTCATTACACCTTGTCTGGAAGGCTCTACAGAAGAGCAAACAGGTACTGTAATTCAGCTTTACAGCTGAGGAAATTGGCTTTGGAAATCTAAGGGTTCTGCAGTTCAGTGAGTGCCTCTTAATTTATCCTGGGTACATACAGAAGAGAGAGTGGCTCACACGTAACAGCCTTCCACAGTAGTAGTAAGAAATTTGCATTGGAACCGACAACAGAAATCTTCTCCAGCTCTTACTATGAACTCACCCTTAAAAGACCTTCTGTTATTCTATATGATTTCAAAGGCACTTGCATTCCATTATTTTAAAAGTTTGGTCATAGATGCGCATTCTACTTTTAAACTTCATTTAGCTCCAACCTTCTCCTTGCAGCCCCTCCCCCCCCCCCCAGTGGCCCCTTAAAAACAAACCTGTGAAGTGCTCTGATTCTGTCAGTTTAGTCTGCCACTTGGAGTTGAAAATTAAAGCTTGTACCGTCAAAGCCTTGGCAGTGCCAATGATTTTGCCTTTTCAGAACGTATTTGATTCTCCTTTGCGTGCATTGACACAGACGTGCCTTTCAGATGCTATTCAAATACAGCTGTATACACTTGTGTTGATAAACTGATCAAATAAACTCAAGGAAAACTGACTATCAAAAGATAAGTAAAAAAAAAACCAAGCCAACCAACAAAAAAAGAGCATCACGTATTTTAAAAAATAAGGCAAACCACGGCAAATGTTTCCTCACGTAGACAATAGTACTCTGACAACAGCACACTGTAGCGCTGTAGGTAAGGGAGTTGTCTTACTTGCAGTTGTTGAATAGCTTTCATCTATCATTTATAATGCATGCAGGGTATATTGGAACCAAGTTTATTTGAATGCCCTTTTATTATTATAGAATATCTTGCAATTTATACACAGCTGGCTGTCTCATAGGGAACCTGTATTCTGTCATTCTTCAAATGGGTCATGCCAAAGCGCTACCATAGTTTATTTGGGCTGATCCCACAGGCCTGCTTGTGCTTGTTGACCTACCTTGGTTTATGCAACCTCACCGCTGTTTCCACCTGTTGGAGGATTTTGCTGTGCAGCACACCTCACTATGAGTTGTCATTGTGAACGTGTTTGACATGCTTAAAATGATAATGCCTTTTTTTTGTTGAGTGCCTGACGCTTTATACACTACAGACATCTGCCATATGGCCAGGGCACTAGGGAAAAAAGCAGTAATAAGAAACAGAGAAGCCTCTGCAGACACACAAGGAGCAAAGACAACCTCTGGCTAAATACTTTGTCATAGCTTTCTGCCTGGAGAGTGTTTTTTTAGGCCAGCCAAGAAGAACAATAGGCTGTGGAGACCAACAGGAAGAGACAGTGGAGAGAGATTAGCTGCTCAATTGACCTGAACGTGGCAGTGATCAAAAGAAATGGATCTAGCAAGTAGCTGGATGGTTCTCAATGTACCTTGTCAGCTTGTTTGAACACCGATCTGTGGCTGGAAGCAGATACTGCAGCAGCGCCTGCAATGTGTTAAAACAGGAAACTCCTGAAAGCTAGTATAAAGCACTTCGCTGGTTATTTTTTGAACACTATCTGTTTGGGGCCACTAATTCAAATGGGTCATAGGATAGATTAAGATACAATAGGAAGCAAGCTACTGCTGAAATAGCCAAAGCTTCATGATGAAGTTGTTACGGATATGCAATTTTTCTCATTGCCTTTGACAGCTTACTATAGGATCAAATATAGTTCCCAGCAATTTTCTCACCCTCCAGATTTAGATGATTGTGGTGATGTTGCCTTGAGCTGGTCCATTTACTATTTGCTGCAAGTTAACTACACTAAACTATGTCCCTTGACCCAGTTTTGTTAGGTAACTTGAAGTAGTTAGTCCTCGCCAGCAGGGAGTTCTACTGATGTTCATTTAATCTGAGGCATCACTGTCAGCTAAGCAGTTTGATGGTGTTAGATAATGTATCTGGGCTGTTGCTTGGAAATTCGATGGCTTTATTCAGAGGCTGTTGATGTCCAGAGTTACAAAGAAGGCAGTAAAAGGGTGAGTTATGGGCACCTTTGCAAAGGTGTAGAACTCAGATAGTATTGATGGGACAAAATTTGCCCTAAGCTAGATGGAGTTCCTATTTGGTAGGGTAAAAAAGATGAATGTAGAGCACTGAACATCTTTTCCTTCACAATGTGATCTGTAGTATGTGCTGTGTCAGAGAGTATTAATGAAAGAGTTCACGATTCCCTCAGGGAATTGACACATTTACCTTGTTTTGTCTATTTATCTCCCAGATCAGGGCAAAAAAACATTATTTTGATCTGGGGAAGCATATTGCTGTGATGGTTTTCTGGCAGATTTCCCTGTTTTAACACTGTAATGATCTATATGTGTGATACCAGACTTTCTAAAGATCCCTTGTTTCCTGTGATGAGCAGAGGAAGAGAGGCTAGTAAGAGTGTTCGCTGTCCTTGCATTAATTCTGTTATTAAAAAAAAATTGAACTTCTAGTGGTGGTTTTCCTATACTTTATAAGCTTGTGGAAAGCCAAAGAGAAATTATATTTAAAAATTACAGATAAAGAAAGGATCGTCACAGTTTATTGCCTCTGAATTGTGATACTCTGACCTTATGCCCTCTACTTCATCTTTCTAGTGTTTTCAAGAAGCTATTCAGTTACATTTCAGTCTTAATAACATTCTGATGGGATGAATTCAGTTACAGGGAAGACCTGTTCTAGTTGTGACTGCTGCTTTCAAAATATTTTTTTTTTTTTTGCAAGACTTACCATGACTGTAGGCATCTGGTTACACAAAAAAAGGTGTTCAAGATACACCTGTATTCCAAGTCATAAAAAGCCCTCAATCCTCACACTGGTTTTGAGATTAACTCTCTTTCCATGGAAGGTCAATTTTAGGGATCATTCCCAGTCCATGGCTGCTTTAGAAAATGTTGCTAAAATTGACCTATAAAGGCTTTTTAGTTTCTTCATCTTATTCTGTTCTTCAGATGCTGACCATGATATGCTGTCTTTGGCAGTTTGTTAAGAGATTTGGTAGTCAATTCACTCACAAGAGTAGTACTTAATTCCTCAGGCTATAGGCAGGAGTTGAGATCGTTAAGGGGGTGGGTTTAGACCCTTCTCCTTAGATAACTCTAACAAAGAACTTCCGTTCAAATACCTGATTTCCTAATATTTGTATTCTGGTCAAATATATGATGGGACCAAACAGATCACAAAAAAAGAAAACAGTCCATTATCCTGGAAGAACTCTATGTGGAAAGGTGGCCCTTCTGAGAGATAGATATGAGTTAGCTCACATCTACTCAAAACTTTTGCTAGGGAGACCACCATTTTCATTCAGTCAGATCACTAATACCCTGGTTTTATCAGAGCTCCAGGGAGTTAAGTGGCATCCAGGCTGCTGGTCCATTTTCCCTCGATATAATTTGCAAACTCTTTCGAGCCACTTCCTTCTATGCATGTTACTTAGTGTACCATGGCATTCTTGTAGCAGCAGCATCTGCAGCCTTGGTACATCAGGCAGTGATGTACTCTTAGACCTTGCCAAGAACAACTATTCCTAATGTGTTTGAACACTTGGAGCCAGTTTCTTAGTTGCTTTCATCTTTGCAGCACTCGGTCTGTGGCAAGAAATAAGACAACTTCTGAAAATGGCTGTCCATCATCTAAAGGTGCTTTTGATGAATAAGAAACTGGCATAATTCATCTGAGACTGTGGTTTACATTTGTGGGGACAGAGGTGAGGGCTAGGCTCCACATCTCTTCCTCTCTGGCTAGCTCCATGGCAGCAACGGAGAAACCACTCTAACCTGTTATGGTGATCAGAAAAGAATAGCTATTCCTGAAGGCAATGAGCTTTAATGCACTTTTCTGTTATGCTCCTTCTCTGCGACATTAGGCTGCATCTTAACACAGCAGAGCATCTGAGCTAAAGTCAGCGAGTGCCAAATGTTCCAATTTTCCCCTCTATGCCATTTTTCAAATACCACCGACATCCTTAAAGCCCTCAGGGTGTCACTAAACTGCTAAATCCTATTTTGTGCCAGCAGGCCCCAGTCTAAGTGCTGATGCCATCCTACAGCTAATAAGCTGCTGAGAGCTGTATCTGATGTTTTGAAATCCCAGTGGTGCTGCATTCGAGAGTCTAAAGCCTGAGCTCAAGGCAGTCCAAACAAAAAAGGTGCATCTCCAAAAGGATGGTAGATGCCTTAGTTGCCATGGTGTTCACTTAATCAAAATCTTAATTCTTCAACTATATTCAAAGATTCATGTGTACTATGGACCTAGTACACATCCAAAAAAAGGTCAAAAAATAACAATGAGCAGTTAAAGTTACATGTCAGTACATTTAGTGAGATGTCTGTTTTGTAGAATATATGCCCTGAGTTAGGTCACTTTAGAATCATAGAATAGTTAGGGTTGGAAAGAACCTTAAGATCACCTAGTTCCAACCCCCCTGCCATGGGCAGGGACACCCCACACTAAACCATGCCACCCAAAGCCTCATCCAACCTGGCCTTGAACATCGCCAAGGATGGAGCATTCACAACCTCCCTGGGCAACCCATTCCAGTGCCTCACCACCCTCACAGTAAAGAATTTCTTCCTTATATCCAATCTAAACTTCCCCTGTTTAAGTTTGAACCCATTACCCCTTGTCCTCTCACTACAGTCCCTGATGAAGAGTCCATCCCCAGCGTCCTTGTAGGTCCCCTTCAGATACTTGGAAGGCTGCTCTGAGGTCTCCACGCAGCCTTCTCTTCTCCAGGATGAACAGCCCCAACTTTCTCAGCCTCTCTTCATACGGGATGTGCTCCAGTCCCCGATCATCCTCGTGGCCCTCCTCTGGACTTGTTCCAACAGTTCCATGTCCTTTTTATGTTGAGGACACCAGAACTGCGCACAATACTCCAAATGAGGTCTCACGAGAGCAGAGTAGAGGGGCAGGATCACCTCCTTTGACCTGCTGGTCACGCTTCTCTTGATGCAGCCCTGGATACGGTTGGCTTTCTGGGCTGCGAGCACACACTGAAGCCGGCTCATGTTCATTTTCTCATCATTTTCCCAAAGTCTTGTGCTTTAAAGACAAGCCAGGACTTTCCAGCTCTTCACCTAACTGATATAGCTGAAGAGCGTACCTTAGGAAAACAATAAAGGAATAACTCATCTCCTCCCCACCACTCCTGACCCCTACACTGAACTTCCCTGGGATACATATGCTGCCAAATTGTCCAGCTGATTTCTATTCTGGGGACTGTGGAGTGTCCCAAATATGTTGGTGGGAGCAACCACTACTGGAGAGCTGCTGTAGGCTGCCTGGTAAGTAAACATCTCAGAAATATTGATTGACAATCTGGTTATTTAAAAACTAGTTAGGGATGCCTGCCCAGGGTCAACACTGTTTGGTACTGAGATGAATTCAGCATCTCAGGCCTGGATGTAGCCCCACTGACAAAAAGTGGCCAGAGTTGCTCAGAGAGAACCCCAAACAGCATGCAGCTATTGCAGTTACTCACCAGGAAATGAGGAAATGCTGGGAACATAAGAAGAGCTGAAATACTACTCGTTTAAAATCTGAATGTATTACATAAGCATATATGCCTCTTTCTCTGGGATATCTGCAGCCTTTCTTCAGGACAGGCAGATGGAATATTTAAGCCAGTAAACGTCTATATATTTCCTAAGTTCAAAGGGACATTTCAACCACCTGCTGTGCAAGATTGCCTGTCCTTGTGAGCATGTTAAAGTAAAATAGTAGCTCCATTTCAGAAAGAAAATTTCTATGGCAGTTCACCATGTTGTCTGTGTTTCATGTTTCATTGAGACCAGGGAGGTGCCCAAGATCTGTTTTTCTATGGCAGGCAGCCTGAGGTCCTCAGACCCTCAGGCAGCTGAGGTCTTGCCTAACATAGATAATAAATTCAGCTCAAAGCAGAGGCAGTGCCTTCCCCTGACTGTCTCAATCATTGCAACACTAGAGCTATGCCAGTGTGAAATACTATGGTATACTTGCTCTGTTCTTGCACTGTTCCTTAGCCATCTTCTTGAAAAGCAGACACACACTAGATGGACTTTGTTAAATCGTCTTGTCAAGTCAAAAGATTACTGGAATCCTTGCCCATCTGAGAGTACTTGAACAGACAGCTCTAAAAATTCCTAGAAATATATTTTAATCCTCCAAGACTATTGGGAAATACAAAAGCAGAAAGCATAATTGAAGTAGGGGAGAAAGTTGCTCTCAATGACAAAAAGTTGGTCAGGGAGTACCAAATTATCTTTCTTCCAGAGTTACTGGATGTAAGAGGAGCTTCAGTAGGAGCAAAGAGCATAATTTGGTACTCTCCGTGCTCACTGGCAGTGGGCTAGGTAGGTCATGCCAGTTCTTTTGGGGGGAATATGAATTTTGCATTCCTTTTGCACTCCTTTTGCATAGCAGCTCAGGCTTAGAACAGGATGAAGGATAGTTCTGGCATAGCACGCCTAATTATTAAAGCATGTCCTGTGAAATTAGAAGGCTGAGTTCAAATTACAGTCAAAAGTCCCCAGACATATCCCATCTCCTAGGTAAGTACTATAAATACTGTAGCATTATGCAAAAAACTGACTATGCTTCCTTCCTGATTAATTTAAGTATGTTGGGTGTCGTTTTCCTGTGAAAGACTAGGTCTTAGTACAGCCTCCTCTTTATAATATTTGCAAGTCCCCATTATTCTTCTTCAAAATCAAAATTAAAGTCATTAGTCACTTTATAGAATTTCTAATGTCTTTTTTTAGTCCCTGGATGACTGACTTAATATCCCATATTCTCAATACCTCCACTGCATAATGGTGCTTCATATGCACAAAAGCAAAACTATTCAGCATACAAACATTCTGCTGATGAGTGTTCCAGATATAACACATCTCTATAGATACAAGAGCAAGTTTGCTTGCTTGTTTACATTTTGCAGCAGTATATGAAAACTGAAGTATTTCATGCCCTGTGTCTCTCTCTCCACTCAGTATTTTCCTGTATATGTTTGATTGTTCCATATTTCTTGGCTGCCATACATGAAATCTATGTTAACTCTGATTTGCTTCCTGAGTATTTCTGTATGCATGTGAAATATGCCCCAGTGTTTCTCAAAGTCAGCTGGAACTGAGAGAACTACAGAGAACCACAGAAAATGCCCCTTTCATTTAGCAAGAACATTAAGGTATAGGTACACCAAAGAAAAAGCTAGGTTAAAAGAAATGCAACAATTTCAAAAGGGAAGTTACTATTTTTATCAAATCTGCAATTTCATCAGCCATTAATCTTTCCTGTCTCAAAAGGACTATCCCTTTGCTTCAAGGCAACATGTAACAGAACAAATTTGAAATTTTAAGCGTATCATGATGCATGTATATAAAGAACTGAAGTCTGCTTACAAAACCCATCAGAAAACCTCTGAAACTATGGTTTCCTTTTGACTTTGTCATCCCACAGCAGCAACCTGATCACTTTTTAACATATATTTACAAACACTAAGTCAAACATCCAAATTCTTATAAAAAAAGCAAAACCAACATACCATCCTCCTTCAAAAAAGGCTCACCAATTTTTGCTAGTATTCAATTTGCTTATTTTTTCACCTCTATAAGCAATACATACACATATTCATATGATACTGACTATGAAAGGAAGAATCTTACACCAGGATTCTAGATACAAAGGTTATTCAGAAGAATGTGGAGACTGCAATACACTTTAAATTCAGAAGTAGTCCTGTGTTGCTGAACTTAAAGCATGGGAAATATTCCATAACATACTCAGAAAAAAACCTAGCATCCCTCTGCAAGTAGCCTAACTTTAATGTGTGGTTTCTTCAGTGTTTTTATCATAATGGTATCCTTTAAGGGCATGTGTCTTAAAGATTTGAGCCTGTCTTGCAAACGCATCATTGTTGTTCCCTCTGTACTCTTTCAGAAATTATTGCTATAAAGCAGAACAAGGTAATTCAATATATTACTGGAATTACAGTTTTACAAAGACATGTAGTGATAGGTCAAGAGGTAATGGCTTTAAAAAGGGCAGTTTTAGATTATATATTGGGAAGAAATTCTTTACTCTGAGAGTGGTGAGACACTGGAACAGGTTGCCAGAGAAGCTGGGCAACTGTTCAATGAACAAAATATTGCCTAATATTCCACCAAAGCATTCTTTCTTTAAGCTTTCTTTCTGGTTTTTGGTAATGACAGAAATAGGGAGGACAAATTCTAGTAATCTAAGAGTTTCTTTAAAACATTTGGGACATGGAATTGTACCCACAAAGGCTTTACAATTCACTACTAAAGTCACAGATTTTTTTTTCAGTCTAGAAATTACTATTAGATATTCTAATCTTAACTTCTCTCCTAGGCTATTATATCAGAGAATCATATAATGTTTTTGATTGGAAGGGACCTTAAAGATCAACTAGTTCCAACCCCCTGCCATGGGCAGGGATACCTACTACTAAACCAGGTTGCTCAAAGTGCCACCCAACCTGTCCTTGAGCACTGCCAAGAATGGGCATCCACAACTTGTCAGTGCCACATGTGCCAGGGCCTCACCACCCTCACAGTGAAGAATTTTTTCCTAATATCTCATATAAATCCACCCTCCTTCAGCTTAAAATTGTTACCTCTTGTTCTATCCCTACCTGCCTTTGTAAAAAAAGGTCCCTCTCCAGCTTTCTTGTAGATCCCCCTTTAGGTACTGGAATGCTGCTTTAAGATTTCCCCAGAGCCTTCTCTTCTGCAAGCTGAACAATCACAACTCTCTTAGCCGGTCTTCATAGGAGAGGTGCTCCAGCTGTCCGATCATCTTTGTGGCCCTCCACTGTATGCGCTTTAGCACATCCATCTTATTATCACTCTTATACTGGGGCCCCAGAGCTAAATGCAGCACTGCAGGTGAGGTCTCACGAGAGCAGAGTAGAGGGGCACAATCACTTCCCTCTACCTGCTGGTCATGCTCCTTTTCATGCAGCCCAGGATATGGTTGGCTTTCTGGGCTGCAAGGGCACACTTCTGGCTCATGTTGAGCCTTTGTCAACCAACACCCCCGAGTCCTTCTCCTCAGGGCTGCTCTCAACCCATTCTTTGTCCAGCATGTGCCAAGGATTGCCTTCACCCACATACAGGACTTTGCACTCGGCCTTGTTGAACTTTGTGAGAAGAGTGAACTTCCCGAGAAGTTCAACAAGGCCAAGTGCAAGATCCTGCACCTTGCACTTGAACGGGCTCACCTCTCAATCCTGTCAAGGTCACTCAGGATGCATCCCTTTCCTCCAGCATGTTGAGCACACTGCTCAGCTTGGTGTCATTGGCAAACTTGCTGAGGGTGCACTCGATTACATTGTCCATGTCACCACCAAAGATACTAAACAGTACTGGTCCCCAATCCAACCCCCAAGGAACATCACATCACTGGTCTTCACAACCAGCTTGCTTATTAGCAAGTTTTCTAATATGTTTTTCTAAGTCATATCTAAAAAAGAAACCATCCAGCTGAGTTAAAACCATCATAATGGGAATCCATTGCTCCTCTTGGCAGGAAAAGAGAGTGACTTGACTTTCACTGATATCATTTGAGATGCAAATTACTTCTGAGAGAGAGACAGATAAAAGAGGTTAGGGAGGATTTTAAATAGCTTTGTAATCTACTTTGTAACTTCCTGTGATCAAGTGAAAGTTATCAATACACCATTTTGCAGATGAAAATTTTCTCATATAGAAGCCATTTAAGGAAGGATAGAAACAAATAGCGTGCTGTCTGTGATTGTAGCACACCTGCTCCATAGCTGAGGCACGGTACTGTATCTCCTCAGCTGCCAAGCTACAACTGGATGCTTATTAGCAAAAAAACTGAATGAATCCTAGTGCTCTCAAACACTATGCAGAAATCCTGCTATGTAACTTGCATGGGGAAAAGGGGAAGAGCAGAGGTTTGCTCAGGTGTTGTCATCTCAGTAGCACTTCTGCGCAATATTGAGCCTGTGATATTACTGCAAATGAACAACAAATTTATATATTCTCCATCTGAATCTCTTATTATTGTGACGTTTCATTTCAAATAATCTCATCTGTTACAGAACACAAATTGCTAAATTCAGTCAAACTCTCAGCCAAGGAAATGTTTGCTTCACTCTATTTTTAACTCGTTCAAACAGGCTTTTTAAATAACTGGGTAACATTGGTTAGAAAAGAACATACAGTTAGAAAGGTATTTACACTCATTAAGGTAAAAATCATTGGAAGGTCAGAATAGCTCTTCAGGTTTCAATCAGTGCCTGTCATTTAGACAGTTAACTACTTTTGGGTTTGAAACCATTACAGATGATCAATGAATTCCAACAAATGTTCAGCGAAACTGCAGGCTGATATTTCACTACATTCTGGAAGCCATACAAATACTAATGCAGACAGCTTGTGAAACTGCTTTTCTGCAAAATTATTATCAAAAATATCTCATATGTTGACCAAGAATATTTGGTGTATTTCCTTTCTTCATTCATAACTAAATAATAGAAGTTCTGATAGATTCCTACTTGCAAATAATTTTCTTATCATGGAACGATGTTGCAGATTTCTCAAGAAATATTTCGTAAGTGTGTCAGTAGTTGCAACTCTGCTAATTTGCAGGGATAAAAAGCCAAACAATCCCTTTGTTTGGGGCTGCACTGCCATTTGCAACACTGTCACATGATCCAGTGAAGCCTGCCAAAGCCCATCCAGGAGAGAATATATCACAAGGGAAGTGGATTTCTCTTTATATCACTTTAAATAGAGACAGTTACCTTTTGAGCTGAGCTACAAATTCAATTCCCTGCAGTAATTTAGCAAAAATTTATTTAGAGACCTTCATATATCCTCCTAGGTTTTTGGTTTTAGCACCAATTGAAGAGAAATACTTTGTAGAGTCTAATACCTGGGTGTATTTAAGGATGCAATGCATCAATTTATCTCTTTAGAGAGTATGTTAAAATTGGTATTTTAGGGTCAATAGAAGAAAATGGAAAAAAATCAAAGCATCCTGCCAAGTGTGAAATGCTCTGATTTACTCCTTGAGGACTGGAAGTTACAAATCTAGCGGCTTTTATTATAATGAACTGGCACATGACCACTGGGTGATGGTAATCATAATTTGTAAATCTCGAAGCCTGGACATCAGAGCTTGCAGTCTTCCCTTAGACCTCCAAAGTGGATTTCTCTTCCAGACCCTGAAAGGAATCCTATGGTACTGGGAACATTACCAGCAGTAGGTTTGGAATGGCAATCACATTGGCCAGGAATGGTTTGAAAACTAGTAAGAATGTGTTTTCTGTGTGGATTGATACAGCTATGCTCTTTGATTTTGTCTGTTTGAGAAAGCACGCATGCACAAGTTTTCTGAGAGGTGATTTCAAGGAGAAGAGATGAGGTAGAAAACAGCAAATTAGGTGGCAGGACTTGAATTGAAAAGTGCAGAGGAACACCTGCCTGCCATCAGTTTTCCAGCCTGAATTCCTGATGGGAGGGCAATGGGTGCTTCTTTCAAGTACTGGTTTTCAGTTCAATATTACTAATTATATTAATATTATTGTATTAATTATTATATTAATGCATTTAAGAATGGTGCTTTCTTTCCACTCCTATTGTAAGATACTCCCAGGCCACAAAAGAAATGACAGGCAAAACAGACCTCTAGTTCTGTAACTTCACTGCTGTGTGGTCTGCTGAGATTGTCGCAAAATAATTGTTGAGATAATTCATCCCAAAATAATCATAAAATCCTAGAATCATAAAATAGTTACGGTTGGAAAGGACCTTAAGATCATCTAGTTCCAACTCCCCTGCCATGGGCAGGGACACCTCACACTAAACCATGTCACCCAAGGCTCTGTCCAACCTGGACTTGAACACCGCCAAAGACGGAGCATTCACAACCTCCCTGAGCAACCCATTCCAGTGCCTCACCACCCTCACAGTAAAAAACTTCCTCCTTATATCCAATCTAAACTTCCCCTGTTTAAGTTTGAACCCATTACGCCTTGTCCTATCACTACAGTCCCTAACGAAGAGTCCATCCCCAGCATCCTTGTAGGCCCCCTTCAGATACTGGAAGGCTGCTATGAGGTCTCCATGCAGCCTTCTCTTCTCCAGGCTGAACAGCCCCAACTTTCTCAGCCTCTCTTCATACGGGAGGTGCTCCAGTCCCCTGATCATCCTCGTGGCCCTCCTCTGGGCTTTTTCCAACAGTTCCATGTCCTTTTTATGTTGAGGACGCCAGAAATGCACACAATACTCCAAATGAGGTCTCACGAGAGCAGAGTAGAGGGGCAGGATCACCTCCTTCGACCTGCTGGTCGCGATCCTTTTGATGCAGCCCAGGATACGCTGATACAGCCCAGGATAAAGTTGGCTTTCTGGGCTGCGAGCGCACACTGAAGCCAGCTCATGTTCATTTTCTCATTGACCAACACCACCAAGTCCTTCCCTGCAGGGCTGCTCTGAATCTCTTCTTTGCCCAACCTGTGCTGTGCCTGGGATTGCTCTGACCCAGGTGTAGGACTTTGCACTAGGCATGGTTAAACTTCATAAGGCTGGCATCAGCCCACCTCACAAGCGTGTCAAGGTCCCTCTGGATGGCATCCCTTCCCTCCAGCGTATCAACCGAACCACACAGCTTGGTGTCATCGGCAAACTTGCTGAGGGCGCACTCAATCCCACTGTCCATCTCACCGACAAAGATGTTGAACAAGACCAGTCCCAACACCAGTCCCTGAGGGACACCACTCATTACTGATCTCTAGCCAGACATTGAGCCATTGAGCACAACTCTTTGCATGCGGCCATCCAGCCAGTTCTTTATCCACCGAGTGGTCCACCCATCAAATTGATGTCTCTCCAATTTAGAGACAAGGATGTTGTGTGGGACAGTGTCGAACGCTTTGCATAAGTCCAGGTAGATGACGTCAACTGCTCTACTCCTGTCCATCAGTTTCGTAGCCCCATCATAGAAGGCCACCAAATTGGTCGGGCAGGATTTCCCCTTAGTGAAGTCATGCTGGCTCTCACCAAGCACCTCCTTGTTTTTCATGTGCCTTAGCATGCCTTCCAGAAGAATCTGCTCCAAGATTTGCCAGGCACAGAGGTGAGACTGACTGGTCTGTAATTCCCCGGGTCATCCATTTTCCCCTTCTTGAAAATGGGGGTCATATTTCCCTTTTTCCAGTTTTCGAGAACTTCACCTGACTGCCATGATTTTTCAAATATGATGGCCAGTGGCTTAGCAACTTCATTTGCCAGCTCCTTCAGGACCCGCGGATGGATTTCGTCAGGTCCCATGGACTTGTGTATGTTCAGGTTTTTAAGATGGTCTCGAACCAGATCCTCTCCTACAGTGGGCCTAGGGTCTTCATTCTCACAGTCCCTGCGTTCACCTTCCAAGACGTGGGTGGTGTGGTCAGAGCATTTGCCAGTGAAGACCAAGATAAGAAGTCATTTAGATCCTCAGCCTTCTCCAAATCCTGGGTAGCCTGTTCTGATAGCTTCCAGAGATGGCCCACATTGTCCCTAGTCTGTCTTTTATTTATAATGTAGCTATAGAATCCCTTCCTGTTCTCTTTCACATCCCTAGACAAGTTTAATTCTAACTGGGCCTTAGCTTTCTTAACCTGGTCCCTAGCTTCCCAGACAGCATCCTTGTATTCTTCCCAGGCCGCCTGTCCCTGCTTCCACCTTTTATAAGACTCTTTTTTCCTTCAAATTTTCCTCAGCAGCTCCTTACCCATCCAAGGAGGTCTCCTGGCCCTGCTGCTGCACTTCCTTCTAGTCAGGATGCAACACTCCTGAGCTTTCAGTAGGTGATCCTTGAATAAAAACCAACAGTCTTGGGCTCCCCTGCCCTCTAGGGCTATATCCCACGGAACCTGACTAAGCAGGTTCCTGAAGAGGCCAAAGTCTGCTCTCTTGAAGTCCAGGGCAGTGAGCTTGCTGCACGCTCTTCTCACTGTCCTGAGGATCTCGAATTCGACTATCTCATGATCGCTGCAACCAAGGCTGCCCTGGAGCGTCACATTTCCAACAAGCCCTTCCCTGTTGGTGAGCACGAGGTCAAGCATGGCACCTCTCCTTGTCGGCTCCTCTATTACTTGCAGAAGGAAGTTGTCTTCCACACAATCGAGGAACCTCCTGGATTTCTTGTGCCGGGCCGTACTGTTGCTTCAACAGGTATCAGGGTGGTTGAACTCCCCCATGAGAACAAGGACCTGCGAGCGTGAGGCTGCTCCTATCTGTCTGTAGAGTGCTTCATCCACAGATTCCTCTTGATCAGGTGGTCTGTAACAGATCCCCACAATAATGTCCCTCATCGCTGTTCTCCCTTTAACCCTGACCCACAAACTCTTTGTCGACTGCTCACCCGTCCCCAGACAGAGTTCCATACTCTCCAGCCTATCCCTAACATAAATAGCAACTCCCCCTCCACGTCTGCCAGGCCTGTCTTTTCTAAAGAGCCTGTAACCTTCCATTCCAACACTCCAGTCATAGGAGCCATCCCACCATGTTTCTGTGATGCCTATATCATAGCCCTGTAGACGTGCACACATCTCTAATTCCTCTTGTTTGTTCCCTATGCTACAAGCGTTTGTATAGAGGCATCTGAGCCGAGCTCCA
This sequence comes from Psittacula echo, assembly GCF_963264785.1. Taxonomy (NCBI): domain Eukaryota; kingdom Metazoa; phylum Chordata; class Aves; order Psittaciformes; family Psittacidae; genus Psittacula; species Psittacula echo. Next base: position 50,331,906 of record NC_137742.1, on the reverse strand, counting down.
AATGAAGCCGGCCCATTGACTGAAGAGGCTGTAAAACCTCTACATTGCTCCGAGCATTTATTATAGGTGCTGGCAACTGACTGGGAGTGTTGGGATGGAATGATGCCCCCCTCCCCCAACACATCTAGTTTAAAGAAACCTTGACCAGTCTGGCAAGCCTCCTACCAAAATCGCTCTTCCCCTTTGTTGTCAGATCAGCTCCACCAGCCCCCAGTAGACCTGGCCTACTAACTTGGGTCCCATGTTAAAGACACCCAAACCCCTCACTAAGCCACCACTCTTCTAACCATTTATTAACCTGGCCAATCCTCCTACCCTTTTTAGGGTCCTCCCCTGTATCCTGGAGAATTTATGGGAAGATTGTCCGAGCTCCAGAGCCCCTAACCACCTCTCCCAGGGCTCTGTAGTCCTTCTTTATGCTCTCCAGGCTACTTCTATCTATATCACTAGCACCCACATGGATCACTAGAAGTGGGTAATAGTCAGTGGGACTTACTAGAGTAGGCAGCCTCTCTGCATCATCCCTGATCTGTGCCCCAGGTAGGCAACACACCTCTCTTGAGACTGGGTCAGGCCAACATATGGGTGCCTCTGCCCCTTTCAGAGTCCCCTACTACTACAACCCGCCGCTTTTTCATGGCAGCACCAGTAGAGATCTTCTTTAGCTGTGCATCAGCTGGTTGTTTCTGGTGCGAGTGTGTTTCCTCATCAGCCTCCTGCAGGACAGCAAAGCGGTTCTGGGTGGGGACAACAGATTTAGGAGGAAGCCCCTTGCTTTTAATGGTCTTCTTCCTCCTTTTTTTGTTGTTTTTTTTTTTGTTACTGTTTCCCAGCTTCCTGGGTTAATGGCCTCTTTCTTTCTTCCATGAACTACAGGGGACGCTTGAGGCCCCTGCACAGTTTGGGCCTGCAGCAAGCAGTCCTGCTTGCTCTCAGCTTCCCTGACATCTTTTAGTCTATTGAGAAAGTCCCACAGCTCAGGCAGCTGCTGCAGGAGGACCTCCACCAGGGAGCACTGAGTGCAGCCCTGCCCATTGTGCACCCTTCCCTCACAAGACCAGTGCAGGCACTCTATACACTCTGAGCTCTGTGCTGCAGCCTCCCCTCTCATCGGCTCTGTCTGGGTGCCTATGCTGGCCATCGCCGGGGCAGCCAGAGCAGAACTTCCAGACTGGGCCCTGATCATACGGCGAGTGCTCACCATCCCACTTGCCTGCCTGCGCAAACTTCCTCAACCCATGCTACGGGTGTTTGTATAGAGGCATCTGAGCCAAGCTCCAAATGAAGCTGGCTCATTGGCTGGAGCATCTCTACATCTCTCCGAGCATTTATTACAGGTGTTGGCAACTGACTGGATGTGTTGGGATGGAGTGATGCCTCCCTCCTCTTAACACATCTAGTTTAAAGCTTTCTGGCAAGCCTCCTACCAAAACAGCTCTTCCCCTTCATTGTCAGACCAGGCCCACCAGCCTCCAGTAGACCTGGCCTCCCAAATTGAGTCCCTTGTTCTAAATACCCAAACCCCTGACTATGCCACCACTGTTCTAAATATTTTTTAACTTGCCAAATCCACTTAGCCTTTTTAAGGTCCTTCCCTTTATCCTGGAGAATTGCCAAAAAGACTATCTGAGCTCCAGAGCCCCTAACCACCTCCCCCAGGGCTCTGTAGCCCTTCTTAATGTTCTCCAGGTTGCTGCTATCTATACTAGCACCCACATGGATCACTAGAAGTGGGTAATAGTCGGTGGGACTTACTAGACCAGGCAGCCTCTCTGCAACATCCTTGATCCGAACCCCTGGTGGGCAACACACCTTGAGACGGGGTCAGGCCAACAGATGGATGCCTCTGTGCCTTTCAAAGTAGAGTCCCCTACTTTGTAGTGACTTCCCTTTCAAGCTCCTCTTTAAAAGTAGAGTCCCTGGCAGCACCAGTAGTGATCCTCTTCACCGGTGCATCAGCCGGTTGTTCATGTTGTGAGTGTGTTTCCTCATTAGCCCCCTGCAGAAATGCGAAGCGATTCTTGGTGGGGAACATCACATTTAGGAGGAAGCCCCTTGCTTTTAATTGTTCTCTTCCTCCTTTTTCTGTTGTTTTTTTTTGTTACTAGTTTCCAGCTTCCCGGGTTAATGCCCTCCTTCTTTCCTCCATGAGCTACAATGGGACGCTTGAGGCCCCTGCACAGCTCGGGCCTGAAGCAAGCAATCCTGCTTCCAAGACCAGATCTTGTTTGGTCTAAATTGTTCTGGAGTAAGCAACCCTAAGGAGCCTCTCAGTTAAGCAAAGTGGTCTGGACATCCGTGGCCCAGCTTTTTCCATTCTGTCTTTGCCTCAAAGCATCCCTCCCACACGCTGAGGGACACTGAAGGCAGATAGCCGTATTTTTACTCTACTCTACAGCTTGCATTCAAAGCCAAAAAGGGTCTCTGTGACTGCTGAAAAAAAACACATACTTGGTACTTATGTTCACCAAGGTTCACTATAGTACATACATTCAGTAGCATCTTGGGTGCTGGCATTCTAGAAGTATTTAGGAGACAAGCTGATCTGAATCAACAGAGGCACTTGCAGGTTCTTAAAATTTCACATGTTAAAAGATAACTAGAATAGGCTAGCCCAAATAGTTAACTGTCTTTACCATGGTACTGGAAGACAACCATGTGAGTTGAGCAGTTGCAACAAATGGATTTTTCTAATGACTCATTAACTCTAGAGTGATCTGAAAGAATCACAAAATAGTTGAGGTTGGAAGTAGCCTCTGGATATCAGCTGGTCCAACTCCTTCTCAAGCAGGGACATCTACAGCAGCCTGCCTAGGACCATGTCCAGGCAGCTTTTGAAGGTCTCCAAGGATGCAGACTCTACCACCTCTCTGGGCACACCTGTGCCTGTGTTGAGTTACCCTCACAGAAAAAAAGTGTTTCTTGATGTTCATACAGAACTTCCTGTGCTTCAGTTACTGCCTACTGGCTCTGGTCCTGTTGTTGGGCACCACTGGCAAGAGCCTGGCTGCATCTTTTTTGCACCTTCCCTCCAGAGATTTATATATACTGATAAGATCTCTACCCAGGCTTTCTCTTTGCCAGGCTAAAGGGTCCCAGCTCTATGGAATAGTCTTAGAAATTATTTCCCCTACATTGAGAGCAAAAGATTGGGTTGACATCTTTTCAGCTAAGTCAAGAATAGCCAGTCTCCAGCCTACCATCTACACCCACAACAATCAACAGATATTGTGGCTTGCTTATAGGTCCCCTCATCTCATGAGTCTTTCTGCATGCACTTTGTTTCTATCCAGAGGCAAGGAAGGTTTACGTTGCATTCTTGCCTGTATGACTTGGAAGGCACTTGCAGAAACACATCAAATGGAAAAGGTATCCATATAGGTAAACTCTTTACTTACAAACATTGATCAAATAATGGTTACATGACAAGAAGGCACTATGATTCTTAAGTAACATGTATTAGATCCACAGCATTATAAATCTGATTGCTATTGGACTATTTGATTAATCTGTATCCCTGTAGTAAATAACCAGCAATCTAGTAGCCCATTTAGCTATATGTATTCATGAGAAATGCCTTTTAAGAGAAAGGTAAGACTAACGTACATAAATGCAGCCAGGTGGGCTAAGAGAAATGAACACACACATACCTTCTTAAGGAGTTGCAGGGGTGGTAGAGAATTGATTCTTAAACCCCAAGAAAAAAATATCTACACAGATTTGGAATGACGAATGATGCAAAATACTGAAATAAAACTTGATGAATTCATAGCTCTTGTCTGTGCACAGCCCCAAAGCAATCAAACTGAAACAAGAAAAAAATTTCCCATGTATTAGCTGGCTTTGATTTGGGGGAGAATGAGGGAGAGAATAACAACACAACTGATCAGAGATTTGGGATTGCTTTTGTTACAGCAATCAGACAAACTGGGGTCTGTTTCTCTGCACTTGAAGCAGAATGGAGTCATATTAGTAGAAAAGCTGTTTCATTGCTTTTAGCTTTATCGGAATCCTAGAAACACAAGAAATAAAGGAACTGGTTCTGATACTAATAAAACTAGTAGTCATTTGACTAAGGGAGACTTAAAAAAAAAACAAAACAGAGAGAAAGGAAATACAATTTTGGAACGAGAAAGAACCTCATTTGCCACCACAAAGACAAATTACTTCATATGAAAAAAAAAAAAGGGCAAAAAATAAAGCAGGTGAATAAATGTACAGCTTCATCCATTCTATATCTATGTTGAACTTGCACATGCCTTATTGTTTAGTCCAATGTATTTCTCTTGCAGTCAAAGTTCATTAAGATGAATGAAAACTTAACCTGGATCCCTGGTACTTCACCATTGGAAATTTTGATCTGACCAGTATTTTCACTGTACGGCTTTTCTGAGGAGAGGGACCACCTACTTCTGCAAACATACTCAGTCGTGCACACATGCAGGACTGAAGCAAGTCACCTGGGACAAGCTTTTCATGTCAGTCCACAAAACATGATGACAAAGTTTTGTGGAAGAATCAGCTATTATGAAAGCCTGGAAGGGTACAGAGGGCAATATAAAGGAAACTACTGTACCTCAGACAGTCTGCTATTAGAAAGTGGGAAAAACCAGCAAGTTGTACAACAAGTACCATTAGCCAAGGCCAAGCAACTTTCTCAGAGGCACACCCTCCCAGTGACTTCATGTGGACAATTTGAAGAGTCTTAACTAATGCTATTTTGCATCAGTTGTTGTAATAACTTTGTTATTAACTGCATTTTCCAATAGCAAGCATTCTACCAACAAAATATAGTAAACATTTTTTTTTCTGGTTAGTGAGAATTTCAATGAAGAATAACCTGGCTGATGATAAAATCACCTTCCCACCAGTGACAGAAAATTTCAAATACCTTCAACATTGGTCTGATAATATTTAAGACTGTTTTGTAACGGATACCTGTGACTTTATTAGAAATACAGCTTCCAAAGGTTTAAACCAAAGTAACTGAAAACTTCATTCCACTAGTGATATTTTTTTTTTTGGATGCATATAGATTATACAAATTAAAGGATGAAAAATAAAAGAAAGGAAAATGCCCTGTATTTATTCACAGACTTATAATTCTTATTTAAATATGTTGTCCTGAATGCAACTTGCTACAGAAAATCTGACCCTCCAGTTTTACATAGTATTTGCATTGGGCTACTCAGCCTCAGAATCAGCCTTCCTTTGTTGCAGTTGATGCAGTTAGACATAAAGGCTGTCCAACAGATTCTTCAATACATTATTCTCAGTTTAATAAATAGGGAGTGCTTGTTTCCATTGCAAAAATAAACTACTTCAATAATGGTACGAGATCAAATGACGATGTGAGCTTGTGTATAAACTCCCTCTTAAACTTAAAGGTAGTTAAGGTAGGGAAAGGTATCACATAAAACAGATTTAAAATAGAAAAGATAACAGCCTTTCTTCCTTGGAAAAAAGATAGCATATAAAAATTTTCCTCATAGATGATTGTTTTATAAGGTTTATTGAAGGTGAAATTAACTTTTTTTTTTCTTACTCATATCTCTACCCCCACATAACTTTGAAGAGCAGGAGTAGGGAAATATAGACTGTTTTATCATTGAGGCAATAGGGAGCAAGCATATCACACTCCTCATTGACAAAAGAGGTTTTGGAAATACCAGCAATTTATTTTGGCCTGTTTTCTAAGATTAATAATAACAAGGCAAAGTCAGTACAGGCCATAATTTCATGTTACAGAAGCAATAACAAACTCATACTTGGAATTTAAAATGCATTCCTATCCCATCAGATTAAGTTCAAAGGAGCAGGAACAGTTGTTACTGCAGCTATAGGAGAATCACCTACTTGTGGTAGAGGAGAGAGTATAAGGCCAGGAAGTGTGGCAAAAATAGTAACAATCAGCTTAGCTGTCCTTCAATAACAGCTTCAACACACCAAAAGAAACCAGAGTAAAACTTCCTCATGAAAAACAGCTTCAGGATAAGTGGGGGAGTTGACCTCTATGTTGAAAATGGGATTCATTGCATGGGGCTATCTTTGAAGAACACCAATGTGCAGTCGAAAATATATAGGTGAAAATTAGAGACCAAGCCAACAAAAGAAACTTGGTAGTTGGTGTCTACTAGATGCTACACAATCAAGAAGAGCAGGTTGAGGAAAAGTTCCTTCTTCAATTGCAGGAAGCATCACGTTTGCAGTCCCTGAGCCTGATAGGGTATTTCAGCCACCTTGGCATCTGCTGGAAAAGTGGCATAGCTCATTGCAAGCCATCCAGAAAAATATTGGAGTGCATTGAGGATGACATCCTAGTACAGGTGATGGAGTGCCTGACAAGAGGAGAGGCTTTGCTGGACTTGATGCTCACCAATGCAGAAGTGCTTATCAGAGAGGTCAAGATTGGTGGGCTGCAGTGCAGGCTACAGGATGGGTAAAAAGTAGAGTTAGGACCCCAACTTTCATAAAGGCAAACTTTCAGCTGTTCAGGGTGCTAGTGCATGGGATCCCTTGAGTAACTGCCCACAGAGGCAAAGGACTGAATGAGAGCAGGGAGATATTTAAAGATGGTTTTCTTAGGGCACAAGAGCTCTCAGTTCTTATCTGCAAGAAGCTGGGCAGGGGAGGCATGAGGCCAGCATGGCTAAGCCAACTCTTCTTGTCTAAACTGAAACAAAAACCAAAATGCATAGGCAGTGGAGGCAGGGATATACATCCTGGGAATATTATAGTGATATAGCCCAAGAGTGCAGGAAGATAAGGTTCAAGACCATCTAAAGAACCTGAATTTGCATCAGTTCATGGGATCTTAGAAGATGCACCCAGGAGTATTGAGGGAACTAACGGATGAAGGTGCTAAGCCACTTTCCATCATATTTGAGAAGCCATGGCAGACTGGTGAAGTTCCCAGTATCTATAAAATGGACACATAACCCCCATTTTTAGAAATGGAAACAGGGAAGACTCAAGGAACTACAGGCTGGTCAGTCTCACCTTGGTGCCTGGCAAGATCATGGAGCAGATCCTCCTGGAAACTATGTTAAGGCACATGGAAAATAAGGAGACAATTGGCAACAGCCAACATGGCTTCACTAAGGGCAAATTGTACCTGATAAACTTGGTGGTCTTCTAAGGTGGGGACATGGCATTGGTGGATAGGGGAAGAGCAACTGACATAATCTACCTGGACTTATGCAACACATTTGACACTGTCCTGCATGGCATCCTTGTCTCTAAACTGGAGAGACACAAATTTGGACCACTTGGTGGATAAGGATTTAGCTGGATGGTTGCACTCAAAAAGCTGTGGTCAACAGCTTGATGTCCAGGTACAGACCAGTGACAAGCGCGGTCCCTCAGGAGCCTGTGTTGGGACCAATATTAAGTAACATTTTTGTTGGTGACATGACAGTGGGACTGAGTGTATCTTCAGTAAGTTTCTGAGTGACATCAAGGTGAGTGCTGCTCTATAGGGAAAGGATGCCATCCATAGAGACCTTGACAGGCTTTAGAGGTGGACCAGTGTGAACCTTGTGAATTTTAAGATGGACAAGTGCAAGGTCCTGCACCTGGGTCACAGCAATCCCAAGCACAAATACAGGTTGGGAGATGAGTGGACTGAAAGCAGCTCTGAGGAGAAGGACTTGGGCATACTGGTGGAGGAAAACCTGAACATGAGCCAGCAGTGTGTGCTTGCAGAAAGCCAACTGTATCCTGGGCTGCATCCAAAGCAGAGTGACCAGCAGGCTGTAGGAGGTGATTGTGCCTCTCTACTCCACCCTCGTGAGATCTCACCTGCAGTGCTGCATCCAGCTCTGGGGCCCCAACAGAAGAAGGATGTGGGCCTGCTAGAGCACATACAGTGGAGGGCCACAAAGATGATCAGAGGACTGGAGCACCTCTCCTATGAAGACAAGCTGAAAGAGTTGTGATTGTTTAGCCTGGAGAAGAGACTTACAGGGAGTACTTAAAGGGAGGTACAGGAAAGATGAGGAGGGACTTTTTAACAGGGAATGTAGTGACAGGATGAGCTGTAATGGTTTTAAACTGAAAGAGGGTAAATTTAGATTAGATATTAAGAAGTACTTTACTGTGAGGGTGGTGAGACATCAGAACACACTGCACTGACAAGTTGTGAATGCCCATCTCTGCATGCAGTGTTCAAGGCCAGGTTGGATGGAGCTTTGAGCAGCTTGGTCTAGTGGAAGGTTCCCCTGCCCATGGCAGAGGGCTGGAATTAGATGAGCTTTAAGGTCCCTTCCTATCCAGACCATTCTATGACTCTGTGATTCTAACCTCTTGTAAAAGCCAGAAGCAGACACATAGCACAGGCTCTACTTCCACAACTAATCCATCCCTGTAAATAAGCAAGAAGACAAAGCTGCTTTCAAGTTCTTTTTGTTTCTCAGAAAGGATAAAAACATTTGTGTTAAGCCACAATAACAAGTAATAAAACCCAACAGGAAAGAATTTTAGAGAAAAATTCATAGAAAACTGGCATCCACACTATGTGCTGGAGAGAAAGTTCTGAAGAGTAGCTTTATATAGTAGGGTCCCATAGATTACAGATCTAACTGCCTGCTTTACATAGTAGGGTCCCATGGATTGCAGACAGAACTGCCATGAACCTGCTGAGGTCCTATATCTGTGGAGCAACTAGACTTGCAGTTACTTTTTATCTACTATTTTTCTGCAAAGGCAGACTGATGATAGAATGAGAGTTCCAACAGAGCTACCACCACCAACTCCTTGGCACTTGTCAGCAATACCCCACCAGATTTATTAAATCCAGGAAAGAGGAGAAATTTTACACACTCTCATTTCCTGAAGATGTTTATGTTTCTTTTCAGTGGATAAAGTAGCAAAATTAGTAAACTCATACATTTTTGAATAATCATGTAGACATACAAGGAAAAATAGCCAAGGAAGAAAGGATACATATTGAAGAGATTTTTGGTCTTCATCATAGATAGGCTTTGACTGTTGGCTTTTATGTAAAATGCAGTAGTATTACAAATACGGCGATGAAGTTAATTATTATCACTCAGCCCAGCTCTAGATTCAGCGACCTACTCCTAATAACCTCCAGCTCAGCTAGATTTCAAAAACTTCCCTGCATCTTTATATTGCTAGAAGTATGTCTGATTAGGAGATGAAATCACAGGTTTAGGAGGATATTTTAAAAGCATAAATCAATCTCAATTTATTTTAAAATGAGATCTTTTCCTGATTCTCTATTGCTGTCTCATAATCCTGAAAGAAGGATGATAAAAAGAATTCTGTTTTTTCTGAGTTCAACCTCCTTTTAAGGCTATTCTGATGATTCCTTTCCCTAGAAATTTCCACATCACTTGACATGCTCATATAATTCTTCTAGGTCAAATGCAGGTTTCATTTAGCTGCAGTAAATTCTTAGAGTGAATTCTTGCTCCATTAAAAATCAATTGCAAAAATTTTATTGACTTCTGTGGGCTAAGAATTCATCTGTGGTGCCTTTACTTACATTTGTTGGAGGTACTATAGATTTAAATTGAGGTTGCTGGAAACAGTTTAGCAATTGTAGAAATGAACACATATCTATGGACATAAGCAAACTGTTCATTCTGTAATAACATTTTACTGTTTATCTGAGTTTCATTAAATGTCATGTTATAGAAACCAAGCTGCAAAAATATAGAAAATATTTTTAAAAAAATTAAAATAAACCAGCCATTTATACAATTAACAAATGCACCAATCTATGCATTTCTTATATGTCAGGCATGGTTATAATTTTCACTATTTAAATAGAACATTTATTAAATTTGTTCTCTTGAAAAATGCTAGCACTGGCCTAAAACAGATGTTGGCTAGACCTAAAATATAGTTTAAAAACCTTTAAGCACTATTTTAAAGTCAAATTCCTCAGGGACAGACTGAAATTATACAAGACCATCTACTGATTGTAATTAATTGTACTAGCTGCAAGCTAGATTAAATTAATCCAAATAAAGTTACCTGTAAATTTAGTACCTTGACATTCCCTTTTAATTTCGCTTGCAACTTCCACATCATATTTGTTAAGCCTGTAAAAATAAATAATAAATAACACAAAAAATTAGCACTCCCTGAAAACTAGTTCTTCTGTGTTCTTTCTGGTACATTCACCATTATCAGCAACACTCAAAATGTGCTTCTATTCCCTGATTATTTGCTAATGTTACTGAAGTTACTTCCATGTAACAACAGCTGCAAAGTACTTAGTACTTGCTAATAGTTATCCTATGATAGAAACTAGCCACAGAGTGCCAAGTTGTTTTCCAGCTTTAATTCCGTCCATCCAGGTAAGCCACATCTTACACTGCATACTAACCTTATTACTTTATGAGATCAAACTACTTACAGAACAGTGGCAGGAAAGTTCACAAGATTAAAAAAAAAAATGAACAAACCAACCAGAAACAGCTAAAAAGAAGCAATAGTTTTGGCCTTTACTGAAGGTGAAGATCAACTTGCAAACATTTTGGTGCAACCTGATTAAAATTAAAAGAGCTTTTTCTTAAATTACAGTACCGAGGGTCTGCAAAGAACCCACACTGCAATGCAGAAAAACACAACACATTCTAAATGAGAAATTTAGTTTCTATTCAAGGTCCAGTGAGAAGTAAGAACAAACATTATTGTATGCTCCTTAATTTTGGTTTTCAAACCATACTAACACACAAATGAGAAAAAGTTATTTCTATAACAGTCCTGAATCTACCTCCTATACTTTTTTTTTTTCCCTTAAAAATAATGAGGTTTGTTTTCTGTTCTTGTTTTACTCTATAAGCCTTTTTTCCTAGGCAAGAAATAATGTCAGTGAAGATGGTAGAATGCGATTTTTTCTAGTTATCAAATATTGGGGTCCTTAACTAAACTTTTGTGAAATAGATTTACATATTTTGAAGTCCTATTTCTCCCCTGCCCATTCTCCTTTTGCTGCCATAATGCTCAAACTGATATATCCCTACCTGATGCAAAATACCTGTTAATTCCTGAAGCACCCGGTCTTATACAAGATTCGCGACAGCTCACAATGTAAGAGGAAATACAGTGTGCATGTTTCCCAGACAGTCACATCCAAGAGGGCTCCTAATTATGGCCAGTGTTTTGCATTCTTGAACACATCACACCCAACAGCTGTGTCCTTAAGAAAGAACCAGAAGCAAAAACCTACCAAATTGATACCCTCAGGAGTATGTCAATGCTAGTAAGAGATACCAGTGGTAATCACACTCAGAAAGAACAAAGTAGGGGAAGTCTATGGTGTAATACCCCTACTCCTATTTCAAATTAGTTCCCTTAAAACCAGCTTCCCTGGTAACGGGAGAGAGGACACAGTGTCAGATACCTGTTTCTGTTGCCTAGCTGTTAAAACCAAGGATGCTGGAAAGAGCTGGCAGCAGAAGGCAATAAAAAGAAATGTTAGTTGAAGCTAAAGAATGTCTTTCAATTACGAGGTAAAACCAGGTACTTAGGAGAAGGCACACATATCAAAACGAAAAAAGTTTCACAGATTAACAACTACCTGTCTGACATTTATCAAGAACACTTTCCAAAATTAGTCACTACTTCAAAATCGTATTAAACTGCCAACAAATACTGAGCATCAAAATCAATAAACCCACAAAGATCCAATCATACATGTATTAAATGCACACTTGTAGAAATCAGTATAACAGCAGGAACACAAAAGTCACATCTCTTTATCTACCAGATCAGAATCTTTCACTACATCCTACGTATAAATTAGCCACTAACCTCTTTTTATTTCTGCACAAGAATGAGTAGGGTCTCCTTGGCAAAATAGCTACGTTGCATACACGTAATATGCATATTTAAGAACATGCAGTGATCTACTATCATTATCACAAAATGCCTATGTATTATGCTAAGTGTTTCACTTTATTAAAATACACTTCTTTATTTAGACTGTCTCATAAAGGACCTGAAAACCATACTTTTCCTTTTCGTATTTCCTGCAAGCCCTACCTGAACTACAATTCAGAATCAGAACAGGAGCACAGTTAACAGCCTCACGAAACAAAAATCTGCAGCATTAGTTATGATATAGCACTGCCCTGAACAGAGGAGAAAAACCCCACTAATCAGCTGCCTCCAGCATTTGAACGAAGAAAGAAAATTTTGCTGTGACCGATTTTCTTATCAGCTGCTATAGTAATAGCCAGCAAAAATACAGCATCAGAAATCTCCTCCAGAGTTTGGGAGAACAGTCTTTTCTCTTTGACTTAATTGCTTTTTTGCTGATGCTTCTTGCATCTTAATTTGACCCAGTGTCAGTTTTATGGCAAAATAACCCTAACAACTGAGTGCTATTACAAGCCCTGAAATTATCCTGCACAGCAGCTCAGGGCACCCAGTCAGCATAAAGGAGAAGAGAGCATTTCAGGGTACAGTTTTCTTCAAGCTTCATCTGACTACTGCTTCTTAATTTGTCTGCTACTTTGGCCTAAACATCCCTGTCTTCTCTCTTATGCCAGCTCTAGGGTTTATGAGGCCCAGTGTCAAGGCTGATCAATCACTTTGCCTTTCCTCCTTCCCAAAAAAGTTTGTTTCTGCTAGTTCAGTCAGTGCTCCTGGTCCTCTATTGCCTGTTGAGGCCCTGAGAGCGCACAGGCACAGCACTGAGAATTTCTGCCTAGTTAGGTCAGTGATCCAACTTACCACATAGCCACAGCAATGTTAACCATGGCACAAAGGAAAGAGTCAGATCCTATGGAATGCGTAGGAAATGGAGACAGAAGAAAACCCTTTGCTAGCAGCAGATGGTTACATCTTCACGAGTCACATAACTACAGCTTTTGGACACCTCTCTGGATCCCAGAAAATGGAAGTTTATTCTACATGTGCACAAAGCCTGTAACAACAATTCAGGATGCTACATGCTAGGTGTAAATGTCATGGTTTCAGCTGAGTTATTTCTTTTAGTTGCTGGTGCAGTGCTGTATTTTAGCTTTAGTCTGAGGATAATGCTGTACACATGGATGTTTTAGTTGTTGCTCAGTAGCACTTACCCTTACAAGGACTTTTCAGTCTCTCACGCTTTGCCAGTGAGGAGGGGCACAAGAAGCTGGGACAAGCACAGCCAGGACAGCTGACCCAAACTAGGCAAAGGGATATTCCATATCATATAACATCATGATCAGTATATCAACTGGGAAAAGCTGGCCAGGAGGAGCTGAGCGCTGTTCAGGGATGGACTGGGCAGCAGTCAGCAGGTGGTAAGCAATTGTGTTGTGCATCACTTGGATTTCTTGGGTTTTCTCCTTCTCTCTCTTTTCCTATTATTCCCATTCTTATTATTTTTATTACCTAATAATAATAATATAGTTTACTCTATTTCTGTTATTAAACTGTTCTTCTCTTATCTCAGTCTGTGAGTTTTGCCTTTCTCTGATTCTCCTCTCCATCCCACCAGGGTGGGAGTGTGGGTAGTTGAGCAGTTGTGTGGCTAATGTCTGGGGTTAAACCACAACAGTAAGTAAATTCTGCATGCATCCTGAAATATACATCCTGACATCCTGAAAAATAGTGTCTCAGAGATCTAATGAGCTTATAGTTGAAGCTAAAAATAAAGTTAGAGCACAGACATTGCCAGCCTACCCTAAGCATTAAACATGGGACTGAGGAAAGTAAGACATAGGTGTAAGATTAGAACTGCTCTGAGACATTTTTGCCTGTTTCTGTGTTCTTACATTAGTAAGCATTAACTGTACCAGTCAGAATTTCTGCTGGTACCGCTGCAGGTATTTGCATGACACAGAAGACCTGTGTAATGAACTGCTCAAATGACAAAAGAGCAAGTCAGTATGAAGAGGAGCTGACTGAGAAAAGAGTTTTTTATTCGAAAATTAAATTAGGAAGAATGCTTAAAAAACAATCATAAAATAGTGTAACGACACAAAAGAGCTAAACATAGTGATGTATAAACCAATCAGTCTTTGTATGTTGTATATGAAAACTAGAACAGGATCCTAAAATTAGCATTACATAAATTGGAAAGTCTTACAATCTCATATAAGCAGGAAAATATCTAGCAAAACCACTATGAACCTTTGTAGAGCAACATGCAGGTCCCCAGAGTGTGCAGCTGGAGTTCTGTTGTAGTGTCTGCATACTGACTGAAAGGAGTTTAAAGGGTTTACAGCTATGCTGCCAGCAGTGTAGGAGGCACTTAGTGGCCTGGCAGCCACTAAGTTCTACCAAAGCCACAGGCAGAGACAAGGCGGAAAAAAAAAAAAAAAAAGAAAGTAGGAATTATGTTCCCTTTCTACAGATTTTAAAATTACTTCTCATAGCACTTTGTTTACTGGGATTTGTGGACCTCTATCAATAAAGAACTAATTCTCACCATTTGCATAATTCTGGGTATACTATTTTTCAGCTACCTGCCAATGGCTTGAAAGCAAAAAATGCCAATGCTTTCAGGGTTTCAACTGCTTGAATAGTTGCTTGACAACTTGAGAAGTGGGAGCTGAGTACTGGTGTGGCTGGAAAATCCTGTTGTCCAAGGTTAAATGTGAGTGGCAGCGACAGATTCAGAAAAGCTTCGAAAAAATGACTGCAACACCCTGGGAATGAAGTTACTTTAAATAGACTTATATATATGCAAGGTACCTCCAGAGAAACGTCTGGATGAGGCAGGAGGTGCAAAGGTCAGGTTTAACTCTGTAACAATTTAAACAGAAGAGCTACGAAGTGAGTGAAGTCTTCTGAGTTTAACATGCCACGTGACAGTCCCCAGTGAGACAATTCTTATTTCAATTAAATCTGGGAAAACTTCTGGTGTTTCTGACACACGCAAACAATAGAACAAAAGAAAACAATTCTGCAGAATTTAATTTGTCAAATTAAATAAAATATTTAAAATTTTCACACAAAAGAAGCTTCTATGTAATGCCTGGACAAGTGTACATGCCAAACATTGAGGAAAAAAATTCTGATGACTGTTCATGAGTCCAATTGCATAGAAACGTCTGTGGTGCAAGAACCTTCTAAAGCTCCTCAGCAAATAAATACTAAGGCAACGCATTTGTCTACCACTTCTGCCACAAAGCTACCTTTGGTCACTGGCATTGTACCTCTGATATTCCTTGATCCTCCACTTTGTATCACTTTCATGTAGGTCTCATCTATTTCAGAAGTCTTCCAGTCTCCTCATAAGCTTGTAACCTGCACTCAGATAGATGTGCTATAGGTCTGTGAGCAAAATTAGTTAAGTGCATCTAAAAACGCATGTCATTGAGAACAGTGGGTTTGATCTCTTTTGTAACTTAGGCATTGGGAAAACAAAACAAAAACAAAATAAAACAAAACTCCTAAGGACTTACTCATTGTAAGCGTAACTTTGCATCTCTTCTCATGGAACACGTTCATGCAATTGTCTTCACTTTCCAAAATATTCCATTTAGGTGATAAATACTTTTAGAAGATGAGTATCCAGCCATTTGCACTAAAAATCTGATCTTAAGAGTTACTTTTCTGCACAAACAGCACCATGGACCTTGAAGTGTTTTCTGAAATTAATGATTTTTTTTTTTAACAATTAATAAAAGTGAGAAAGCCTGTTGCTTTTGCATTTATTTTGCAAAGAGAGAGAAACATTTTCCATGTAAATTATTCTTAACAAGGCTTTTTATTTTCTGACCTCAACAAAAACTATATTCTTCGCAAATTGGCTAGGTATAGCAGTGGAACTCACTATTTACTTCTGCTCTTGAATTAAAACAGAGAGGGAAATTAACTTTCTGAACACCTCATATACTTTATGGAACTAGTAAAGAACTGCCTAACATCTCATTTTGAAAGAGAAATTGCCACCTTGACAATTTCAACCACCTGCCTTTTACTGGCAAGCTACAATCACCCTATACAATTTCTTACGTGGGAAACCAATATTAAAAAAAGTACTCATTACAACATTTGGCATTTTTCAATGAGCTGGCAATGCAGAAATATGATATCATTACTTCACCAGCCAATTATTCATGAACCTTGAGCAGATGCTCTGAATCACTGCTAGTTTACTAAGCTCTCCATCCATCATAATTTTCTGCAGCACTATATTACTACATGGCTGTAGGGATGGAGATCTCTGACAGGACTAGGAAACATTTCACTGTACTCTGTGTATGATGTCCTGAACTTTACTCCTGTAACAGCTCAAGTCTTCCCTTCAGCAACTCTCTCTTTTCTTTCCAAACCCAAGAGCTCCTCACCAGCACTCCTTTGCTGACTACCCTCTAAACCTCAAGAAAGAAAACAGTCACTTTCGCCTGATGAGTAATTTGCATTGGAATCACAAGTATATGCTTGATAAAACGGTTATCCACCACTCTGGTTTTCTGTCCATACCAGCTGCAATCTTCACATTTAGGGGATGACTTTGGCACAAGAAAAGAGATGGCTATCACATTCTGAGAAGACAATTGCATCTATAGATACAATTCTCTGTTTAGGAATTTACTAATTATACAGCATTTATCACTATACTCTATATTCGTTACAGACTCAAAAGTTTCCCAAGACCTACTCAATTTACTTGTAACAAAATCTATTACATAAATCCATATTAACATCTGACATACATCTGTCTACACTCTTAAAAACACAGCTTTACAACAGCAGGAAAATTTTTATCAGTGCAAAGACTCCTTACAATAATTGAGGTGCGGAACAATAAGTTTTGTTTTTGTACATGAAAGTTAACACTTACAAAGGACACATTTTCTCTCTTGTCATGCTGAAATGATTAATAACAAAGCCCATTCGAATTGTTCTGCTTCTGAAAGATTAATTTTTCTACACCACAACTTCATTCATTACAAACATAGCAAAACTCAGCAAATACCAGTATTTTATGTTTAGATCCTTTATTGGGCTTGAAACTGAATATTCAAAGATGTGCATAAATCTGTACACCTAACTGAAACATCTAGGATGTAAACGAAATGCAAGTCAGTTGAGAGAGAGTGCAAAAATACCAATTATCAATCCAACCTGCCACTTTATGTGCAGTTGTCTTAACTTCTCCTGCAATTTTCACTCTTTTAACTATTTGTGTGGACAGCAGTTGAGGCAGGATACTACCGTGTCAACCACTGTATATGCACATGCATGCACACTTGTGCACATACGCATGCACACAAGCATACACAGCTCTTACATCGCTACAGACCCTACAGCCTAGGTGACTGCATGCGTCGGCATTTCATTATTCTTTTCATCCAGTTCACTGATCACACTAAATTTCAAAGACCAGATGCAAAATCTCGAGGCTTAATCAGTAAAACAGTTAATTTTACATCAGTCTGGACATCATAAGAAGACTCCTTGAACCTTCATTGCTGGAAAAATTTCTATCTATATATAAAATACAGGAACAGCCTAGAATAGTTTTCTTCCTCCATAGTTGAACCACCTCTGACTTCATGAGTCACTGAATAACAATGTAGCAACGAAACTGATCACCATATTGACCCTACTGAGTCTCCTCACTCCATCTTATTCACCTGTCTGCACAGACACCTACATCCTCATCCACAGTAGCACAGCCAGCAATAATCATTGTTTGGTTTTCTGGCTACAAGTCTGTTAATTTTGAGTGAAAAGCATTGTGGAAAACAGAAGCTTGTTTCAGCTGTTCAGTGGACAATTCTGAAATTGGAATATTGTGTCCAGTTCTGGGCCCCTCAGTTCAAGAAGGACAGGAAACTGCTGGACCCCAGCGCAGGGAAACAAAGATGATTAAGGGAGTGGAGCATCTCCCTTATGAGGAAAGGCTGAGGGAGGTGAGTCTCTATAGTTTGGAGAAGAAGAGACTGAGGGGTGACCTTATTAGTGTATATAAATATATAAAGGGGGAGTGTCACGAGGATGGAGCCAGGCTCTTCTCAGTGACAACCAATGGTAAGACAAGGGGTAATGGGTACAAACTGGAACACAAGAGGTTCCACTTAAACTTGAGAAGAAACTTCTTCTCAGTGAGGGTGACAGAACACTGGAACAGGCTGCCCAGGGGAGTTGTGGAGTCTCCTTCTCTGGAGGCATTCAAAACCCGCCTGGACACATTCCTGTGTAACCTCATCTAGGTGTTCCTGCTCCGGCAGGGGGATTGGACTAGATGATCTTTTGAGGTCCCTTCCAATCTCTAACATACTGTGATACTGTGAACCTTTTGGCTCTGTGACGAATTTTTTCCAGCCTGATGGAATTCAACACATTAATGGCTCTCCTCCTGACTCAGTTTCCCCATAAGCTTCTCTTCCTTTTCTCAATCCATTCCAGGATCTGGCTTCAGGAAACTGTGGATAGCAATCACTAGTAACTCCCAGTGCTGTAGAATTGTTTCTGTCTCCAAGTCACCCTCCCTGGCCACAGCCTGTTGCCATGGAAATCACAGTCCTGTTGTACTGTAGGAAATGTCTCACTGCTGATCTATCGTTGAACCTGCAATTTCCCCGTCCCTGGAGAATGCTTTCACTCTCACCTCTATGTCCCAGACATTCAAACTCCAGCATCATGACCTGGAGTCATTCCTACTTTTACTTGGCTCTTCTGCCATACCAAAGAGGCATCTCCAAAACAGAATGGATAGTATTTTAACCATGTGCAGAACAGAAGCTCTGTGAACACTGGCTGAAGTAATGAGGCACAAGGCACACTGATAATGAGCTACAAATAATTATGTATTATTAAAAGGAAAGCCCTGTGAATCTCAACCATGCCTTAGGAAATCACAGAGCTTATCTTTATTCATTTTTTCTCCTAAGTAGCCTGATAGAATGTATAGTAGACCTAGTAGAGAGCTACATAGAAATAATTAAAAAAAAAATCCAACTTTTACAAAAACTGATTCTTATAAACCTGTTCTAAAGTAGCTCTTACTGTCACATAACAAACCAGTATATGAACAGCCCATGCATCCCACAGACTCCTAAATTTCTGATCCAAGCAATTATAATCCTGCCAAGCCCAAAGCAGACATTGAATGGTCTCAAGTGAAAGTATCAGCCACGCCTGCTAAACTTTTAGAGGAATGTTGATTTCTCCATACAATTCACAAATGGGAAAATTCCAGTCCTCTCTCATGATCCACAACAGTAGTCTCAGGCTGCAGCAGAAGGCACATGAGTGGTGGCACTACTTGACCTGGCCAAGGCGTACAGACCACTTTAGAGGGCCCCAAAATTCCCACTATTTTCATGGTCCTTGATTTTCTCTTTCTTGCTCCTCTGGTTTCTCTAACACAATAAGATCATCTACTTTTCCTTAAAACTGAGGATGGTATTTGCTAACTTGTAGGTGATAATTTTCATATCACAGGAATTTCCACTTCCATGGTATTAAGGAGAATAATTTGCACCCTCTAGACCACCAGCATTTCTCAGACTGTTTAGACTATGCTTAGGTTTGAAATTCAAGCAAGATAACCACTGATTTTCAGGTTTTGAGTTGATGCTGAAGTAAAGATGAGTTTTTTGGTCACAAGTTCTAAATGAGGATTAAGAACGTTTCAGCAGATAAGCAAATATCATAATACTCCTATCCCAGAAAATAGTCCATTTTATGAGATTAGCTGTTCTCAGGAAATTTTTGCCGTTGCAAGAAAGAAACAGTTCCTGTTACTCATACTGGCACAAGAAAAGGGGGAGTGTGGGGTGGAGTGACCATAGAAGTCTTCAGTATTAAAAAAAATCAAAACTACGTATTCAATGACTTCGTCAAAATCCAAAGACATTTATCACAAAGGTTCTAATTTCAGCTTGTCATTTATACCAAATCTCCTTCCACTGTTTAGCTGAAATATTCTGATAAAACGCAGCACTGTTCTAAACTAAATAATTTCATTCAGATTTCCTCCAATGGTTAGCATAACTTAATAAAGATTAGCCATCTCTCTCAATGCCAGTAAGAGTACTGACAGTTTACAGTTGATGATTCCATTACTTAGCCAAAAAGCTTCGACAAGAAGGTCTCAGAAAGAAAGTAGTATCTCTTTCACCTAGAATAAAGGTTTTAATTTACTACAGGGAAGTGACAATTAAGAATCTCTTTAAACTTCAAATTTAAAAATGAGCTGAAAAATTAAAGTCAGATCTCATAAAAAAAATCAAAACCAAACACCAACACCGCCCCCCCAAAAAAAAAAACAAAAAAACAAAAAAAAACAACCAAAAACACAAACAAAACCAACCAACCAACCAGCCAATCCAACCCAATCCAGACCAAACCAAAGAGCTCAGCAATTACATGTCATCTAGCAGGATCTGGGTTTTTTTCCCCAGGCAGTTTGGAGCAGGAAGTGCTATGAGACTTCAAAACTCAGGGACTGTTATATGTCATTTGATTTTACAATGAGGCATCACACACAGAAAGTGGATTTCTTAGATCACTTGCAGCAGAGATCCACTTTTAACACATTAACACACTAATCCACTTTTGATCTACCTATGAATTAACTGCAAAAATAAAACCCCAGCAAATAATTTCTCTCTGAGACTCCATGAATTCTCATTGACAAGTACTGCATTCTCATCACTAGTGCTACTTGCTAAATATATATAATCTGTCAAACAAATTCTGGATGTAGTTTATGGCTTATTTTTATAACAACCAATTTTAAAATAAAAGTTGTTGAATGTGCCTCTGCTAATGAACAGTTAGTGTTTATACATTGATAAGAATAAGGCAAAATTAAAAAATGAAAAAGACATTTGGAAATTACTGTTACTGCTTCTAAGGTAAAGACTAGAAATGAGGCTTAGAAGAGGCTTTCATCATCAACATAGATTAGATCTAAGTCTCCTGAAAAGGCTGCTAAAGTATCAAGATGCTTAATTCATGTGCTTGAATGCTGCTTTATATCAGTTTATTTTTATACTCAGCTCTAAATGAGTGAAGATGTCAAGTTATCTGGAAAATAATGGTTGGAGAAATTAAGTAGGGTCAGCATTGTTTTTAAAAGTTTAAAGCGACTGAGCAACTACAAAGACAGCTCTTGACTAATGAATTCCTTCCCTGTGCTTTGAAGTACAGAGTTGCCTGTGAGTCACTATCTGTTTTTAAAATGTTAACAAGTGGCTTATTATATGGTGTAAGCTATCAGTGCCATATTATTTTAGATGTATACTGTATATCGATTTCATTCAGACTGTGTTCTGAAAATACCTATCACATCTTCCTACAATTAAAATTATTACATCTATCTAATAGAATATCTCATTATTCACTGGAATATGTTTCTAGTGGACAATAATAAACACAGGAATTTAGCCATACTGTCACTGAAAGTCGGGAGACTAAAACTCCTAAATAACAACGTAGCATTAAGAAGCAGGCATTATTTATTACAGCACTGGATGAATGGAGGATAGCTCCTCTTAACATGCATGCCGATTCTCACAAGTTTCTTGCTTATAAGCATTTATCTCATACATATACATTATAATTCACAGAAATCTTATATATAGTATAATTACTCCCTGGAACTAACTAACGTGTTATTACTCACTACAGCATGCACAGTTCATTTTGAGTGAGGGTCCCAAGGGTCTTTGGGACCCCTGGTGGTCGTATCTTTGTTGACCTTCAGCTGAACTTCTCTCTTTGTTCTCCTTTTATGGTCTTAGGTTGGCTTCTCTTGTTCCGACTTTGTGATGAATGGTTCCCAGTTCAATGAGCTGGATAGGCAAAGAATGTTCTTTACCTTTGGTCTTGTTCGTTCTTGACATACATATGGTTTTGCTTAGTTAAAGTTCAACTTGGTGATTTGCTTCAGCTAACAATCAGTAAACTGAATCCTCTCCTATCAATACTATTTTTACACAATGTAAACATCACTAAAGGAAATATTTAAAACTTAAAGGGTAAAACTTATTGTCCATTTCCCTTAAAATAAGCATTTAATAATCGTTCGCATTTTATTAAAATTCTATTAAAAAAAAACACTTAGAGGTGTTTCAGAAATAATGGTTGTTACAGTTGTTAAAAAATGCTTCGATTGCAAATCTAGCAGACATTGGGCTTATGAGAAGTCATTAAGTCATAATTCATCCTGAAAAGGGGGGTGGGAGGTGGAGGAAGGGAAGGAAGCGGGATGCAGAAGTGAACTGCAGCTAGAGCCAGAGCAACAAAACAAATTTTTCTAAACATAAGTTAAGGGTATTGTTTCCTTAATTAGCCATGGTACAGCCTGCATCTATATATAACTCAAGATAAAAAACACAATCAGTTTTGCAGATGAAAGTCTGCTCTGTTACTTGTGAAGCAGTAAATTTTAAAGTATGTAGCAACTGGAACACCGGAGCAAACATAGAAATACCAGGGAATGATACTGGAAAAGGAAAAGAAAGAATTGAGAGAGATCTGGAGAATATCAGTAGAGGAGGACAAAGCAAGGAAAAACTTTGTTAACAATTCTGTTAGCAAAATTAGCAGGACAACACTCACAGCAATAAAAAGCAAAGGAGACCTAGACAGAAGAAAGACAGAAAAGTGAGATCTGAAAGGAAGACTGCAGAAAGGGCGACCTTATCCTAGCAAGGTGGTTTTGTTCATTGACCTTAATGGCTGAATAGGAAAAATAGAAATCAGGCTAAGACAGCTCAGCAGAAAGGTCAGATAACAGCCATCATCTTTAAAACAACTAATTTATTCAGATAGTTGTAGGTTAACCATGAAGATTCAGTGAATAGGTACTGCAAGGTGCAGATCCACTTGTCAAACCAGACCAGTTAGTGTTTTACGGCTTACCTATGGAATGTCATTTGCTAGTATAAAGGAAATAGTCTTCTTCAGGAACTAATCTAGGCAATACTCTTCTTCAGAAGCTACTCTAAACACCTCACTGTATGATGCTTCTTTTCCAGTTCTGTTTTTAATTTCGCTTCACAGATCTAACCCCTGACAACACCTGATCTATTGAATGACCACAAAATATCTTTCAGAAACTGCCATTACAGATCTAGGAACCATTGCTAATTATTACTCACCTGTGAATTAAATCAAGCGAACCCAAATACAGTTCATCAAATCAAGCCATCACTCAAACCTGTGCCAAACTGGTTGGTTTCTCTGACCTAACCTGAACACAGTCTCCTACAAGGTGAGGCTTCATTGAAATACTTCAGGACATCAGTTGAAATCCCAATGTCTTATACTTTCACATAGCAAAAAATGTAATTAACATGAACCAGAGTGAAGTTCAAAATGGTCATAATGTTTCATAATGGGTTGAAACTTAAACAGGGGAAGTTTATATTGGATATAAGGAAGAAATTCTTTACTGAGAGGGTGGTGAGGCACTGGAATGGGTTGCACAGGGAGGTTGTGAATGCTCCATCCTTGGCGATGTTCAAGGCCAGGTTGGATGAGGCTTTGGGTGGCATGGTTTAGTGTGGGGTGTCCCTGCCCATGGCAGGGGGGTTGGAACTAGATGATCCTAAGGTCCTTTCCAACCCTAACTATTCTATGATTCTATGATTCTAATTACAGAAATTTCAACTTTGCTTACAGAATATTTGAAAACAGTGATAGAAAAGAATACTGTTTGATTATTATGCCCATTTTAATACTGTTATGTAACTTTACCTTGTAAAAATTTTTAGGAACTTATTGAAGATATCAGTCTACAGAAATACAAAACCAGATGAGTTTTCATAAATTCCTTTGAAATATTTTTTCTGAGGGTTTTTTGCTGCTCAGGTTAAGTATTTTCCATGGTTATACATGGTTTTATTATACTTTTCCATTCTTGTTATTGTCACAAATACCATTGGTCTTGCTGTGTCACCATCTTGTTTCTCTGCTCAATTATATCCAGAACTTATCTTTTATCCAAAATCAGTCTCTATGTATTATTTCATACCTGCTTTTAAGAGTGGGACTAGTGAAAAAGAGCAAGAATTGTTTGAGGAAGAAGACAGTCTGATCTCCTTTGAATTCCCTTAAATTCTGTGCCTCTCTAATGCTTCAGGAAAGCATATGGCATGCCAAGGGAAATCTTGCGTCCAGAGCAGCTGGATGGCTGTATCAGAAGAATAGTTAGCAGCAATCAGAAAGTTACAACATATCCAAGTAGATGTGCACTGAGTTTAGCACCCTCTTTGCTTACTTATTGCCCTCAATTTAGGAGGCCAGGTCTACTGGAGGCTGGTGAAGCTGGTCTGAGAACAAAGGGGAAGAGCTGTTTTGACAGGAGGCTTGCTAGGCTGGTTAAGAAAGCTTTAAACTAGATGTGCTGGGGGAGGGAGGCATCATTCCATCCCAACACTCCTAATCAGTTGCCAGCACCCATAATGGATGCTCAGAGCAACGTAGAGATATTCCAGCTGCTCCAGCCAATGAGCTGGCTTCATTTGGAACTCGGCTCAGACGCCTCTGTACAAACACCTGCAGCATGGGGAACAAACAAGAGGAATTAGAGACGAGTGCACGTTTATGGGGGTATGATATAACAGGTATCACAGAATCATGACAGGATGGCTCCTATGACTGGAGTGATGGAATGGAAGGTTACAGGCTCTTTAGAAAAGACAGGCCTGGCAGACGTGGAGGGGGAGTTGCTATTTATGTTAGGGGTAGGCTGGAGAGTATGGAACTCTGCCTGAGGACGGGTGAGCAGTCAACAGAGAGTTTGTGGGTCAGGGTTAAAGGGAGAACAGCGATGGAAGACATTATTGTGGGGATCTGTAACAGACCGCCTGATCAAGAGGGATCTGTGGATGAAGCACTCTGTAGACAGATAGGAACAGCCTCACGCTCGCAGGCCCTTGTCCTCATGGGGGACTTCATCCATCCTGGTATCTGTTGGAGGGATGGTGTCCCTCAGGGTTCGGTGTTGGGACTGGTCTTGTTCAACATCTTTGTCAGTGACATGGACAGTGCGATTGAGCGCACCCTCAGCAAGTTTGCTGATGACACCAAGCTGTGTGGTTCGGTTGATACGCCGGAGGGAAGGGATGCCATCCAGAGGGACCTCAACACTCTTGTGAGGTGGGCTGAGGCCAACCTTATGAAGTTTAACCATGCCAAGTGCAAGGTCCTACACCTAGGTTAAAACCAATCCCAGGCACAGCTACAGGCTAGGCAAAGAAGAGATTCAGAGCAGCCCTGCAGGGAAGGACTTGGGGGTGTTGGTCAATGAGAAACTTAACATGAGCTGGCTTCAGTGTGCACTGACAGCCCAGAAAGGCAACGGTATCCTGGGCTGCATCAAAAGGAGTGTGACCAGCAGCAGGTCAAAGGAGGTGATCCTGCCCCTCTACTCTGCTCTCATCAGACCTCACTTGGAGTATTGTGTACAGTTCTGGTGTCCTCAACATAAAAAGGACATGGAGCTGTTGGAACAAGTGCAGAGGAGGGCCACGAGAATGATCAGGGGACTGAAGCACTTCTCATATGAAGATAGGCTGAGAAAGTTGGGGCTATTCATCCTGGAGAAGAGAAGGCTGCATGGAGACCTCATAGCAGCCTTCCAGTATCTGAAGGGGGCCTATGGATGCTGAGAAGGGACTCTTCATTAGGGACTGTAGTGACAGGACAAGGGGTAACGGGTTAAAACTTAAACAGGGGATGTTTAAATTGAATATAAGGAAGAAGTTCTTTACTGTTGGGATGGTGAGGCACTGGAATGGGTTGCCCAAAGAAGGTGTGAATGCTCCATCCCTGTCAGTGTTCAAGTCCAGGTTGGACAGAGCCTCGAGTGACATGGTTTAGTGTGTGGTGTTCCTGCCCATGGCAGGGGGGTTGGGACTTGATGATCTTAAGGTCCTTTCCAACCCTAACTATTCTATGATTCTATGATTCAACGATTGTAGTAAGTCTTTTGTGTAGCATTAGGAATGTAACCACCATAATTCTATGTCCATTGGCACACTGTGGGATTTTATCTATCAATATAAAATAAGGCTCTTCTTTGCACTTCAGCTAAGAGTTGTTGAGTGACTGCCTTGAAGAAAACACATTCACCTTTGGAGCTGTAGCTTGATCAGAAGGAAGACTCTGGTAATAAAATTTCTGTAACTAGCACAGCCTCACTTGGGGATGTGTAGAGACTGGCACACGGAAGATCACGTGATGTGACGGGAAGTTGCCAGGAGGGGTGGGATCCAGCTGACTCTAGGGAGGCGCTTAGGCAATGTATATAAGGAATTGTAACTGCGCAATAAACTGTTGTTGACCCACATTCTGTGAATGCTCTATGTCTCAGCCCTAGTTCGGAGGGAACTAGTGCTTCCATCCCTCACCACACAAGTAGCGAGAAACTACAGGGATGCAAATGGAAGTCTTGCTGTCTTTCTTTAAGGGATGGATAACCTAACTTTTTTTAAGGTTTTAATTATTTTTGCAGATGGGAGAATTAAAAATAACAAAACCTCAAATTACCTTGTAAAACAGTGTTCTTATTTCTAAACCAGTAAATGAATTTACAGATATAAATCCTGGTGCAAAACACCTGGCCATCAAATATGAGTGTGGATGCAGAATATGGAGCACTTAAAAAAATGGTATCATATTTGCAACATCTTCTGGTCACGGCTGGAATTTCATGCAGACTAATAGAGTTTCTGTTCCCCTGTTTAAATAGAACAAATCCACAACGCAGGTAAAAATTAATGGATGCTGGAAAACCTAGGTATCACCCACTTCTTGTTTTGCAGTAGGGCAAATGGAGCTTAGTAATATAAGAATTTCTAAGTTACAAAGTTCACATGATCTGTATTCCCATGCATATTTGCTGTATATTGCCAACAAACAGGTGCTTATATTGCAAGACTGAATCTGATTTGCAAAAGTTTCTCCTAGTGTTTGCTGTGTGCTGTCTTGATTTTAGCCCAGCCGGTAACTCAGAACCTCACAGCTGCTCGCTCACTCCCTGCTTCTTTTCCCCCTGCTCCCAGAGGGATGGGGAGGAGAATGGAAAGAACGTAACTCTCAGGGGTTGTGATAAGAACAGTCCAGTAACTAAGGTATAACACAAATCACTACTGCTGCCACCAATAATAATAATGATAAGAGAAATAACAAGGGAAGAGAATACAATTGCTCACCACTCACTGACCGATATCCAACCCAACCCGAGCAGTGATCTAGCCCTTCTGGGTAACTGCCCCCAGTTTATGTAGTGGGCATGACGTGCTGTGGTATGGAATACCTCTTTGGCTAGTTTGGGTCAGGTGTCCTGTCTCTGCTTCCTCCCGGGTTGTCCTCCTCCCTGGCAGAGCATGAGACTCAGAAAGTCCTTGGTCAGAGTAAACATTACTGAGCAGCAACTAAAAACATCGGTGTTATCAGCGCTGTTCCCAGACCAAAAGTCAAAAACACAGCACTGCACCAGCTACTAAGAAGAAGAAAAATGACTGCTACTGCTGAACACAGGACATGTGCCTAAATAAACTCTCACTTTCATGTGCTCAGTATTAATATCTTGTTTGCAAAACAAAAGAAGTTTTTTACCAGAGCATATTTTGCTTGTGATGTCAGTGCAAATCATGACTAAAACTTGCCATCTTTTGGAATATTTTGAGTTCATTTCTCTGTAATAAGTTTGTGCTTTTTGTAATCCATTGTTTTGTCATGGAGAATGTTACAGATATGAAAATTAAATTCAGGTCTAATCATACATATCCTGCCATATATTTACTATTAAATTATAACAGGAATTGTGTGCCTTTCTTTCCCTGTTACATGGAATGAAACTTAAGTGTTAAGCAGGAAAATAGAGAAGAGTAATGAGTTGGTTTTGAATTTTTTCATTTTGCCGAGGTGAGCAGCTCCGCAGAGGCACCTTCAGCACCGGAGCGTGGGGAAACGGCAGTGCCCAGGACCCTGGCTCCGGACCAGCCACAGCCAGCAAGGTCGCCTCAGGCCCTCGCCAGGCCTTTCCCTGGTGCCGGCAGCGCGGCCGATGCAGCAGCTGATTCAGAGGGGCGGCACCAGGAGCGACGGCACCGCCCCGAGCGAGCGAACAGCGCCCTGGGAGCGCAGGGGAGCGCGGTGATGAGCGCTCGCCTCAGCAGCAGGGATCAGCCTGGGAGCTCTGCGCTGCCTGCCCCGGCGGTGTCACCACCCGGGCGGAGTTGATGAGGGAGGAGGCTGCAGCGCAGACCCCGGAGTGCAGGAAGCGCCTCCGCTTGTGTCTGGAGGCGAGGGTGAGCAGGGGATGGGGATGGACACGGTGCGTCCTGGTGGAGGTCCTCCTGCAGCAGGGGGCTGAGCTGCGGGATCCCGTTAAGAGACTGAGAGACATCAGGGAAGCTGGGAGGGAGCTGGGCTGCTGGCTCCAAGCCCAAACTGTGCAGGGGCCGCAAGTGTCCACAGCAGCACGTGCAGAAAAGGAGGGCATTAACCCAGGAGGTTGGGAACTTGTCAGCAGAATAACCAACAGAACAATTAAAAGCAAGGGACTTCCTCCAAAACCTGATGTCCACACAGAACCGCTTCACAGCTCTGCAGGGGACTAATGGGGCAACACCCAGCACAAGGATGAGCAGCCAGTTGCTGCACCAGCAAACAGGGTATAACTACCAGTGCGCCCAGGAAAAAGCAGCAGATGCTGTAGGAGGTGACTGTTTTGAAGGGCACGGAGCCACCTGTCTGTCAGCCTGACCCCATCTCAGGGGAGATGTGTTGGCCTACCACAAGCTCAGATCAGAGACGTTGCTAAGAGGCTGCCTGGTCTACTAAGTTCTACTGACTTACCCACTCCTAGTGATCCATGTGGGTGCCAGTGATATTGACAGCAGTAGCCTGGGAAGCATTAAGGACTACAGAGCCCTAGGAAAGGTGGTTAGGGATGCTGGGGCTCAGCTTTTTCATCGATCCTCCTAGTCAAAGGTGAATCTGGCAGGTTAACAAATGGTTAGAAGGATGATGCATAGTAAAGGGTTTGGTTCTTAGAGCATGGGAGTTGCTTTGGGAAGCCAGGTCTACTGGAGGCTGATGGAAGAAGGGGAAACAAAGGGTAACAGCTGCTTTGATAGGAGACTTGCCAGGCTGGTCAAGGCAGCTTTAAACTAGATTTGTTGGGGGAGAGAGGCATCAATCCATCCCAACACTTCCAGGCATAAGCCAGCATCTGTAATGAATACTAGGGTGATGCAGAGCTACTCCAGCCACTCCAGACAATGAGTCAGCTTTATGTGAAACTCAGCTAAGATGGCTCTATACAAAAGCTCATAGTATGGGGAATAAACAAGAGGAATTAGAGATGTGTGCACGTCTACAGGGATATGATATCACTGGCATCACAGAAACATGGTGGGATGGCTCCTATGACTGGAGTGTTGGAATGGAAGGTTACAGGCTTTTTAGAAAAGACAGGCCCAACAGACAGGGGAGGGAGTGTAGATGTTTATATCAATGACAGGCTGGAGAGTATGGAACTCTGCCTGGGGATGAGTGATGGGCCAACTGAGAGCTTGTGGGTTAGGATCAAAGGGACAACTGCAATGGGGGACACTACGGTTACAGGCCACCCAGTCAGGAGTACAGTGTGGAAGAAGCCCTCTGTAGGCAGATAGGAGCAGCCTCATGCTCACAGGCCCTTGTCTTCATGGGGGACTTCAACCACACTGATATCTGTTGGAGGGACAGTACAGCATGGCACAAGAAATCCAGGAGGTTCCTCAATTGTGTAGAAGACAACTTAGTGGTAAATGCTCCATCCCTGACGGTGTTCAAGGCCAGGTTGACCAGAGCCTTGGGTGACATGGTCTAGTGTAAGGTGTCCCTGCCCACGGTAGGGGGTTGGAACTAGATGGTCTTTAGGCCCTTTCCAGTCTGAACCATTCTGTGATTCTATGACACTCTGTACTGAGTACAGAGCTGGAATAAAAAATTAAGTATTTTTGAGGACCATTTTTCAGCTCTTTGATTTTGGATATCTCTAACCCACTAGAGCTTTCAGGTCCTACACATGCTATTAGGATGGTGCAACACTGTTATAATTAAAGGATTTCTAAACTCATTTATTTTCATTTTTTGCATAGTTGTAGATAGAGTAGGACCTCTAAAGAAAGGGATAGCTGACAAACGTATTGAGGGGAGAAAGGGAGAAGGAGGCAGAGGGAGAGGGGACAAGAGAGAAATATACTTTCTTTTTATTTTTTTCCTTTTTTTTTTTTTTTCCCCCAGAGTAGGAAAATTCATTCCAGGTGGGTTTGCTGCAGGCTCAGTTCTGGAATATCTCTCCTGCCCGGACTTGAGTGTACCAGGCCTCTTAATCCACCTAAACCAAGGACAAACATGTTGATGCAGAGGCTAATCTTTTAAATCCTTAGGTTGTATATATATGTGCACTGGTTTGTTTCAGGTGTGAAACTTCTGTGTCCTTACATTTGAAGCCCAGTGCACTGCACTAATGTGTGCTTACCAGTGCTCAGGAAATGGCTTTTTTCTTTCTGAGCCAATTAAAGCTTCTGTGTCCCTTGTGGAGTTATTTTACACCTTTGATTTTTCCTCGTTTATTTGAACACATATATTTTAGAGAAATTAAGGACAGTAGTTACATAGATAGTTATCTGTGTTATTTTAGGATTTTTCTTTTAATTGCAAATTATGCAACAAAAACTGAAAAAGGAACACAATATTTGTAATATACGGAATTTGAAAGCAACTTACTATTATTTTAATTTTGTGATTATTTCTTTAAAAAAAAAATCTGTGGTGTAGCAGTAACAGTAATAACATTTTTTATAAACAGGAAAATAAAAGCTATAGGTATTGCAACATGAAGCCAAATTAAAGAGTACTTAAGAACATTTACCTACCTACAGATACACCTGAGTCTCTATTTGACTTTTTGATAGTGTCCGCATGGATAGTTTTAGGAATAAATGGAGATTAGTATTTTAGAAACTTCTGTAAGCATTCGCCTACATGATTAGGCAACCAGGAATTTTTGTGAAACTACTTTTTTAAAAAATCCATTTATTAATATAGAATATCAAGTCCAACAGCAAGGACCTCAAACAATGATACAGTTCAGCTACATAAGATCAATTGCATTTCAGTGAAGCCAGGATAGTACTCCAAAAACTCCACCTTTTTACTTCCAGAGTAATTTGTGGACTTGGAAATTCAAATCCCATTGAAATATAGTAGAACCCCTGTTCATTTCAGGAGCCTTTGAAAGTTTGCTTAATAAGCTTCAAAAGCCTTAATCTTCAGAGATACCTAAGTGCCAAAGTCTCACAGTTTCAGTGGGAGATTGCTAGGCAGTCCAATACCTTTAAGCAGTGTGGTACATATTTCTGTGTAGAAAGTGGGATTGAGACTGCTTTGTAAATGTACATAGGTCTCAACAAGAAAGTTCCCCAAAGCAGTATGAAAAGAAATAGTAGGAGAAACAAAACATTCTTCTGAGAATGAGTAACTTAGCACTGACTGCCACATGGAGAGATACTTATTTGATGTCTTTGCTGTAATAATTCAAAGTTTTCTCTCCTAGCTGAGCTGTGTCAGGATAACTGCACTGAATTTAGTTCTATCTTCTACACACAACAGCATGAAAGAAAATATATAATTTACATTAGTGATTGAAATAGTTAAAAACCCTTTAGTTGAGGAAAAAGTTGCAACTGGGTCTGGAGTCAATTCTCTTCGTATCATGTCCAGTGGTGCTACGTTCTGCATTTGTGACCACTGTGACCAGTGTTGGTACCACACCTCCATTTTAGCTACTGCTGAACAGCACCTGAAGAGTGCCAAGTCTTTCTCTGTTTCTCACTCTTCCTTCCCCATGCAAGTAGGCTGCAGGTGGCCATAAGATGGGAGGGGTCACAGCTGGGACAGCTGACTCCAACTGACCTAGGAGATATCCTATATGTTATGTATAACAATGTGCTCAGCAATAAACCTGCATGGCAGTTTTCCAGTGTTACCCTTGCTTAGGGACTGGCTGTGTATCAGTCAGTAGTGAGTGATTTCTCTTGCATTACTTCTTTTTTGTTTTGTTTTTTCCCATCTCTATTATTCTGCCTTTATCTCAGTCTACAAGTTTTCTTTTCCCTTCTGATCCTTTCACCCTTCCCACTGCATGGAGCTGCCTACAGAGGTTAACCCAAAACAAATCAGCTCACATTTTTAGGTTCAAAAATTTAACCTTACAGTGTTTCAACATGGCTGCCACAGCTCACATCATGACTTATTACAACTTACAGCTGATGGGCCATGTGTGGGCACCAGTCATCACTTTCAAAAAGCTGGAGGGCTACAGAACCTCTCTAATTTAATTGCTGTATTTCTTTTTACAAAAACCTAATCCATTCTGTTCCAGAGAGCAGGGGAGAGACTGCCATTCTCAAATTATTCAGTTCAGCAGTAATTCACAGGAAATTATTCCCTATAATTACCAAAATTATAGGAAATAAATAAAAGGGACAAAACAGATGCACTAGTAAAGAGTGTGGTTTATTTTGGTTTTAAAGGATATGCCCTTTGTTTGTGCAATATCCTTGTTTTCTCTTATTATTTACCTCATCCTCTGTTCTATCAAGTTCTTGTTGCTGGAGTTTCAAACAAATGCAAATGGCTTTGGAACAGCCCACAAGGCTGTTAAACAGAAAAAAGAAGGTCACATCGCTAAAAAGCATTGCTAAAAGCAGCATATGAAGTACCTTAACATGCAAAACAATGTTATTTTAGTAACTATAGTAATATCACTCAAGACACTACTTGCAGAATCAACCACAGATTTATCAGTTGAGTGTGTGTGGGATGTTACATCTTTTATCTTTCTTGTTAAAAAAAGAAATCAATATATTAAGGAACTTTAAGGGTGGAATTCAGAATTTGCCTCTTTGATCCTCTTAGATGCCTACACAGTTGGTCTTCATCCCCATATTCATCACTCACATCTGTGTAAACAGAGGGGAGAGAGGGAGCCAAGCACAGGACCTGGACTGTACTGCAGTGATCTGAAAGCGAGATGATGCTTCAAAAGGAGGTAGAGGAGATATCAGTGCAGCTGCGTATTACTGTGTCATGTTGTTGAACTCAGCTAGTCAACCCACTAGAGATTCTGGCTCTTTCCAGCTATGTAGTTATGGCTTTGAAGTGGTTTTTGATTAATGTATTTTTTCCTCTTCCAATTTAAAGTGGAATAGGAAGCATCAAAAAGACTGAAAAAACCCTCTCATGATAATTTCTGTGGAAGAGAGTTTCTCAAATTTCACAGCAGATAGTGCTCATGTGAGATGTAAGCTTGATTTTAGAAAGCCATTGAGTCAGTGTAGCTCTTTTTAAGGAAGAGCTATTAGCATTCAGCTAAAGCTTTTTTGGCTCAGGACTGGTAACACATTTATTTCTACAAGTTGCCTGTTTTCTGGACGTGAGTGGTTAAACTGAACTAGACTAGGTAAGCAAGACTCATCACCTAAAACCTAAGCAACAGAGTCTCTATCTAGCTCTTCTCAGTTTGATAGCTCTTAGGGAACGGTATGAGCAAAATTATTCATCACAGAAAAATTCCATAAAAGCATCCATCTGATCATTCAGGAGGGTGCCCTTTAGTTGATTCTTGTTAAGGGGCAGAAAAGAAGTCCTGAAGAACATTTTTGCACCAAAATGTGATACCAAACTAATCAGTTTGCTTCAGGAGCCTATTGCATTGCCTCTGCTTAACAAGCAGTTCCTTACCTGAAATGATTTTCTCTAATAGAGCTGTGAAATCTTTTTTTCTTCCTTACTAGATCATCGTTAAATAAATATATGTTAAAATGCCTGTGAGCCTCCACTCAGCAGCAATACAAGGAAACTGAGCACTTTCCAAAGCAGATAAGATCACTATTTATACGTAGGAATATAAAAGTGTTACATGGTTCCTGCAAAACAGCCCTGCTCTAAATCTCAAATCTTACTGTGTGCCACTACTAGATAGATATAAATTTGGCACAAGCAATCAAGGAGGTTCCTCAATTGTGTGGAAGACAACTTCCTTCTGCAAGTAATAGAGGAGCCGACAAGGAGAGGTGCCATGCTTGACCTCGTGCTCACCAACAGGGAAGGGCTGGCTGGAAATGTGACGCTCCAGGGCAGCCTTGGATGCAGTGATCATAAGATGGTCGAATTCGAGATCCTCAGGACAGTGAGAAGAGCGTGCAGCAAGCTCACTGCCCTGGACTTCAAGAGAGCAGACTTTGGCCTCTTCAGGAACCTGCTTAGTCAGGTTCCGTGGGATACAGCCCTAGAGGGCAGGGGGGCCCAAGACTGTTGGTTTTTATTCAAGGATCACCTACTGAAAGCTCAGGAGTGTTGCATCCTGACTAGAAGGAAGTGCAACAGGAGGGCCAGGAGACCTCCTTGGATGGATAAGGAGCTGCTGAGGAAAATTCAAAGAAAAAAAGAAGCTTATAGAAGGTGGAAGCAGGGACAGGCAGCCTGGGAAGAATACAGGGATGCTGTCTGGGAAGCTAGGGACCAGGTGAGGAAGGCTAAGGCCCAGTTAGCATTGAACTTGGCTAGGGATATTAAGGATAATAGGAAGGGATTCTGTAGGTACGTAGCAAGTAAA
Source organism: Psittacula echo (assembly GCF_963264785.1). NCBI lineage: Eukaryota > Metazoa > Chordata > Aves > Psittaciformes > Psittacidae > Psittacula > Psittacula echo. The sequence goes on along the minus strand of NC_137742.1, from coordinate 50,297,345 downwards.
AGACAGACTAGGGACAACGTAGGCCCCCTCTGGAAGATATCGGGAGAACTGGCTACCCTGGATTTGGAGAAGGCTGAGGTTCTTAATGATTTCTTTGCCTCAGTCTTCACTGGCAAAGTCTCTGGCCGCACCACCAAGTCTTGGAAGGTGAATGCAGGGACTGTGAGAATGAAGACCCTAGGCCCACTGTAGGAGAGGATATGGTTTGAGACCATCTTAAGAACCTGAATGTACACAAGTCCATGGGACCTGACAAAATCCATCCGTGGGTCCTGAAGGAGCTGGCAAATGAAGTTGCTAAGCCACTGGCCATCATATTTGAAAAATCATGGCAGTCAGGTGAAGTTCCCGATGACTGGAAGAAGGGAAATATAACCCCCATTTTCAAGAAGGGGAAAATGGATGACCCGGGGAATTACAGACCAGTCAGTCTCACCTCTGTGCCTGGCAAACTCTTGGAGCAGATTCTTCTGGAAGGCATGCTAAGGCACATGAAAAACAAGGAGGTGCTTGGTGACAGCCAGCATGGCTTCAGTAAGGGGAAATCCTGCCTGACCAATTTGGTGGCCTTCTATGATGGGGCTACGGAACTGATGGATGGGGCAGAGCAGTTGACGTCATCTACCTGGACTTATGCAAAGCATTCGACACTGTCCTACATGACATCCTTGTCTCTAAATTGGAGAGACATCAATTTGATGGGTGGACCACTCGGTGGATAAAGAACTGGCTATATGGCCGCACGCAAAGAGTTGTGGTCAATGGCTCGATGTCCAGCTGGAGACCGGTAACGAGTGGTGTCCCTCAGGGATCAGTGTTGGGACCGGTCTTGTTCAACATCTTTGTCGGTGACATGGACAGTGGCATTGAGTGCACCCTCAGCAAGTTTGCTGATGACACCAAGCTGTGTGGTTCAGTGGATACACCAGAGGAAAGGAATGCCATCCAGAGAGACCTTGACACGCTTGTGAGGTGGGCTGAGGCCAACCTTATGAAGCTTAACCATGCCTAATGCAAGGTCCTACACCTGGGTTGGAGCAATCCCAGGCACAGCTACAGGTTGGGCAGAGAAGAGATTCAGAGCACCCCTGCAGAGGAGTACTTGGGCGTGTTGGTGGATGAAAAAATGAACATGAGCCGGCTTCAGTGTGCGCTCACAGCCCAGAAAGCCAACTGTATCCTGGGCTGCATCAAAAGGAGCATGACCAGCAGGTCGAAGGAGGTGATCCTGCCCCTCTACTCTGCTCTTGTGAGACCTGACTTGGAGTATTGTGTGCAGTTCTGGTGTCCTCAACATAAAAAGGACATGGAACTGTTGGAACAAGTCCAGAGGAGGGCCACAAGGATGATCAGGGGACTGGAGCACCTACCGTATGAAGATAGGCTGTGAAAGTTGGGTCTGTTCATCCTGGAGAAGAGAAGGCTGCATGGAGACCTCGTAGCAGCCTTCCAGTATCTGAAGGGGGCCTACAAGGATGCTGAGAAGGGACTCTCCATCAGGGACTGTAGTGACAGGACAAGGGGTAACGGGTTAAAACTTAAACAGGGGAAGTTTAGATTGGATCTAAGGAAGAAATTCTTTACAGTGAGGGGTGGTGAGGCACTGGAATGGGTTGCCCAGGGAGGTTGTGAATGCTCCATCTTTGGCAGCGTTCATGGCCAGGTTGGATGAGGCTTTGGGTGACATGGTTTAGTGTGGGGTGTCCCTGCCCATGGCAGGGGGGTTGGAACTAGATCTTAAGGTCCTTTCCAACCCTAACTATTCTATGATTCTATGATTACCCATTTAAGCAAATGCTGTCAGGTTACTTTTTACTACAAATATATACTACAAATGACTTACAATTTCAGTGCAGAACCGATCATTAGAGTTATTCTTTCTGTCCCCCAGAACTCGTCAGTTTACATGGGGAGAGATTTCACTTCATAAAACTCACTGTTTTTTCCGCATCCTTTACTGTTCTTCAATGTTCTGTTTAGTTAAGTGCAACAACATAAAAGCACTGTTTATTCCTCCTGAAGCTATTTCAGTTGCTCTGGACACGAAAGGTCACAGGAACCCATACTCCTGTCATCACAAACAAGCGTTATTCCAAGTAGAATTACTCAGAGTCATCTCTGCACTTCTTTCATCTTGGTCCACAGCACTAACCAGCCTGCACTTTGCTTTGCTGGGCATCACTGCAGCAGTGCACCAGGGGTAAGGACACCTAGGGAGCTGCCCCTCTCCTTTTCTGAGCTGTGGGCAGCATCCTCCTTGCCTAGCACTGCTGAGGCAACAGAAGCTTTCAGAAACGCAGCAAGGAATCCAAAATGTCTACTGTTTGGAATCACTGAGACTCATTCATATCAAAACCATCAAAAATCCTGACTCATGTTGCTGTCCCTCACACCCTTGCACCCACACCCATACAGCGGGAGTCAAACTGTCTTCACAAACAGGAGAGATTTCTCCCATCAGTAAGCCAGGTTTCAAACACAAAAGTGGAAAATTAGAACAGCAACAAAAAAATCACTAAAAGCTTGCATCCTGCCACAAGAACATCTCCGCTTTCTGTTATAATATACTGCAGTCAGGCCAGCCTACATCTTCAACCTTTGTGCCATGGAGACCTATCCTCAAGCCATAATAGACATGATGATGCCCCTTGCAGCTGACTCCAGAACCTTAAACCCATAACTCCTTGTCGTGGTTTAAGCCCAGGCCGTAAATCAGAACCACGCAGTCTACTTCCCCCCCCACCTTTCTTCCCTCCGCTCCTGGAGGGACGGGGAGGAGAATCAAAAGAATGTAACTCCCATGGGTTGAGATAAGAACAGTTTAATAACTAAGGTATAACACAAATCACTACTGCTACCACTAATAGTACTAATGATAAGAGAAATAACAAGGAAGAGAATACAACCGCTCACCAACCGGTACGTCACCCCCCACCCTGCAGTGATCCAGCCCTTCCGGGCACTCTCAGTTCTACCTCCTGGGCATGACGTGCTGTGGTATGGAATACCTCTTTGGCTAGTTTGGGTCAGGTGTTTCGTCCCTGCTTCCTCCCGGCTTCTCCTCCTCCCTGGCAGAGCATGAGACTCACAAAGTCCTTGGTCAGGGTAAACATTCTGACCAGCAACTGAAAACATCAGCTTTATCAGTATTATTCCCAGGCCAAAAGTCAAAACACAGCACTGCACCAGTAGAAAAAATGACTGCTACTGCTAAACCAGGACAGTATCCACCCCTTATTCCATACCATTCACGTCATGCTCAGATCCCACATTTTCAATATACCCTCACTCTCATCTCAGTGCACTCTTATCTTAGTGCACAGACCAATCCCTATAAAGCTGCTGAGTCTATTCGGTCCATGATGGTGGGCTCCATCTCTTGTAACAGTCTTTCAGAGCAGGAGAGGCCCATTGCAAAGTCCACCCCTCGATCATGAGTCCATCTCTATGTTGCATCTCTGCCCTGATGGCCTGAAGTGCCATGGGCCCATCAGGCTCAAAATAATCCACCATCCCCTGCAGCAGTCTCTGCAACTTCTCGGGGACTCCACACAGCTGCCTTCCATCTCCGACGCTTCCAAAGCACTGGAGGGGCCCAGTGGACTAGATACTCGCCCATGCTGTCCCACACACCGTGACACTCATGGCTGGCCAGCCTTGGGGAAAACCTCTCGGTCCCCCTGTATTGTCTAAACCCAGACAAGACCCAAACCTGACTCTGCTTAACTCTCGGGATCAGACAAAATGGTCGTGGGTAGAACACACTCTGTGTGTGTGCCAACATGGTGATCCCCATCACAATCAGCAGGCAGGTTCCAAGGGTACCCAAAGGCCATTCAAAACCTTCAAAACTCTCAAATGCTGCTGCTGTACTTGTCACTGGTGCTAGTATAGCTGTTGTGCTTGAAGGCTTTCTCACCACCAGCTTCTCTTTTTCCGAGTCCAGATCTTCCTCCTCTGCCTTGCTGGGAAATGCTGCGGGGTCTCCTGCATCCTCCTGCGGCTCGGGCTCACGGGGCTCGGCAGACGGCTGCTGGGGAATGCTCTCGGCCTCCGCGGGGCTGGGCTCGGCCATGGGGCTCGGCTCCTCCGCCGCCTCCTCCCGCTGCTCGGCAGCCGCCTCCTTCCCCTCCTCGGCAGCCGCCTCCTTCCCGGCCTCCGGCCCCGCTCCCGCCGCCGCTTGGTCCCCGGGGCCGCTCTCCCGGGCCGCTTCGGCCGCCGCCGGCTCCCGGGGCCGCTCCCCCTCGGCTCCCCGCAGCCTCACAAAGACGGAGGCGAGGACGAGGGCCAGGACAGTGAAGAGCAGCGGGACGGCCAGGTACAAGTCCACAGCCACGTCCATTCCGCCCTGCTGCCGGAGCCCCCCCGTATCGCAAGCCATTACCATAAAGTACAGTGAAACAAGAACCTTAGCCCAAGGCCCACACTTGATAAACACTAACACAGCAAATACCGGCTCCAAGCAATCTACAACATACAGAAACTGTGGTATCAAAAAGAACAACTTTGAGAGCCCATAAATCAGCATTGTGCCTCAGTCAGATCTGTTGTTATCTCAACCCTTCGTGCCCCACGTTGGGCGCCAAAAAGAACTGTCGTGGTTTAAGCCCAGGCCGTAAATCAGAACCACGCAGTCTACTTCCCCCCCCACCTTTCTTCCCTCCGCTCCTGGAGGGACGGGGAGGAGAATCAAAAGAATGCAACTCCCATGGGTTGAGATAAGAACAGTTTAATAACTAAGGTATAACACAAATCACTACTGCTACCACTAATAGTACTAATGATAAGAGAAATAACAAGGAAGAGAATACAACCGCTCACCAACCGGTACGTCACCCCCCACCCTGCAGTGATCCAGCCCTTCCGGGCACTCTCAGTTCTACCTCCTGGGCATGACGTGCTGTGGTATGGAATACCTCTTTGGCTAGTTTGGGTCAGGTGTTTTGTCCCTGCTTCCTCCCGGCTTCTCCTCCTCCCTGGCAGAGCATGAGACTCACAAAGTCCTTGGTCAGGGTAAACATTCTGACCAGCAACTGAAAACATCGGCTTTATCAGTATTATCCCCAGGCCAAAAGTCAAAACACAGCACTGCACCAGTAGAAAAAATGACTGCTACTGCTAAACCAGGACACTCCTGAAGAAAAGCGGATTTCACAGAGTGCTAGACTTGCCCTTGCTTCAGCAGAAGACCTTCCTGCAAACCCAGAGATTTGAACTGCACGGTGAATCAGAGCTCACCCATCCCTTATTTAGAGAACCAATTAAAACTTAAGTGAGGCATAATCAGTGAACACAGTCCTGTCCCTCTGCCCCCAGCTAGAGTTCTACCATCTGTTTCACCACAACCAATACAAGTAAATGATTTCTTCAGCTCTTCAGCAGCAGCGGGACCAAGAAGCAAACCAGGTATTATCCTGGTTTAAATCCTTAATTTCCAGTTGCCTTCCCAACAGCCAGACTTTGGCAATTCTTGGATGAAATGTAGGCACAAAGCAGACACAATCTGATTTCTTTAGTTGCTAATAATACAGAGAGATTTTACAAAAGAAGCAATTTTAACGGTTCCTAAGACAGCACGTTTTTTTACTGTGCCCACAATATGATTTCTCTTAATTATTTTTTGCCTAATGTGAAACAGCAATTTCCCTGGGGTTTTTCCTGCCTCTTAAAAGCAGCCACATGCAATGAGCCTGATGGATACTCCCAGCAGGAGCAGACACAACAGGACTATTGCTTTTCTACTTTGTTTCTGTTCCTATATAGGATGTTTTAGGATGCTAACTAATGCCAAAAGACAGGAGCATTTCTGACACGAAGGCCCCTGTTCCAGTATTCTTTCATCCCATTATGCCAATATTATAATTTATAAGCCTAACTACTACATATGCAGCTACATACAGTGGGAAGGAGAAAAGTTAAGGTTTAACTCTTAATTCAAATTACTCTGAAAGTTATTTTACCACTGGGAGATTATGTGGACATGAGCTGGGAGCCATGAAAAGCCAACCATATGCTGGGCTGCATCCTGATTCGTAGAACTCGCTAAGAACCCTCCAACAAAGTTTAAATTGACAAAAGCAGGTATTCTTTATTGCAGCTCTGAGAGGCACAGGGGATATCTTCTCCTAATGTGACTCGTCCAAGCATCAAACAGACTGTGATTAAATTGTTGCTTAACATACATATTCATTACATTTCCAGTAAATGTCATGCATATTCATAACATTTCCAAGAACCGCTTTACATAATTCCACACCCATTTCCACATGCGCACTAGAGTGTGGTAGTGGTCTTTGGGACCCTTGGTGGGCGTTTCTTCATCATCTTCCTCTTCATCACTTCATCCTTTGGCTGAACTTTAAGTTTGTAAAGTCCCATTGTCATGCCAGCAGTAGTTCGGTTCTAGCTGGTTATTATAAAACATTTACCTAAGATACTTCTTCACTTGTCGTACCACAAAGCTCTTACCCACTGCTATTGTTGCAAAGCTACTAAGCTCAACGTTACTTAACCACAAAGCAGAGCTGATTTTACTTATTTACAAAAGATTATACTTCATTTTGTATTTCTTTGTTTCAATCCAAAGGAGCATGACCAGCAGATCAAGGGAGGTGATTGTGCCCCTCAACCCCACTTCTGTGAGGCCTCACCTGAAGTATTGTATCCAGCTCTGGAGTCCTCAGCACAGGAAAGACATGGACCTATTGGAGAGAGTCCAGAGGAGGGCCACAAAAGCCATCAGAGGGCTGGAGAACCTTTCCTATGAGGAAAGGCTGAGAGAGTTGGGGTTGTTCAGCCTGGGCAAGAGAAGGCTCTGAGGAGACCTTATTATGGACTTTCAGTTCTTATAGGGGCATATAAGGATGACGGGGAGAGATTTTGTAGCAGAGCTTTTTGCAATAGAATAAGAGGTACTGGTTTTACACTAAAACAGGGAGATTCAGGCTGGATGTGGGGAAGAAATTTTTTACAGTGAGGGTGGTAAAATACTGGCACAGGTTTCCCAGAGAGGTGGTGGATGCACCACCCCTGGAGACATTCAAGGCCAGACTGGATATGGTTCTGGATAACCTGGTTAATTGAAGATATCCCTGTTCATTGCAGGGGGTTTGGGCTAAGTGACCTTTTAAGGTCACTTCCAACACAAAATATTCTATGACTCTATGTGTACATCATTCCTTTGGCTCTGAAGTACTTTTTTTCAAAGGGTGAAGGGAAGGGAGAGAAGTGAAAGACAAGTCAGTAAGAGCTGACACTGCATTTTATTTAACTTTCTAGTTCTACATATCATTTTGTGGCACATATTTTATTGGATTAAGTTTTGCGGTTTCCATTTCATCACTGAACACCTGCACATTTAAAAGGTTGAAAAAACCAGTCAGAAATCTGAAGAAATTAATCAACATTTCAAAGATTCATTGGGCACCAAATATGAGATAGGAGACCACATCACACATATCACTGTAATAAATGTCATTCTCTACTGAATGCGTTGTAGCAGCTATGATCTACTGGGGACTATGCATCACTTGTTCCCCCATTGTAAGAGCTTTCTCTTCATAGTATATTCAGTACAACAAGCAGGAAGCAGGTGAGGTAGGACAGTTCACAAACACAGCTGCAAAACCCTCTTTGGCAAAAAGCTGCTTAGAAACAAAATGGAAACTTCCTTTTCCAGTTGGTGTAAATAGGCCAAATCCTAAAGCACATAGTTTGCACTCAAAAATACTAATATAGTGAGGCAAGTGAAACTGCTCATGTAAGAGGCCTCTGCATAAAATCATAGAATCACAGAATGGTTTTGGTTGGAAGTGACCTTAAAGCTCATCTGGTTCCAACCCCCTGCCATGGCAGGGACACCTTCCACTAGACCAGGTTGCTCAAAACGCATCCAACCTGGCCTTGAACACTGCTAGGGATGGGGCAGCCACAGCTTCTCTGAGCAGCCTGTTCCAGTGTCTCACGACCCGCACAATGAAGAATTTTTTCCTAGTATGAAATGAAATGAAATTCATCAACCCATTAAATGAAATTTGTGTCTTTCCAGCTAGATGAGCTTTTGTTCTTCTCCTCACTCCACCTCCCCCCACCCTGCATTTACCTTGCTTCCATTAGATGACAGAACCCCTAACATTACAAAGCCGGTACTGACTATGGAAAAAGAAACAAAATGGTAAATGAGCCTATCACTGTGTAGTTTCACTGTGTGATGCCTGGGTGGGAATCTAAACTTGTTTTCATACTGTGGAGAATTCCTGGAGAAATTCCTGGGAACCATGGGAAGACTGTGAATTTTGTCTTGAATATAAGGAGCACAGCCTGTGCAAATAGCCAGTATCATCTGCTATGAATTACAGCTACTTTTGCCTGGATTGAGTCCCATGCAACAGTGTACACACTACTATATCCTGGAAAAAATTAAGCCTTTTTTATTTTCCATCTGATTGGTCAATCTAAACAGAATTTTCATAGTATTAAGAGTCAGATTAAATCAATATGTTATAAAACTCCTCACTGAGCATCTAGAAAAGCCCCACCTAGGATTCTATTTCTGAAGAAGTGAATTTGGCTGACTCAGGCAGCTCCAATTTCACAATACTGTGATAGCTTCTGCCTTTCTACAGCCAGACACACACTAAGGAGGAAGGAGAGTTTGGGAGACACTGAAAGAACTTCTGTCTTTATCTGGAATTTCACACAGCTGAGGCAGCACTTCATAGTCCTAATTCAGTTACCACAATCCATGCAGCAGACCTTTTTAGTACTGCTTCTTGTGCAGGGACTAACGAAAGGGAAGTGAGCTTTTCATCTTTCCCACGGTAGATGAAAAATCCATGGAGAATCATAATGTGAAATCTACATGATTTTGGCTGGCACCAGTGCATGATTCCTCGTATCAACAGTTTTGTTTCCTAACAAATAGGAACCTGAACTGGATTTAGGGGCTATTTCTGAGAAATAACCTGCAACAAAGATACAACCTACTTTCTTTCCAGTGCTGTCCCACTCCCTGTGGGGTTCCCGTCTGCACTTGCCGGTGCATCGAGAGCTTTTGAAGAGATCTACCCAAGGTAAGAGCACCCTGACCTGCAGTGTGCAATTTCTACCAGTAGCTTGAGCAGGAAAACTGGTTATAAAGTTTCAGGTTAACTTCAGGTTCAGAACCGCTTTACTGCAGTAAACAACGACACTCATGTCCTTTAAATTCTACTTTCACAAAACAACTCTGTATATAGAGGAAAGCCTTTTGAAGAGGAGGAACATGAGAAAATAAACAACATATACCTATGGATATTCACATTACCTAATATGATACTAGAAAATCAGATAGTACTACAACAAATAGTAGGTAAGTATGCATATACATCAGTCAATCAAGTCCACACAGTACTAGGCATTCAATAGTGTGCCTTTTAGCTCAACATAAAGGACTGAAAGGGATTTGTATTACAACCTCTCTCAGTTAAGCCTAGAGCACTCCTTAGACGAGACCTCTGGAAAAAGGAAGACAGATGTGTTGGCCAGTCTATTTCTGCCTGTACATCTTCTCCCTCCCAACAGATACAGGGCACTGTGGTGGAAGGACAAGGGAGAAGATAGCTTGTGCTCCTGTGGTTCTGTGCTCCTCCTGGAAACTACTGAAATATGGTCAAAGTATGACCACTCATACTGATAGTCTAGCAAAAGACAGTGGTCAGACTGGCCTGAAATAGCCTGCAGCTTGCATGAGAATAAAGTGTAAGTGTTCATACATGCCATTTTTTCCTTTTAGATACTCCTAATTTAAGTATATTGCTAAATGGCAAACGTAGGGGTCAAAAACTTGTGGTATTAGCCCATGCAAATACTTCCCTGTAGTCTTCCATTTAAAAGAGAGAACAGTCTTGTTACAGAATAACTGTTTCCTGCTTGAAGATGAAGGCCAAGCAAATGATGTAGTTTAAGTAGAAAACATGAAGTGTCAAGAACAACAGCACCAGCTGAAAATCCTTTAAGGACTTCCCCAAAACTTTTCCAAAACCAAGGCTTCTCTTCCAAAAGCATTCACAGAGCTAGAAAAATGTGTCTGTCCAACTTGTGAACTCACACAGCCTGCACTAAATGTCCCCAAACAGCCTCACCGTTACAGCAGTCTCATGGAATATACATTCAAGATTTTGTATAAATTATTATCTGAACACAGTGAAGGAATTTTTTTTTTTTTTTTTTTTTTTTGTGTAGAGCAAATACCATAAGGTTTCCTTGCTTCAGTGCATTAACCTACTGCCAAGTGTCTCCTACCAGGCTAGAATGGCTCACCAGGACAGATAAAAGATTAACCATCTCTTTCAGTTTGATCTCAGGCCACCTGCTTACAGGCAAATGCTAATACAGGCACTTACTCACTATGGTTGAACTTTCCCTTCTGCAGATAAACTGACTGTGAAAACCTTTAATGATGCTTCAAGCTGGTCAGGAAACAAAAAAAACCCAAACAAAAAAACCCCAAACAAACAAAAAAACCCACAACCAATAAAACCCAACAAAAAGAAACCAAGAAATAAAACCCAAAACAACAACAAAACCTAAAAAAATACATTAAAAAAACTTTGCCACTAGTCGTCAGCTAAGGCTTTTTGTAGCCATCAGTCTTTGCCAAATTTGAATTAGCAAAAATCTTAACTCTAGTAATTAGTCCTCAGATTAAATTGACCGTCCCAAAGCACATAAATCAGATTTCTAACTGAGGGAAATTTCACTTTTATGAAATCAGCACGTAAGTGTCAGACATTACAGGCATGACTAATTTAGATTTTATTTGATGAAATCTGGAGCTAAAATGCTTGTTATTAATACCTGTAAGACTAGTTTATCCCATGCACATTCTGTTGAGAAACGTATTTCTAATTTGCAAAATAAGTCAACTCAGGAGGCATTAATAATTTTGTGCATTGGAAAGAAGAGCAGTTGAACCAACTATCAATACTCATAATTATCTATTTGGAAACTTAATAGCATTATTTAACTTTTTATAGTTTATAGGTCATACCAATTAAAATTTAATAAGCAAATAAAGATGGATATATTTCAATCCATTAAAGATTTTCACATCTCTACATTTCTGTTGGTTCTAAAATCTTCCAAAATGCTGTACTACTGTAAAATTTAAAATTAAAGTAATTTGCAATAGAAAGCAGTAAATAGGTAGGCAAATTCAATTAATAATTGGTGTCTACTACCTGTGACAATACAGTAATTTATGCATAATTTTGTGTTTTCTTCCTTCTATTTTTGAATATTCTTTATGTTTTTCCCTTGAGATATGTAAATTATTGTTTCCATCTGGTTTATTGCCATAAGGGACTGCTTGAGCATTTGGTATACTAAACCAGGTATGAATAAAAATACAGCAGTTTACTAGAAACCCTCTCTGCACAGAGATGAAAAAGCCAAATGTAGGAGTTAGCAATGTGGGGTATTCAGGGTCCTGCCTTGAAAGAGCCAGTGCAGGAAATAAATCTGAGTCCACGTTATCCCAGATGTGTGGATCCTTCTCCACACAGCTGTCAGCAGTCGAGGTGTTGGAGCAAACATCACCTCAGATGGAAAGAAAAAAGGCAGCACTTTGAAGGCTTTGTGCTGAACATAATTTTCTCTACCTTTAAGGAGGATAGGATCTTCCAAAGATCTTTCATCTTTTCTCTGACTCATTTTTGATGTGGAATAAAGTATTTCAGCCCTTCTGTTTATTTTCCTCCAGCTGCAAAGTCATGTTATTAATCCCTTCTGGCTTCTGATGCCTGCAGTGAGAATTAGGTTCATCCAGCATAGAAAGCCACCCAGAATAACCAAGCCAAGCTTCAGCCTTTTTATAGCTGCAGGGTTGAGCATAGCCACAGCAGAAGAGGTTGAGCTGCATTTATGTTACAGACAGAAAGGTAAGAGGAGGGAAGCAACAGAGAAAGCATTTTTGTTTATCTCACGGTGAGCCCTAGTTGGAAGAAGCTTCTGCTGATAGAAATCGTTCATGGAGATTTTTTTTTCTCTGACTGGTGCCTCCTGCTAGGGAGGATCAGTGTGGATCAATTGACAAGCCTTCCTTCTCTCTTGCCAAATGGACTGTCGTCCACTGCAGCACCAGATCTCAGTACTGGTCACTGTAGTCAATTTTCTGCCTTGTGACAGGTACAGTGTAGATACAACCAACCAATCACTAATATATGCTGTATTAATTACAGAATAAGCAGATGCTGACTTACAGAATTCACGGCTAGCTTAGAATGTGTGATAAATGCCAACACAACTGCCAAAAACCTCCAGCTTCCATTAAAACCTATTATCCCTATTCCTCCCTAATAGTTTTCAAGCATTTCATAAGTGACTCAGTCATGTTTTTTAATGACCCTATTAACTACATGACAATATAGCAAAGTTATCAAGTAGATTAAGTCAAAGGTTCTTAAAAGTAATACTCAGGTTCTAAACATTGGTATGTGTATTTTTTATGGCACCTGAGTCTTTGAACTACATATCATTGCCAAGCATTGTAGAAAACCAAGAACTGGCTATAATCTGGTATGCAAAAATCCTCACACTTTTTCTCTGCACATACAATGGCCATTAACACTTAAACTTCAGGCTGATAGAAATTAATAATTAACTGCATGTCTTGTCTTGAAATTTTTTTTTTTTTTTTTTTTTTTCAGCTAGAGGCTCCACTACAGTTTAAAAACACCATAAAGCAGAGATAGCCACCAGGAGAAAGAGTGGTATCTGCCTCATCTCTGCCGTTTGCCTCTTGCAGATGAGCTCCTGCAACTTGTAATTGTCCTCTGTGGGCAAATAAATGGTCTAAAAGTATCAGAACTCACATCTCATTGAGACAAATGTCCCTGTTGCAATAAAATTAACTATCAGAATATGGTGAAGCAAACACATCAGGAAAACAGGTGTTTGCTCAAGAAAGTAATTGCTCTCCAATACAAAAAAATATGAAACATCTAAGAAGAGGAAAAAAAAAAAAAAAAAAAAAAAACCAAAAAACAGCAAAACAAAAGAGAATTGAAATGCATTTAATCTGGAAGATAAATCTGTATGTAAAACAATTCTAACTGGCAGACCAGCAAAACCAAGTTGCAGCATTTGTGCACGTGTCCCTAATGGGCCTTTCAGGCTTTTCAAGTGTGGCTGCTAACTTACTACCCACTAAGGCACCTTATTAAGCATCAGCAAGGTTTGTACATGTCCAGGACTCACTGTTGCAAGTCGGGTTTGTACGTCTTGAGAAAGCAGATTTACAAATTTAGGTCCTGTAAATACAGCCAAGTGAAGCAATATATTAACTATGACAGATACAACTCTCTTATTACTGGTTTGCTAACATCAGCAGAATTGAAGCCCCATTACCTCACTGAAAGGAAGTAGTTCACAGGGTGCTCTGTGAACACCTGATCTAAAAAAAAGGTCAATGTCTCAGACATTTGCATCACTAGTCAACCCTCCTAAACAGGACAAAGTGGAAGGGTGACCCTCATCAAAGATAAAATGTAACACTAGTACTAAGTGAGGGGGGCACATACTTTTTCAGGTTTATAACTCTTTGTGCAAAGAACTACACCCATTAGTTAATATTTTGGAAATACAGAACTTTGGGTTACCCCCAAAATCTGTCTACACAGCCTTGTCATGGTTTGCAGACTGATTTGCAATATCAAAGCTTAAGCAGTGGGGAAAGAAATGTGATTATCTGATACACTGCAAGAATTAAAAGCCTTGATTCAGACTTCTTGTCCTCTTATTTGTGCTGAATCATACCTTAGCCCAAGCAGTGTCACTGACTTGACAAGTACTATAAATAAAGTCAGATTTAATATAAAAAGAGTGATCTATTATATTTCAAGATGTGTATTCTAATAAAACACAAGATAATGCAGGGAAGCTATGAGTCTCTAAATGACAAATACTAAAATTTAGAAGTCTGAGTTACAAGATTAACAAAATTTAGAAATTATGTAAGTGCTATAATAGTAGATTAGATGCTAATTCTGTGAGCAGACTGAACAATAGGTTAACCCCAATACAGGAATAGAACAGCTGTGGCAGGTTATGTGGGTCTGTCATCAAAATTCGTTCAACTTTTCCTTTATCCTTTCAGAAGGTAATTTAAATTGATCTAAACCATTAACTGCACAGCGCTAGTTCTAGCTGCAAAATGGGAAGAAGAAGAAACAAAGTTGTACCTGTTTAAGAGGCATGGGTGAAAGCTAGATGTCCCATCCTTGGTAATTCCTCCTTCAAAAAGAAGAGGAAGTAAATAAACTAGTAAACAAACTAGTAAGGTAAATAAAGCAGGTAAATAAACTAGTCAAATATCGGTACCCAAAGTACAGATAACCCAAGGTGAAGAATAAAACTTAAACCTAAGATCTGTGTCTAAGTCTTAGATTAGCCTGGATGCTTAGTGGAGGACTCTGGAGAAACAGTCTGTTCTCTATATGTGAATATATTCAAATATATTTACAAAACATCAATATGATCATATCAAATTAACATAACTTTGCAAAGATGTTTCCTTTCTAGAAAAATTGCGTCCATTGCTGGGACTCAGGTGTCTACTATAAATATAGGCCTTATTCTGCTAGTAAAATGCTAGCACATTGATGGCTGAAATATTCGCATGCCTGCAGAGCATGGTTCTGTCAGTACTTCTCCAGTTAGATACCCATATGGATAATGGGTACTGCATCCATATCTTCAGGTATCCAACTACAGAAGCATCGTTGTCCACACAGGGACAGAAACAGAAAAGACTGGAAGTAGCATTCTGCTGATGGCAGAATAATCACTTTTGACATCCATCTTCACTGTCAAATCTGAGCTGTGGCCTAGTAGAACATATTCAGTTAGAGATTTATCACACTGAAGAGTCTTCCTCAACTATAATAACTTGCCTAGAGGAAGATCTGAGCCTTCATAATTCTTTATTGCACCAAAACTTTCCAGTGATGTATAACTTTTAACTTCCAAGTCCAGACAGGTGAAGATTTCAAACACATGAGGAAGAACGCTAAAAAAAAGAAAAATGGCCCATGCTAAAATAGCCCTGAAGAAAAAGGTAAACATGTGAATATATTCTTACAGGAGATGCTTTTCTCCATAAAAAAGCGCATTTATTTATTTTTAGGATAAATTAAAAAGTATGCCAAGACTCTCTGTAGAATGCCATGGTCTACTGATCTCAGATCTACTCCACAGATCAGGTCTGTTAGTCATTTAAAATGATTAAGTGCTAAGAAACCATAAAATTGCTTCAGCAGATAAATAGCTCAAGTGCTGTGGTTATTGCTCCATCAACAGCTTTCCAATTCATCTGCTGTTCTTGTGCTAATCTATGTTCTCTCAAGGCAAATACCTTTCTGTCTCAGTTTGGTGAATACCGAAGCTTTCCTTTCACTGGCAGTTTGGTCCTGCTCCATCATAGCAACATGTCACATTGCTCTCAGTGGGAGTTTGCATATATTTTTCCCCTTTAATGTTCTCATCTTGCTGTAAGAAAGTTTCACCTGTGACCACAGCTATATGACAGGAAACAAGTCTGCGTGGCAGGTGACAAATCCACATTTCCCAAGGTATGCAAAAAAACCCACCACCCTCAACACAAACATTGCCCACTGTGAATAAAAATAAAGGTGGTTGTTAGACTTTCACCGTCACTTCCAGGACTTCAGCAAAAAACAGCTGCTGATATGCCAATTTAGAAACACATCCCATCTAAATGTAGAAACAGAAATGATCAGCTAAGATATAGATCAAACCGGAAATAAATAACTGGCTTATAATATTTATGTGAAGG
Organism: Psittacula echo; assembly: GCF_963264785.1. NCBI lineage: Eukaryota > Metazoa > Chordata > Aves > Psittaciformes > Psittacidae > Psittacula > Psittacula echo. Next base: position 50,281,513 of record NC_137742.1, on the reverse strand, counting down.
ATGTTACAAAGCTAAAGAAACACTCATGCAAAATTAAGTTCTTGCAAAAGAACTATGCACAAGAATTCACAGAAAGTGTTCTGTAGCTTCAGAGGCTTAAATTGTATAACTTATCTCCCATTCACAAGCGAAATGTAGCTTATACTAAGGCCATCAAAGATCTGCTAACAGCAAAATTTGCAAGCTGGATTACTAGTGTGTTAATTTCAATTACCTCCTTCCACATGTGACCTTTGTGACATAAAGAAAAAACAACAATTTTTAAAGGCCGGGTAGATAATTTGACAGGAAGAACAGCATAAAAAGAAAAAGCATCTTTTTGTCAGAATGGCATTTAACTGAGCAGGAGGCTATAGAACAGTAATTAACAGCTTAGTTGTTTTGAAAGGACAAGAACTGGAAAGTGTGACCTTTCACTGGCACTTTGCTGCAAAGGTACATTAATTACAGCTGAATTTCAGTGGGCTTCCTATGGGAACACATAACGTTCACATTAATACCAGGCAAGTTTACTGTAATCATAGCTTTTATAATAAATGCCTAATGCTAAATTAAAGTACCATTTGGCTCTTGATCTGATACATCCAGAAATCTTAATAAATTTTTCCCTGCTAAGTATTTGTTGCATTTAAAAATTAATATTTCTCACAGGCCAAGGAGCTGGCAGGATGTAATTAAGGAAGCATACTGAAAAAGACAAACTGGAGAACTTAGGTGGACTGGAAGAGCCTTCTTTCAGGTGACAGTTACCTTTTGTTTAAAATTTTTCACAACAGTGGATACCAGCTTTTGCAAAGTTCAATTCAAAGTCCAGCAAACTTAAGGAATGCATCTAGGACTCTTGGATAAAAAAAATTCTGATGGCAATCACACTGCACTAATTCATCCTAAACGTAATGGTGCTGAGGAGTACAATGGGACAATGTGAGGTACAAGTTGATGATGTGATACAGGAGGTGTTTCCATTCATGCAGTTGACTCATCTGGTTTTGGCTGGGTTTATCCTCCAAATTTTGCCCTGCTCTTTCTGCTCTAAATCATCTGTATCATGCTCACCAGGCTGCCAGAATGAAGAGGTGGTCTATCAGGAAGCTGGGAAAGCAAGGCATCTGCACACAACCCAGAGCCTCCTTTATGAAAATCTTTTCAAAAAGAAGAAAATAAGTCTGGGGAAAAAACCGTCATGAACATAGGGATATTTTGACTGCTCCATTTTTTAAGCTTGTGAGGGATCCTGAGAGAGGATAGTCCTGAGACTATCATGCAATTGTCCAGGGTCCTGCTCATTCCTATATGTTCTCTGCTGACATGAGACCTGACGTTTTCTTCCTAATGTAATATAAGAACAATCTCTGCCTAAAAAGAAAACCCATCTGGATGGAAAATGAGATTTTCAGGTGTATTGATAAAGCATAAAGGACCCAGGACTCACTCCTCAATGTGGCATCAATGCTTTGGTCTGGCTGCTCCCAAATGTCACCCACAACAGAGCAGGAAGCCTTCAGAAGAGCTAAGACCAGCAAAGACTGCAGTGCCAAGTCAGCAGCTCTCTTCATGGCATTCAGTCAGGGGCTTGCTTCACAAGTGGATGCTCAGTAGGATAAGTTTGGACAATCTGTTCCAGAGAGTTAGCTAAAAGCAAGACAAAGCCATGAGAGTAATCAGCATATGTTCTGAATTCCTGAACCAATTCTAAACTTGGAGTTTACATTTCCTGAATCTTAGAAATCTCTTCAGATGATATGTGTTCCACCAATACCTTTTACGTTGAAAAGCTCTCAGGTGCTTTATTCACGGCACAACGTATTTTTTTCAACCACTACTGCCATGCTGCAAAGCCTTGTCAAAGTGGGCATCTCCACAGAGAGCAGACCCTCCCCACTGCAACACTGGCAAGGATTTTAATAGCCGTTTTCAAAACCTCCTTTTGGGTCATACACAGTTTTTCTATTTGGTAGACACTTGTTTTTCTTTCCCAAGGCATGGTGAGTAATTACAGCCATTTTCTTTCAAGCCTGATTCACAAGCCAGGATGAGTAGCCCACCTAAACAGTGTTTAAGTGTTAATGCATTACGAGTCTTGACACACTACGAAGAAGCATTCAGGCTGAGATTCCTCCCTGTCATAACCTGAAGAACTGCAGATGGTAATACAGCATCTGTGCAAGCAGCTAAGCCCTCGCTGAGGCTCCTTTCTGCTGCAAAGCAGCTGCAGCACATGAGGTTGTTGGCAGAGGTTGCCAGGACACAGTAATGAGGCCCTGCAGCGACTAGGCTCTATTGCTTCTGCTGTGGCAGTCAGCCCGCCTGCACCCAAACAGCTGACTTCTCTCTCTTCTGCAAAATCTTCACAAATTCTGTATTTCTATAAGCAAAGAACCAATTCTAAAATTACGGTTTAAGGATCTAACTTAGAAGTGACAAATCCTGATTTCCACTCCAACTGGGAATTGATCAACATTTTCCTAAATCTACTACTTGTATGTACATGGCCCACAAGTATAAGGGCAGGTTATTTCTAACTCTTGCCAGAATGAAACTGCCCCTGATCTGTGCCTGTTCCCTGACTTTTCTCCTTTTCTTCTATATGAAGACCTGCCTTTCAGCTATGTCAGTTTATTATCAGGGACCTGCCTTCCTTGTATTTCCAGAGAAGAGAAATATAGCTCCACAGGTTTTTGCACAAATCATTTCCATAACCAAGAGATCTCTATCAATCATTGACATGCCAACATACCAGAGCTATGTTAACACTGACATCACCAATTTCTTGGGTGTAATCAACATAATACATCAAGGTTATACAATTGGTGCCAAAACTATAACCCATCAGGGTTCAAAGTAATCCCTAGCTATTTATGCCATTGCTTCCCCCTCATTGATACTCCCTTGTTCTTTGTCTGCTACTTCTTACATTTTCCTTAATGCTTTCTTCTAAGTGTCTGCTGCAAACCCAAGAGCTGCTTCCACTGCAGTAAAAAGCCCTTCCTGTTGCTCGTGTAAAAGCTTAGGAAACTATGTAAACTTATTATTTCCATTTCTGTCTTACACATGTAGCATAACTGTAACTGTCAGTGCCATTTAGAATGTCTTTCTGTAGGACAAAATTTTCAAATGGACCATCAAAAATACTTACTTAAAGTTTATTTCACTTTCTAAATATAGGAGTCCAGCTTCTCTTGAGACGGCCCCAACATATACAAATAATACCTTATCAGTCTTTTAAAAGACATAAATATCTATATATAAGACATTCATAGCCCTATCGTACTAAACTGGAAAAATCCCAGCGGAAGAACAGAAAGTGTAGAAAAGCTGAATCTGGCTAGTCAGAATCTTCTTAAATTTGGGGAGCAAGCCTGACCCTAAAAAAGCCACAGGTGCAGCAGAACAGCACAGCTGACAAATGGTGGTGCAGAACTTCCCTCTTCCAAGTTCGGTCACTGTTTTGGCAACATGAATAATGAGGATTTTGAGCAGCAGTTATCCCCTGGCATGTACTATTCTACCTAATCCATGATTTGTTAGAGTCACCTACAAGGAACATATGTACATTTTATCAATTTTCTTTTAGCTTTCTATACCATGTGGTCCCCAAATAATTAAATCATTACAATTGAAATGATTCAGAGAAAACTCCAGGAACTGGCCAACAAAGTTTTAAGTTGACAAGCAGGTATTCTTTATTGCAGTGCCGGGAGACACGGGGGATAGCTCCTCCAAGTGTGTCTCTACCAGGCATCAACCAGGCTGTGATTATATTGTCCTTAAACATATATATTCATTAGATTACATACATTACATCATCCTTTTTAGAGAATGCCTCCTGTATGCATACAAAACTACGGTAGTGGGCTTTCGGACCCGGTGGTTATTTCTTCATCACTTTGTTTTAGGATCATTGTCATATCAGTAACCACCAGGTGGTTCTGGCAAAGCTTATCTTAGTAATTTCCTTTTCTCTATAGCTGCTAACAAAGCCTAAGGTTCTTGAGGTTACTTATTTACAACCCTATTCTTCAATCAACCCCATTCTTCAGAAGTAAGACATCTATACATATCCAAAGAAGAGAGACAGAGAGGCTGAAAAGGCTTAGAAGATCTCAGTGCTAGCTTTGAGGATGACTAGTCCGTGAAATCCTTTTCTCAGGGAGGATGAATTGCAAGATTGGATGTTGATGTGTACTTTAGGAGATCCATTACTGGAAGTACTGACTGGATTTAGGCTAAAGATTAGATTGGGTTACAAAGGGAAGAGACATCATCCCCCAGGTACTCAAAGAGGACTGCAGTTATTAGTGTATTAGCAAGTTTCACAAAAGTGTAATCTTCTTCCTTTTAACCATGTAGACACAGCTATTACGATTCATGTTTTTATCACACTGAGTACCTTGCCTTTGATGAATGTGCCTATCCACAGTGTTCTCTAGTGTTAATAACCTGTATCAACACATAAGATTATTTTTCTTTGTTGGCTGAGGGAGAAGGGGTAACAATCCTAAACACCAAAGCTCCTAAAACTCCATTTTATTTATTTATTTAATTTCCAACTTTCAAATAGGAAAGTTAAAAGCCATGAGCAGACTGTTCCTGGCTGACTGGTAGCCTGAAACTGTAGTGCTCTCACCTTCCCCATGAAATGACATGTGTCTGTCATGGTCATTCAAATAGCTCAGATTTATAGGACATATTTGCTGTGATTTAACCTTTATTTCATGAGTTTATTAAGAAATACAATAAGCAAATGCAACAAACAGGGGCTCAATCTCCTTTTGGCCAGACTAATCTATCATGTTAATCCACCATTCATGTCATAGGTTTTCCTAATTTATAACCTGTAACTCTTAATATTGTGCAGAAAGAAAAGAACTGGTTACCTAGCAGATGGTGAGAGTCCTCACTCTTCCTCCCTCATGGTGCAGGCATCCCCTGTATCACACCAGTAAGCCTCAGAGAGCCTCAGCAGTCCAGCTACTGTTGAATGCACTTCAAAAGCTTTTGGATAAGCTGATGTTATGTACCTTGCAGCTTGGAGGTTTGGTCTATACCATTTTCACAAGATAGTCGACTCTGAGGAAACTGCCAGACAAAAGACAATGGCTGCAGAGACAGCAGTTTACAGGTGATTGTGGCTGAACAATGGCCCTTCAGCTCTTCCTGGCAACCTGTCTGTTACCTGTTGCTCTCACTTTGATATACTGGCTGCTCCCACTATACATCAGCCCTTAGCATGAGCTGGGTTAGACAAAATCTAGGCAGGAATTGAGGAGAGTCAGTCACACATGTCTAACACGGGATTGCTGTTTATTTATTGCTCAACTTTAGACAAAATATACTTCTTAGCAGTCAGCACACGAACGCATTATAGCGTGGTCATCATTAAAATACAGAAGCATTATTATTTCCCAAATGAAATGCACACTGTGCGTGCTGTGCAGCAGATTTCTTTTTAAGACTGACACACTTCTGCCATGGTTAGGAGACATCTAAACAGACTTCAAGTATTTCTGGCCATAATATGACTAGACTGAGCCTCAGACTCTGCAATCACAAGCATTTCTTTCTAGTCGTGTCACAAGAAAAATCTTTCTCCTGCTGTTCAAACTGATAATGCTATTCTAATGTATTAGGTAACTTTATTGTTTGTTTATTATTATTATATGCAGTGTCCAGAGGAGGGCCACGAGGATGATCAGGGGACTGGAGCACCTCCCATATGAAGGCAGGCTGAGAAAGTTGGGGCTGTTGAGCCTTGAGAAAAGAAGGCTGCGTGGAGACCTCATAGCAGCCTTCCAGTATCTGAAGGGGGCCTGCAAGGATGGTGGGAAGGGACTCTTCATTAGGGACCATAGTGACAGGACAAAGGGTAACAGGTTAAAACTTAAACAGAGGAAGTTTAGATAGGATGTAAGGAGGAAGTTCTTTACTGTTAGGGTGGTGAGGCACTGGAATGGGTTGCCCAAGGATGTTGTGAATGCTCCATCCTTGGCTGTGTTCAAGGCCAGGTTGGATGAGGCCTTGGGTGACATGGTTTAGTGTGAGGTGTCCCTGCCTATGGCAGGGGGGTTGGAACTTGATGATCTTAAGGTCCTTTCCAACCCTAACTATTCTATGATTCTATGATTCTATGACATCTTGCTTGTCATGATGTACAGCAGAAAGTAGCATAGAGAATCCCTCTCTCAATCAGGATCCAGATGTGAATTTCCTACTGAAGTGATCCAGAGTGAATTTTTAAGCTGTCCCAGTAAACAAGTTGCACCTCTGCTAGCTTGAATGTTAGTCAAATTGCCAAAGCCTGAGGAGAGTATCCTGCTGATTCAGATTCTGCAAAAAAAATACTTCCAAGTCTTTGCTTTCTTCTTCCCTAAATAAACCCAGTAAATTCCCAGATATAAGAGCTGCTGGAGGAAGGCAAAATTGACAAAAATCTAGTAAATAATGCTATGTCTATCAAGCTTGGGTTCTGCATCACTCCTACTGTAGAACTATGATATGTGTCCTTACATGGACTAAATAGACAGAAAAAATTGGCTTTTGCCCATCAATCACAAAAAGTCTAGCCCTAGGCAGTTCTAACATTTCTCATAGTCCTGGCATCAGTGAACCATCAATCATGAATCCATATCTTAAAACACTTTTTTTATTAACCAGATGTGCAAGAGACAGAGACAAATTCAATATTTAAGGTTGGCTACATGATAGCGTTCAATTTATTATTTTAGGCACTAAAGACTAAAACCAAACGAATACTGCAGAGCAAGCTGGAGCTCAAGTCTGGCCCAAAAGCCAGATGAGACAGAGGCTAATGGGAGAAGAAAAATGAGACTGGCCCTGCTTCAAAACCTTTCTTTCTTGAAAAACCCTAAAGTCTCAGATTGGCCCAGTAATTAATACATTATTTGCCTGACTGCTGTCTCTGCAGAAACTGTAAGAGGGAGGAGACTCATCCACGGACAGGAGTAGTGCAAGGCTGCCTGTGAATTGCTGGACATAGAAGTGCTTTAAGGGAGAAAAAAGAAAACAAACAGGCTGGCTTGAATTCCGAATCCTCTCTCAGTACTTATGAATGACTGGCAGGCCTCTTGGCAAAGCCAGTTTTGAGGACTGTTCACCTCTTTGAGGCTGGCCAGATGGTCTGTGCTGACCTGTGAGCAATTACAGGAAAATTTCTAAGCAACTTCACCAGATTTGAGGGTTTTTACAATTTTCCCCAAGTGAAAAACCAGTATCTTTCTTCGGACTTAGTTTTAGGCTTATGATTCCAGCAAAAAAACCTTTTGTGTTACAAATTTCATCTCTACAGAAACTTTTAAAAGCTTTAATCCATCAAATTCACCAAACCTTTTCTCCTTCTTCCCTGCCAGTCAGCACACTGCGAATATGGTTCAATTCCCACCAAAACTAATAGGAAGACCTCACAGCTAGCTTGCACACTATTTAAAAACAACAGTTCTATAATTTCAGGAGTGGATTCCTAGCATTTCATATTTAAACAACAGCAGTACCCTGCTAAGAGAAGAACTGTTAGCCCTTCTTGTTGTGAAAGCTACATCATAAGTTGCTAAAAGCAGCCTTCCAAAGTGGCTAAACCCTACCTGCTTGGACTTAAATTTTTCAGGATATTTTGGCCAAGTGAAGAAATACCGCACTGTCCGTTTGCTGAAGAGATCTTGCTCCCGTACGTGAGAGAACCTGAACATTTGTCCAGAGGCAAATACTGGAAGCCTTAAACACTAGTTTTGGGGAACTAATTCAGTCAAAAAATAGCAATAAGTGTATCAATTGGCTGTTTGTAAAATAGAAAGGGGTGAGATCCCTTTAACATATGGAGGTGTAATTACATAAAAGACAGGCTTTTTGCAGGCTAATTTAGTTTCCCTTAGATAGCAGCATTAGCCACAAAAATCTTGAGGAAATACCATACTGAAGACAAAAATGCAGTTACATACTGCTGCACTTCAGAAACCAAGGGCACTTACAAGAAGGGGAAAACTGTGTTCTCTGTGTGTGCCAAGATCTTTTTAAAAATAAAAATAAATTAATTGAAAAAGCTTGTGCACTGAGCGTGAAAAACTGAATTTCCCCAAGTTCAACACATAACCAGGTAATGTCACTGTATGTTACAACCTGAGATTGAATCTTGCAGAATCTTGCACATGCCTTGCTAATCATACTCTCCACAGGCAGAGGAAAGCTATATTTTCCTGGATAAATCCAGCAAATCCCCATATGCTTTTTACCACTATTTTAACATACTTTCTTTAAAGTGACAGATGCAACGTAAAGCTTCTTTCATGTTGGTGTTCTAGTTTCACCTTCTACCATCTACTACGGTCTGATGAAATAAGCTGAGAAGCACAAACTGAATCTTTGAACCTACAATGATGAACTGTTTCAAAGCTCACTTCTAAGGTACACTTAGAAATTAAATCAGCAAGGGATCAAGCAGTACAAGTGTTCACTATTGTCTTTTTAACTTATCACCAGGGGGAAAAAAGCTTCATTCATTTGCACAGATATTTGGAAGAATACTCAAACCAAGGCTCTCCATTGACAGAGTACAGACGCAGCAGGCGCACTCCTACATGTATTCAAGCATGAACAGTCTGACTATAAAAATAGACCTGCATAAATCATTCCTGCCACTTGACAAAAATTTATTCCTGTCCTGGAAACTGATGCAAACATGCAAATAGTTTTCTTTCAGTGAGAAAGAAAGAAGTATGAGTTTTAATTGTCACCATGCAAAACAAAATTAGATGCAAAGCACCAGCTTGTATCAAAATAGTTGGCTAACTTCAGCAAAGAGGCTGATGGAGGATTCAGTAGCAAATAAGCAATATAGACAGTAACAACATTTCAGGAAGTAATTTTCTTAAAGCATATCTAGTGTCTTCAATGCACCAGTGTTTGCTATATTCCTGTATGACTAGAAAAGAACACTAGCTTTTTTGTAAAAATTAGAAATGTTTTCTAAATGAAATAAGTAAAAACTGTTCTTCTGAGCAGGTGAAGAGAGGCACAACCTGAAAACAAGTATTTCTGGCAATACTGAGAATTTTGTATAGCCTCAAGTACGCATACACGACGAAGCTCAAAATAGTTATAGCTGATTCCCAGAATCAAGGAAGGTAGGAGATGAACAGGTTCAAGACTGAAATGCGAGTCGTGACAAACTTGGAGATGAACAAGAATCATAGAATTGTAGAATCAGCTAAATTGTATAAGGCCTTTCAGATCATCAAGTCCAACTGCTACCCCAGGACTGCCAAGTTTATCACTAAACCATGTCACTGAGGGCCTCACCTACAGAGTTTTTGAAACTTCAAGGGACAGTGATTCAGCAATTTTCTGGGCAGCCTTTTCTAATGCCTGATCACCTTCTCTGTGAAGAAATGTTTCCTAACATGCAAGTCTAGACCTCCTCTGGTGCAGCTTGAGGATTTTACCTCTTGTCTTATCATTTGTTACATGGGAGAAGAGACTGACCCCCACCTCACCACAACCTCCTTTCAGGCAGTTATAGAGAGTGATAAGCTCCCCCCAGGCCTTCTCTTCTCCAGACTAAACAATCCCGGTTCCCTCAGCTGTTCCTCACCAGACTTGTGCTCCACACCCTTCACCTGCTTTGCTGCCCTTCTCTGGATCCGCTCCAGCTCCTCAATGTCTTCCTTGTAGTGAGAGGCCCAGAACTGAACAGAGAATTTGAGGTGCACCCTCACCCAGTGCCCAGTACAAGGGGATGATCACTGCTCAGGCCCTGCTGTCTGCACTGTTTCTGATGCAGGCCAGGATGCTGTTGGCCTTGTTGGCTGTCTGGGCACAAGCTGGATGATTTTCAGCTCCATCAGTCAGCACCTCAGGTCCTTTTCCACCGAGCAGCTTTCCAGCCACTCTTCCCCAAGCCTGTAGCATTGCTGTGGGGTTGTTGTGGCCCAAGTGCAGGACCCTGCATTTTGTTTGTTGAACCACATACCACTGGCCACTGCCCATTGATGCAGCCTGTACAGAACCCTCTGCAGAGCCTTCCTGTCCTCCAGCAGATCAACACTCCCACCCAACTTGGTGTTGTCCACAAATTTACTGAGGGTGCACTCAATCTTCTCATCCAGATCATCAATGAAGGTATTAAACAACACTGTCCCTGTCACTGAGCCCTGAGGGACACCACTAGTGACCGGTCACCGAATAGATGGAACACCACTTACTGTCACCCTTTGGGCTCAGCCATCCATTAAGTCTCCAGACCAGTGAAGAATCCACCTATCCAGGCCATCAGCAGCCTATTTCACCAGCAGAACACTGTGGGAGACAGTGTCAAATGCTTTGCTTAGGTCCAAATAGATGACGTTCACAGCCCTTCCCTAGTCAACCAGGTAGGTCAATTTATTGTAGAAGGAGATCAGGCTGGTCAAGCAGGACCTGCCCTTCATGAGCCCATGCTAACTGGGACTGACCCCTCTATTTCCTGCATGTGCTGTGTGATCTCATTTAGGATCATCTGCTCCAAGACCTTCCCTGGCACTGAGGTCAGGTTGACAGGCCTGTAGTTTCTGGGGCCCTCCTTCCTGCCCTTTTTGTAGACAGACATCACGTTGGCCATCCTCCAATCCTCTGGGACCTTATTTTCCAGCATGGGAAATAAGCAGGAGGAGTTAGAGACCTTTGTTAAGTCAAGAGATTATGATCTGGTGGCAATTACAGAGACGTGGTGGGACAGCTCACATGACTGGAATATAGTCACGGAGGGATATGTCCTTTTCAGGAAAGACAGGCCAGCCAAGCGGGGTGGTGGGGTTGCTCTTTATGTGCGAGAGCAGCTACAATCTGCTGAGTTCTGTCCAGGGACAGGGGACGAGCGAGTTGAGAGTCTGTGGGTGAGAATTAAGGGGCAGGCTGGCAGGGGTGATACTGTTGTGGGTGTCTGTTACAGGCCACCAGATCAGGGTGAGGAAGTTGACGAGGCCTTCTACAGGCAGCTGAGAGCGGCCTCACAGTCACAGGCCGTGGTTGTCATGGGGGATTTTAACTTCCCTGATGTTTGCTGGAAGGACTACTCAGCAACCCAGCCACAGTCCAGGAGGTTCCTCCAGTGTATGGATGATAACTTCCTCATGCAAATGGTGGATGACCCAACCAGGAGAGGAGCGCTGCTGGATCTCATCCTCACTATCAAGGAGGGTATGGTCGAAGCAGTAAAGGTTGAGGGCTGCCTTGGTTGCAGCGACCACGAGATGGTGGAATTTAGGATCTTGTGTGGTAGGACCAGTAGAATAGCAAGTAGAATTGCAACCCTGGACTTTAGCAGGGCAAACTTTGGCCTTTTCAAGCAATTGCTAGGGGAAATCCCATGGGCAAGGCTGCTTGAAGGTAAAGGGGCCCAAGATAGTTGGTTGACATTCAAGAACTGCTTATTCCGAGCTCAAGAGCAGAGCATCCCGACACGTAGGAAGTCAAGAAAGAGGGCCAGGAGACCTGCGTGGCTAAATTAGGAACTGCTGGGGATGCTCAAGTGGAAGAGCAGAGTTTACAGGTCATGGAAGGAGGGGCTGGCCACTTGGGAGGAATATAAGGCTGCTGCTAGAGGATGTAGGAAGGCAGCTAGGATGGCTAAGGCCTCCTTAGAATTAAATCTGGCGAGAGGGGTCAAGGACAGCAGAAAGAGCTTTTTCAAATACATAGCTGATAAAACTAACACCAGAGGCAATGTAGGCCCACTGATGAACGGGATGGGTGCCCTGGTGACAGAAGATACTGAGATGGCAGAGTTATTGAATGCCTTCTTTGTCTCTGTCTACTCTGCCGGAGGCAGTCCTGAAGAGCCCTGTACTACTGAGACCTCAGATGAAGTCAGGTCACTGGATCAGTTTGCCTTAGTCGATGAGGAATGGATTAGAGACCAGTTGAGCAATCTGGACATCCATAAATCCATGGGTCCAGATGGGATGCACCCACGGGTGCTGAGGGAACTGGCAGAAGTCATTGCTAGACCACTCTCCATCATCTTTACCAAGTCTTGGGAAACGGGAGAGGTGCCTGAGGACTGGAGGAAAGCAAATGTCACTCCAGTCTTCAAAAAGGGCAAGAAGGAGGACCCGGGTAACTATAGACCGGTCAGCCTCACCTCCATCCCTGGGAAAGTGATGGAACACCTTATCCTTGGTGCCATCTTAAGGCATGTCAAGGATAAGAGGGTTATGAGGGGCAGTCAACATGGCTTTACCAAGGGGAAGTCATGCTTGACCAACCTCATAGCCTTTTAGGAGGAAATAACATTGTGGATGGATGATGGCAGAGCGGTGGATGTGGTCTACCTTGACTTCAGCAAAGCATTTGACACAGTCTCCCACAGCATCCTCACAGCTAAACTGAGGAAGTGTGGCCTGGATGATCAGGTAGTGAGGTGGACTGCGAACTGGCTGAAGGAGAGAAGCCAGAGAGTTGTAGTCTATGGGGCGGAGTCTAGTTGGAGGCCTGTATCTAGTGGAGTGCCTCAAGGGTCAGCATTTGGACCAGTATCATTTAATATATTCATCAATGATTTAGATGAGGGAATTGAGTGTACTGTCAGCAAGTTTGCTGATGACACTAAGCTGGGAGGAGTGGCTGACACGCCAGAAGGCTGTGCTGCCATCCAGCGAGACCTGGACAGGCTGGAGAGTTGGACTGTGAAAAATGTGATGAAATATAACAAGGGAAAGTGTAGAGTCCTGCATCTGGGCAGGAACAACCCCAAGTTCCAGTATAGGTTGGGGAACGACCTGTTAGAGAGTAGTGTAGGGGAGAGGGACCTGGGGGTCCTAGTGGATGGCAGGATGACCATGAGCCAGCACTGTGCCCTTGTGGCCAAGAAGGCCAAAGGCATCCTGGGGTGTATTAGAAGGGGGGTGGTCAGTAGGTCGAGAGAGGTCCTCCTTCACCTCTACTCTGCCCTGGTGAGACCACATCTGGAATATTGTGTCCAGTTCTGGGCCCCTCAGTTCAAGAAGGACAGGGACCTGCTGGAGAGAGTCCAGCACAGGGAAACAAAGATGATTAAGGGAGTGGAGCATCTCCCTTATGAGGAAAGGCTGAGGGAGCTGGGTCTCTATAGTTTGGAGAAGAGGAGACTGCGGGGGGACCTTATTAGTGTATATAAATATATAAAGGGTGAGTGTCATGAGGATGGAGCCAGGCTCTTCTCAGTGGCAAACAATGATAGGACAAGGGATAATGGATACAAACTGGAACACAAGAGGTTCCACTTAAACTTGAGAAGAAACTTCTTCTCAGTGAGGGTGACGGAACACTGGAACAGGCTGCCCAGGGGGGTTGTGGAGTCTCCTTCTCTGGAGACATTCAAAACCCGCCTGGACACATTCCTGGGTAACCTTATTTAGGTGTTCCTGCTCTGGCAGGGGGATTGGACTAGATGATCTTTTGAGGTCCCTTCCAATCTCTAACATACTGTGATACTGTGCTCAGTAGACCTGGACAGCTGATAGATGATGGAGAGTGGCTTTGCAAGCTCCTCTGCCAGATCCTTCAGCACTCTAGTTTCTATAGGCCTCCAGTGCAATAACCAAGGCATTCTATAGCATGTATCTCTGTAATAAAATATTGCCATTGCTGGCTACAGGCCATAAGCCTTGTATTTAATTTGCAAGTCCTCAGGACTGAATATTCTCGGTCTTCTTTTGTCTGAATTTTTTCTTGACCTGCTTAAGATTTGTTTCACCTAGTTTAGTGGTGACAGCAATTTTTTACTGGTTTATTTTACTGTCCTCATACACTACAATCATAGCATTTTTTAAGTAGCTGTAACAAGCCCTTATTTTCCATACAGTGAGGTATTTACAACTCTAACATAATGATATAGGTTATAGAAATAGAGACATGGTACAATAGGAAAGGGCTTCAGAAGTGGAGACAGGAGAGGTGGTATAGAGAAGTGATAGGGCAGAGACTTGGCAACCATACCAAAAGCCAGTTAAAAAAATACCTGGAGCCAGAGAAATATGGGGTTAGGAGTAATAAAGAGAACAATGAGTTCTGCAATGGGCACCATTAAAGGGTAAATTCAGACATAATATGGAGTTGCAGACCAATGAAGAAAGAGCGGAAGTGAAAAGGCATGTCAGGAGGCAAAGCAAAATGATTCCAGAGAAAACCTAGAGAAAAAGAGAAAAAAAGAAATCACATAAACATCACATTCCTCCTAGTGATGGACCCCAGATATTGGTGACTCACCACAGCACCCTGCCACGAGGATGAAATTACCAACCTTAGAACCAACTAATTTAGGACTACCAACCACTGAGAAAGGGTGTGTGTAACACCAGGAAAAGGGGTACAAAATTAAGAATTTAAGCTTTTTTTTTTTCCCTCAATGATTGTATCTGGACTAACAATGTTTAGACTCTCAACTATATTAACAATCACTTCTTGGCTTTATATAAGGTGTACTGCTTCTTTGCCCATACATAAGACTTTAAGTACAACAATAGCATGTCATAAGCATATGCAATAGGAAACTCATGCAAAGGTGATGACTGATTCTACTTTTCTATAGAGATGTACACAATGCTGAAGGACTCCTGCCAGAGATAAACCTCTGAAGGCTGTAATAATAAAGTGTGCCAAAAAAAAGAGAACCTTGGAAAATCAAAGCATAAAGTTGTTCAGGACAGCAAAGCAACATGAGCCCCTTGTTTACTGCCTATACTGGCTTTCAGGCAGTGTTGTCTCAAGAAGAGACTTGTGAATTTCACAGCAGCCAGTGGTGGAAACGATAGCCTCATTCTGCAGCATAGGTCTTCACTTGTCCTTCCTGTCTCTCTGGGACAAAAGAAAGTCTGCAAGGTTTTTCCTCCTCCTTCCCTTTCCACACAAGAGCCCACCCTGCACACCTTCCACCTACACCCCCATTCTCACCACATCAACAAAGCTGACAATAGCTTTGCATATCTGACTTTTCAGGACACAGTACTTCTCTAATCTAAAAAGGAATCTACAGCTATTTTTAGGCAACAAAACTGCATTTATATATTTCCTTATTTCCATTTACATAGTAATATAACTTGTAAGCCTGCAACATGGAGATTAACTTTGGAAAAAATACGTTGCCATAACAACACTTTTTCCAGACAACTTAATTTAAATATAGGGAAGAGCAAGGGAGAACAAAGAACAACCTGTAGATAATTCCTTTAATTCCAAACCAAACCAGCCTATTCCAGAATTATCCTGTCTACACAGCCTCAAATTTAGTAGCTGTTAATTCACTGCAGTTGAGTTGCATAAGCTTCCATTACTATCTTTGATTACATCCTTTTTTAACAACATACTGATTTGTTAGCCCAAACTCATCACCACAGTCTAATTTGGCCTTTCTATGGACTTTCCATACTTTATTTTCCTATCTGGCATAATCTGTATTTGTTATAGCACACTATCGTTAATTAAAGCCTCTGTGGGAAACAGCCTCTAGGCTATACTCTGTACAAACCATTTCACCTTTATTTGAATTGAACGATAACATCTAGAATGAATACACTCTGCAAATATGCCCTGCTGATAACTTAATGGGTTTATCAAGTAATCACTGTGGACTATACAGACTGTATATAATAGATACAGAAATGAGTAGTACCTGTATTGTTTTATGTGTTCAATTTAAATGACGTTAGATAGCTGGTATTTAAATAGAAGCAGTTGTATTGTACAAAATCCTTAGCAGCTCTCTGTAGTTTTGGAAGCCTAGCAGATTCATACAAAATGCACTGCTGCAACAAATGATGGCATGCATGTTCTCTCCAGATTCAGGGTTGTTAAATTCACACCACCTTCTTTACAGTATATGCGCAAGTCAAACACTTCCCATTTCTTTTTTGCTAAGTCAGTTGAAGTGTATAAGCTGCCTACTCTCCAGAGCAATTATCCCTTTCATGACACAATCAGGCCAAGAACTTTCTAATTTTATCTTATTGTGGTCTTCCTCCATTTTGTAGTTTATTTATTCTCTCTCCTATATCCGCTTCCTGGTTTTCCTGAGCATGGGATTCCCAAAATACCTGGCAAGAATCAGAAGCCATATTGGACAGAGCGAAGACAAATGAATAATTTTGGAACAAACTGTGAAATACAATAACGAGAACATTAAAATTCTCATCACATAGAGTGGAGACCACAGCAACAGCATCAGCTGAGCAGCATTCAGTGTTTCCTGTTCTATAGGTCCTTGCACATCCTCAAACCCTGAGGGCTTTAGCAATTTCTTTACTCTATTCTTCACAAGTTCTAATCCTGAACAGGTGCAATGAAACAGTTTCCAGGAGACTGTTGAATTCCATCACCCCACTACTTTTTCATTTGTATACTGAACAAAGAACTGCCAGAGGCAAACAGATTCCTGCCTACAAATATTCTTGTCCAACATCTGCACAAGCTGGAAGTGTCATTAACCAACAAGATTGGTCTCCTGTGTTTCAACATATTTAGAATATATATAGTTGTCATGGTTTAAACCCAGGCCGTAGATTAGAACACAGTTTCCTCCCCCCCCCGCTTTCTTCCCCCTCGTCCTGGAGGGATGGGGAGGAGAATTGAAAGAATGCAACTCCCACGGGTTGAGATAAGAACAGTTTAATAACTAAGGTATAACACAAATCACTACTGCTACCACCAATAATAATAATGATAAAGGAAATAACACGAGAAGAGAATACAACTGCTCACCACCCGCCGACCGATAACTGGCCCCCACCCCGCAGTGATCCAGCCCTTCCAGGTAACTCTCAGTTACATCCTGGGCATGACGTGCTGTGGTATGGAATACCTCTTTGGCTAGTTTGGGTCAGGTGTCCTGTCCTTGCTTCCTCCCAGCCTCCCCTCGTCCCTGGCAGAGCATGAGACCCACAAAGTACCAGGTCAGACCAAACATCAGTATTATCAGCTCTGTTCCCAGGTCAAAAGTCAAAAACACAGTGCTGCACCAGCTACTAAGAAGGAGAAAAAATGATTGCTACTGCTGAACCAGGACAATAGCACACAATATACTTTTTCTTCAGGTGGCCAGTGCCATGCAGGCATAGCATGCACTGGTTATGCACTTCTGTTGCTTGTTGCTGCCATTTACATGTTTTGACAGCTTGCCAAAACGTTGAGATGCTGCCAAAATGTGCATGAAGCCCCAAGTTACCTATAGGTACATATATGTATGTATATAAATCAGTATACTGAAGCAGTATACTGAATGTATATCGTCTGCCTTTGCTGTGTTTTCAGGATTTACTACAAAAAACTTTGATCAAAGTCTGAGCCATATATTCGGGCTACAGAATTAAAATTAAAACTGTAAACATGTCTTTTATAAAGCTGACAAAAAATAGCAAGTCCAATACCCTCTCTGACAGGGTCTTTACATGTTTAATTATCCTGCTAGAGATTTGCATCTTATTTTAATATTTAAATTGTCAAATTTCAGCTTCTAGCCACAGAATCTTACCCATTTGTCTTATAAGTTCCCTAATATCTCCTTTCTGCCCTAACACAAGTCACTTCTCAGCTTCCTCTGATAATAGGAATTAACTGAGCTTCTCAGGCTTGTTTTCCAGACTCAGGATTATTTCTGTAGCCTTTCTCTTCAGTTTTAAAATGCAGCAATGTGATGTCACCACACTCTTTTCTGGCCAAGGAACCAATTTTCTTAGACCTATAGTAGTAATTCACTAAAAGCTTACATTGTGTGAGGTGGGCTGATGCCAACCTTATGAAGCTTAACCATGACAAGTGCAAGGTCCTACACCTGGGTTGGAGCAATTCCAGGCACACCTACGGGTTCGGCAAAGAAGAGATTCAGAGCAGCCCTGCAGAGAAGGACTTGGGGGTGTTGGTTGATGAGAAACTTAACATGAGCCGGCTTCAGTGTGTGCTCGCAGCCCAGAAAGCCAACCGTATCCTGGGCTGCATCAAAAGGAGCATGACCTGCAGGTCGAAGGAGGTGATCCTGCCCCTCTACTCTGCTCTCGTGAGACCTCACTTGGAGTATTGTGCGCAGTTCTGGTGTCCTCAACATAAAAAGGACATGGAACTGTTGGAACAAGTCCAGAGGAGGGCCACGAGGATGATCGGGGACTGGAGCACCTCCAGTATGAAGAGAGGCTGAGAAAGTTGGGGCTGTTCAGCCTGGAGAAGAGAAGGCTGCGTGGAGACCTCATAGCAGCCTTCCAGTATCTGAAGGGAGCCTACAGGGATGCTGAGAAGGGACTCTCCATCAGGGACTGTAGTGAGAGGACAAGGGGTAATGGGTTAAAACTTAAACAGGGGAAGTTTAGATTGGATATAAGGAAGAAATTCTTCACTGTGAGGGTGGTGAGGCACTGGAATGGGTTGCCCAGGGAGGTTGTGAATGCTCCATGCTTGGCGATGTTCAAGGCCAGGTTGGATGAGGCCTTGGGTGGCATGGTTTATTGTGGGGTGTCCCTGCCCATGGCAGGGGGGTTGGAACTAGACGATCTTAAGGTCCTTTCCAACCCCAACAATTCTATGATTCTGTGATTCTTTTTGGTCATCCTAACCTTGTGTTTGCATCTGTGCTCTCTAGAGTATTTCTTCACTTTCAGGTATATGTCAAGGACAGATGGTGGAAGGATGGGGAAGATCACCAATTATAATGAGGACAATCTTTTGCTGATTCTCCAGGTAACGTAAGGCAGGACCACAAAGTGAAGGAACTTCTTCCTTTCACTAAACCGCAGCCGAGATGTCCAGTATTGTTTTGCATTTGTTTTCACCAAACAAGTCTTGTATTTTGTGTTTACTTAAACAGGCAATTCAAATCTCTAACAGTAATCTCATCATCTCCCGTTGTATATCTTCTATAAAATCACTACAAATCACTTTGAGAACTGTATACTCACAGGTTAAGATGGAAACGATAATCAGAACAAAACTAATCCATGAGACCCTATCAGTAACATTCCTACTCATTGATATAACATCAGGACCTGTGAGTGAGATCACAAATTAATTTTAACTATATATATATATGTAGGCTTTCATAGTACTAAATTACAGTAACCAATGACACACTTCTACAGAAAGCTGAACATATCACTAGTTTCTCCCTTTATATGGCTGTTCTTTATGCTGGAAGAAACACAAGAATTCTGTCAATATAAATATATAACCTCAGAATAAAAACCAGGGAAGTGTCTCTGAGAAGGAAAAGGTGGAAAAGGAGAAAGGGGCAGAGCAAATGCACCTCACACACACACATCCAGTGAATTTCAAGGGGAAAGGTGTTAAATTGTGCATAAAAAATAGTGCTTGGAAATATAGGTAACAGTACACAGGGAGCAAAGACCATTCCAATTTCATACACTAGATAAACTCAAGAAGTATTTGTACATGTAGAAGTTTCATATTCAGAGATAATGAAGGAGGTTAACTTCCTTACCAATTAACATTCATAGTGCAATAGCAAAAGCAAAGTGTAGGATGTAAGAAATAACCACAGAAGGTACTGAGAGCTCTAAACTCATCTTTGCAAGCTAAGCAATTATTGAGGTAGATCTTAATTTAGAAAAACTTGAAGAGTATTACTACCAGAGATAATGCAAAATAACTTAATCAACTACAAAAAAGAGTCAAGAAAAGAGGATCACAATGACAACATATAGAAAACAGTAGCTCTTACATAATACAGTTTTCTGGCTCAGATTTAGTCACCTGACAGTAAGAACTCTTACAGCTTTGGGTTGCAAGGATCCAACAGCCTTTGCAGAAATAACTATGCAGTTTTATGGAATGATCAGAAAGAGAATAGATGGTCAGTTAAAGCCAAGTTTTACACAGAAATAAAACTTGCAGAATGAATGACAGAACAAGTTAGTTTGTCTGAATCTATTCGCCACTCAGCAGTTTAGGTAAATCTGTGCTCCACTGTCAATGATAGGCTTTTTGCCTCAAATGAACAGTGCTTTCGTATAGGTGTGCTCCCATTAACCTCTTTATTACATACTGGTTTCTGAAGTCTGGAGAGTTCAACCTGTCTGAAAATTTGCTAGCCAAACAGAATTGTAGATGCAGTTCATTTTATCTCAAATCCCGTGGCATTTCTTTCACAAGATTCTAACTTGCCATAGTCCAAACATAGAGATGGTACAGATACTGCTCTAATCATTGAACTGGAATAGATACTGCTAAAAGATATACATATTTAGGCAACAAGAAAATAAACAAACAAAAAAGCAGAAAAAAATTTCCAGCACATAGTAGTAGAGGAAGTACACCAGAAGATATACCAGCTGACTAGTGTCCTGGGTTCAGCAGTGGCAGTCAGTTTTTTGTTTTTTTTTTCCTTCTTAGTAGCTGTTGCAGTACTGTGTTTTTGACTTTTGGCTTGGGAACAAAAAAAACTGATAACACCGATGTTTAGACTGACCAAGGATTTTGTGAGTCTCATGCTCTGCCAGGGAGGAGGAGGGGCCGGGAGGAAGCGGGGACAGGACACCTGACCCAGACTGGCCAAGGAGGTGTTCCATACCACAGCACGTCATGCCAGGGGATGGAACTGGGAGCTACCCGGAAGGGCACGTCCCCTGGTCGGGCGGGCTGTCTTTTCCGGTGGGCGGTATCGTATTCTCTTCCCTTGTTATTTCTCTTGTCGTTGTTATTGTTGGTGGCGGCAGTGGTGATTTGTGTTATACCTTAGTTATTAAACTGTTCTTATCTCAACCCGTGGGAGCTGCATTCTTTTGATTCTCCTCCCCGTCCCTCCAGAAGCGGAGGGAAGAAAGGGGGGGAGGGGGGGGGGGGGCAGTAGACTGCGTGGTTCTGATTTACAGCTTGGGCTTAAACCACGACAGTTCTTTTGGCGCCCAACGTGGGGCCTCTTCAGCACGCATCACCTCCTCCTCTGGTGACATTCCAAAGTCTTTGCCCTCTGGCCAGTCCATGATGACTTCTAGAATGCCTGGACGACTGGGATTTCCTATTCGAGCTCGTTGTGTAATTAGTGCAGCCCATTTACTCCATGTCGCATCGGTTGCATGATGTGTAGAGGAGACCCTGCCTTTGAACATCCAGCCCAGAACGGGCAACCTGGGTGCCAGGAGGAGCTGTGCTTCAGTGCCAATCACCTCCGAAGCAGCTCGAACCCCTTCATAGGCTGCCAGTATCTCTTTCTCAGTTGGGGTATAGCTGGCCTCAGATCCTTTGTATCCCCGACTCCAAAAGCCGAGGGGTCGACCTCGAGTCTCCCCTGGAGCTTTCTGCCAGAGGCTCCAGGTAGGACCATTCTCCCCAGCTGCGGTGTACAGTACATTTTTTACATCTGGCCCATTCCGGACTGGTCCAAGGGCTACTGCATGAACTATCTCACGTTTAATTTGCTCAAAGGCTTGTTGTTGCTCAGGGCCCCATTTAAAATCGTTCTTCTTCCGGGTTACATGATAGAGAGGGCTTACAATCGAACTGTAATTCGGGATGTGCATTCTCCAGAACCCCACAGCACCCAAGAAAGCTTGTGTTTCTTTCTTATTAGTTGGTGGAGACATTGCTATTATTTTGTTGATCACATCTGTAGGGATCTGGCGACGTCCATCTTGCCATTTTATTCCCAAAAATTGAATCTCCTGTGCAGGTCCCTTGACCTTACTCCGTTTTATGGCAAAACCAGCTTTCAGCAGGATTTGGATTATTTTCCTCCCTTTCTCAAAGACTTCTTCCGCTGTATCACCCCACACAATAATGTCATCAATGTACTGCAGGTGTTCTGGAGCTTGCCCCTGTTCCAGTGCATTCTGGATCAGTCCATGGCAGATGGTAGGGCTGTGTTTCCACCCCTGGGGCAGTCGGTTCCAAGTGTACTGGACGCCCCTCCAAGTAAAAGCAAACTGTGGCCTGCATTCTGCTGCCAAAGGAATTGAGAAGAATGCATTGGCAATATCAATCGTGGCATACCACTTGGCTGCCTTTGACTCCAGTTCATACTGAAGTTCTAGCATGTCCGGTACAGCAGCACTCAATGGTGGTGTGACTTCATTCAGGCCACGATAGTCTACTGTTAGTCTCCACTCTCCATTAGACTTTCGCACTGGCCATATGGGGCTATTAAAGGGTGAGCGGGTCCTGCTGATCACTCCCTGACTCTCCAGACTACGGATCAGTTTATGGATGGGAATCAGGGAGTCTCGGTTGGTGCGATACTGCCGCCGGTGCACTGTTGTGGTTGCGATTGGCACTTGTTGTTCTTCGACCTTCAGCAACCCCACAACAGAGGGATCCTCTGAGAGACCAGGCAAGGTGGACAGCTGTTCATTTTCCTCAGTCTCCAAAGCAGCAATACCAAAAGCCCATCGGTACCCTTTTGGGTCTTTGAAGTACCCTCTCCTGAGGTAATCTATGCCGAGGATGCATGGAGCCTCTGGACCAGTCACAATGGGGTGCTTTTGCCATTTCCTTCCAGTCAGGCTGATCTCAGCCTCCAGTACAGTCAACTCTTGGGATCCTCCTGTCACTCCAGAGATATAGATGGGTTCCACCCCTTGACAGCTTGACGGCATCAGGGTACACTGTGCACCGGTATCTACGAGAGCTTTATACTTCTGCGGGACTGATGTGCCAGGCCATCTGACCCACACAGTCCAGTAAATCCGATTATCCCCTACCTCCACCTGGCTGGAGGCAGGGTCCCTCTAACAGTCATCACAACGTTGGACACCTAAGTCGTGTTGAAAGGGATTATTCTTCGTTATCACAGGAGCTGGAGTAAAATCAGCTCTTCCGCTCCATCTGGGAACCTGCTCACCAGAGACTGAAGCCGCAGCTCTCATGGGATGATTAGTCTTGACCCTTGTTCCTATTTTCAATTCATGCACCCGTTCCTCCAAAGCTGAAGTAGGTTTTCCATCCCACTTCGTCATGTCTTCTCCATGATCCCGCAGGTAAAACCATAGGGTGGCCCGTGGTGTTTGCCTTCTATATCTTCTGTCTTGAACAATAGGACGTCTTTTGTTAACAGCTGAGACGTATGTTGGTACACGTGAGGAGCTGGATAAATCAGATAGATCGTCCCTCAATTGTTTGACATCCTGGGACAGTTTTTCCACAGATGAGATGATGGAAGGGGTGAGATTGTCTTCGAACTCTCGGATTTTGTGAATCATTTCATCCACTGTTGGTGTTACTATGTCACCCCAGGTTACCGTTGCCAATGAATGGGCATATGATGACGGTGCATTCCGTGTAAGTTTTCGCCACATGGGTCGTGTACATTCGACTTCATCTGGGTCTATGGGTATATCTCCGTTATTCGGTTTGGTGTGATAGATCATCTCTACGATGGCTGATTCCCTCAGAGACTGGATGCCTTTGTCTAAAGTAGTCCACTTGGCCGAACGACTCGTAACATCATCCTTGTATGGAAACCTTTCTTTCACAGCTGCCAAGAGCCGCCTCCAAAGACTGAGGGACTTTTTCTCTCTTGCAATTGCTTTGTCAATTCCCCCTTCTCTAGCAAGTGATCCCAGCTGCTTGGCTTCCGTACCTCCTAGTTTGTGACCATCGGCCCCATTGTCCCAGCATCGGAGCAACCAGGTGATGATGTGCTCCCCTGGTTGACGGGTAAAATCTTTTCGCATATTCCGTAGCTCGGTTGAGGTCCGAGGTCGAGAAGTCACCTCTTCTTCTTCTTCTTCATCATGGGATGATGACTCCTGATCAGGTGGTGGCCTGGGTGGTGAATACATTGTTTCTTCATCTTGCTTCACCCTTCTTGCCTCTTTTCTGCTTTTTCTCTTGCTTATGGGGGCAATCGATATTGGTACGAATTGGTCCTCTGGTTTAGCTGCAGTCATTATCACTGTGCTTTGAGTAGCAACAGTACTTGTCGCGGGGGGTGG
Organism: Psittacula echo; assembly: GCF_963264785.1. NCBI lineage: Eukaryota > Metazoa > Chordata > Aves > Psittaciformes > Psittacidae > Psittacula > Psittacula echo. The sequence goes on along the minus strand of NC_137742.1, from coordinate 50,257,625 downwards.
TGTAGCTGCTGTGGTTGGGGCTGGGGTAGCTTCGCTGTCTGTTGCAGTTGAAGTTTGAGTAGTGGCTGTACTTGTCGCTGGGAGTGGTGTAGCTGCTGTGGTTGGAGCTGGGGTAGCTTCGCTGTCTGTTGCAGTTGAAGTTTGAGTAGTGGCTGTACTTGTCGCTAGGGGTGGTGTAGCTGTTGTGCTTGGAGCTGGAGTAGCTGCGCTGTCTGTTGCTTCGCCCTCAGATCCAAGGACATTTCCTTCCTTTTGAAGGTGCTGGATAGTGTTGAACAAGGCCCGGTAAGCATAGGCCAAGCCCCAGCACGTTGACATGATTTGTCCCTCTCTGGTATGACCAGGATGACAGCACACCTCATTTAAGTGTTTTACTAATTCTTCTGGATTTTGCACTTGTTCGGTGGTGAAGTTCCAAAACACTGGAGGGGCCCACTGACCTAGATACTTGCCCATACTATCCCACACACCCTGCCACTCATGGCTGTCCAGCCTCGGGGAAAATCTCTCGGTCCCCCTATTTTGTCGTCTAACCCCAGACAAGGCCCAAACCTGACTCTGCTTAACTCTTGAGATCAGACGTAATGGTTGTGGACAAAACACACTCTGTATGCGTGCCAACATGGTGACCCCCATCACAATCAGCAAACAGGTCTCAACAATATTAAAAGGCCACTCAAAAACTTCAAAACTCTCAAACGATGCTGTAAACGGTCTGGAAGGGGCACTGGGAGGGTAAAAGAATGTCTCCTTCATAGGTTGACCACCCAGGAAGGAGAAAAAAGATGTATAGTTGCTAAGCATTTGTATTATATACCTCCCAAAGTATAAAGGTGGTGACCACACTGGGAACATAAGCCAGATCAGTTTCATGATCAATTTTTCTATTGTATTACAAGTCATTACCATAAAATACAATGAGACAATAACCTTAGCCCAAGCCCCACACTTGAAAAACACTAACACAGCAAATACCGGCTCTAAGTAACCTACAGCATATTGAGACTGTGAGATCAAAAACAACAACTTTGAGAGCCAATAAATCAGCATTGTGACAAGTGACTATCAATCCAAAACACTGAATGCTTATCACAAATACGATTAGACACACTCCGGTCAGATCTGTCGTTATCTCAACCCTTCGTGCCCCACGTTGGGCGCCAAAAGAACTGTCGTGGTTTAAGCCCAAGCTGTAAATCAGAACCACGCAGTCTACTGCCCCCCCCCCCCCCCCCCACCTTTCTTCCCTCCGCTTCTGGAGGGACGGGGAGGAGAATCAAAAGAATGCAGCTCCCACGGGTTGAGATAAGAACAGTTTAATAACTAAGGTATAACACAAATCACCACTGCCGCCACCAACAATAACAACGACAAGAGAAATAACAAGGGAAGAGAATACGATACCGCCCGCCGGAAAAGACAGCCCGCCCGACCAGGGGACGTGCCCTTCCGGGTAGCTCCCAGTTCCATCCCCTGGCATGACGTGCTGTGGTATGGAACACCTCCTTGGCCAGTCTGGGTCAGGTGTCCTGTCCCCGCTTCCTCCCGGCCCCTCCTCCTCCCTGGCAGAGCATGAGACTCACAAAATCCTTGGTCAGTCTAAACATCAGTGTTATCAGTTTTTTTTGTTCCCAAGCCAAAAGTCAAAAACACAGTACTGCAACAGCTACTAAGAAGGAAAAAAAAAACAAAAAACTGACTGCCACTGCTGAACCCAGGACACTAGTCAGCTGGTATATCTTCTGGTGTACTTCCTCTACTACTATGTGCTGGAAATTTTTTTCTGCTTTTTTGTTTGTTTATTTTCTTGTTGCCTAAATATGTATATCTTTTAGCAGTATCTATTCCAGTTCAATGATTAGAGCAGTATCTGTACCATCTCTATGTTTGGACTATGGCAAGTTAGAAGGGGACCAAGGAGGGACAGAAGAGGCAGACTTATAAAGTCTAGAGATGTTTTCTGAAGGGAACCAAAACACTGATTTCTTCATCAAAGAATATTAAAGACATTTTCCATTGAAAAACTCTGTAGTCAAATGGAGAGAAATCCCACAGGAGCACTCTTGAGGGCAGAAATCAGGTCTTGGACATTTTCATACAGAGTTTGGCTTCTATTAGCTCAGTAACTAAGACAGTACTTACTATGTTGTTCAGTTTCTGAGGCAGTCACTAGAAATTTTAGGCATTTTTGACACAAACTATTCAATTACAGGCATTTAGCACAGTCTTGTACCAGACCAATTGAACCTCTGGGAGATCACCACTTGCAGGAAGCCAGCCAACACAATTCCAATTTACAAGAAAGGCCTAAGTGAAGACTCAGAAAACTGCAGACCTGTTAGTCTAACTCCAGCACCTGAAAAACAGCCTAGATAGATATGTGTACAAATATACTGAAGAGATATTGCATTGATTTCAACGGGATTTGTGTTATGCACTGAAAGCCAGGATATTAATGGTCTGCATAACAATAAGAAAATACCAAAACAAAATACTTTATATCACTTCAAATAGCTGAAAAGATGATAAAATACAATGAGGGCTACTGTAGTAGAACACACTGTTCCTTTTTCTGGGCCTTGTTCCCATTAAAGATTTAGAAATACTGGAGGGAGTTTAAAGGAGAACCAAAGTGAAATAACAAACTCACGATTCATGACTTAAAAGTAGACACTAAGCTAGAAGTCCACACCATACACATCAGTAGCCAATATATGTCCACAAAGTACTTAGTACTCATTCTGTTTTTAAAAGGCTGTTTGGTTAAAATGTAAAAAAGCAAATGTCAAAATATTTATGCAAGCATAACCCATGCTGACTGGGCATGATGATGATATTATCCTTGAAATAAAGAATATCATATGCTATAAAGGCTTCCCTTTCCAGACAGGCAGCTGTGTCTCGTGGGTTGTGCAGTACAGGCAGTGGGCGAGGCTGAGGGTGCGCTGGGGCAGAAGAAGGGTCTCTGACAGCAGCCAGGAAGCAGGGGCTGGGGGGGGGGGGGCACTGCTGAAGCCAGAGATCACTGCCCAAGGGGACCCTGTGCCAAGGCCAGACCTTGAAGATGTTCTGCAGCTTTAGGGTGTCAGAAACTTGCAGTAGAGCCAAGCCTCAGGGCGTTGGCTGTCCTGTGGAGGCAGGTAGAAGATGCTACAGCATCAAGTTTCCAGGAGATCGTTCTGCAGAAGCAGCCCCACTCTGCTGCAGGGACATGGAAGAGCTCTTTGAAGGCAACAAGGAGACGGCAGACCCAGGGGTTGGAGTCCTGGGCTGATCTCCACCTTACAGGGGCCAACTGAACTTCTCCTGACCCTGACATTAGCCTTTGGGGGGATAATCCTGTGCCACCCCCTGCCCGGCTGTCTTGCCTCCCTCTCTGCCCTACCTCTTGCCACCAAGCAGATGGAGGGGACATGGGAGACAGGGGAAGCTGGAAAGAGGTTACTCCTCGTAGTACACATGGATTTTGCCTCAGCTCAGTTCACCTTCCCAAGTACTCCTCGAGAAGTGATTCGAGGCCCTGGGAACTGGTGATCGAGAAACTGAGGAAGGTGATGCAGTAGTGTCCTGGGTTCAGCAGCAGCAGTCATTTTTTCTCCTTCTTAGTAGCTGTTGCAGCACTGTGTTTTTGACTTTCGGCCTGGGAACAAAGCTGATAACACCGATGTTTAGACTGACCAAGGACTTTCTGAGTCTCATGCTCTGCCAGGGAGGAGGGGAAGCCGGGAGGAAGCAGGGACAGGACACCTGACCCAAACTAGCCAAAGAGGTATTCCATACCACAGCACGTCATGCCCAGGATGTAGAACTGAGAGTTCCCGGAAGGGCTGGATCACTGCGGGGTGGGGGCGAGGTACCAGTTGGTGAGCGGTTGTATTCTCTTCCTTGTTATTTCCTTTATCATTATTACTATTGGTGGTAGCAGTAGTGATTTGTGTTATACCTTAGTTATTAAACTGTTCTTATCTCAACCCGTGGGAGTTGCATTCTTTTGATTCTCCTCCCCGTCTCTCCAGAAGCGGAGGGAAGAAAGGTGGGGGGGGAAGTGGACTTCATGGTTCTGATTTACGGCCTGGGCTTAAACCACGACAGTTCTTTTTTGGCGCCCAACGTGGGGCTCGAAGGGTTGAGATAACGACAGATCTGACCAAGGCACAATGCTGATTTATTGGCTCTCAAAGTTGTTTCTCTTGATGTCACAGTTTCAGTGTGCTGTAGCTTACTTAGAGCCGGTATTTGCTGTGTTAGTGTTTATCAAGTGTGGGCCTTGGGCTAAGGTTCTTGTTTCATTGTATTTTATGGTAATGGCTTGTAATACGGGCGGGCTCCGGCAGCAGGGCGGGATGGACGTGGCTGTGGACTTGTACCTGGCCGTCCCGCTGCTCTTCACTGTCCTGGCCCTCGTCCTCGCCTCCGTCTTTGTGAGGCTGCGGGGAGCCGAGGGGGAGCGGCCCCGGGAGCCGGCGGCAACCGAAGCGGCCCGGGAGAGCGGCCCCGGGGACCAAGCGGCAGCGGGAGCAGGGCCGGAGGCCGGGAAGGAGCGGCTGCCAGTGGAAGAAGTGGGGGCAGTCGAGAAGGGAAAGGAGGCGGCTGCCAAGCAGCGGGAGGAGGCGGCGGCGGAGCCGAGCGCCGGGGCCGAGCCCAGCCCCGCAGAGGCCGAGAGCATCCCCCAGCAGCCGTCTGCCGAGCCCCGTGAGCCTGAGCCCCAGGAGGATGCAGGAGACCACACAGCACTTTCCAGCAAGGCAGAGGAGGAAGATCTGGACTCAGAAAAAGAGAAGCTGGTGGTGAGAGAGTTGGCAAGCATAGCAGCATCATTTGAGAGTTCTGAAGGTTTTGAATGGCTTTTGGGTACCCTTGGAACCTGCCTGCTGATTGTGATGGGGATCACCATGTTGGCACACACACAGAGTGTGTTCTACCCACAACCATTTTGTCTGATCCCGAGAGTTAAGCAGAGTCAGGTTTGGGTCTTGCCTGGGGTTAGACGACGATATAGGGGGACCAAGAGGTTTTCCCCAAGGCTGGCCAGCCATGAGTGTCATGGTGTGTGGGACAGCATGGGCGAGTATCTAGTTCACTGGGCCCCTCCAGTGCTTTGGAAGCGTCGGAGATGGAAGGCAGCTGTATGGAGTCCCCAACAACAAGTTGCAGAAACTGCTGGAGGGGAGGGTGAATTATTTTGAGCCTGATGGGCCCATGGCACTTCAGGCCATCAGGGCAGAGATGCAGCATAGAGATGGACTCATGATCAAGGGGTGGACTTTGCAATGGGCCTCTCCTGCTCTGAAAGACTGTTACAAGACATGGAGCCCACCATCATGGACCGAATGGACTCAACAGCTTTATAGGGATTGGTCCGTGCACTAAGATAAGAGTGCACTGAGATGAAAGTGATGGTATATTGAAAATGTGGGATCTGAGCATGATGTGAATGGTATGGAATAAGGGGTGGATACTGTCCTGGGTTCAGCAGCAGCAGTCATTTTTTCTCCTTCTTAGTAGCTGTTGCAGCACTGTGTTTTTGACTTTCGGCCTGGGAACAAAGCTGATAACACCGATGTTTAGACTGACCAAGGACTTTGTGAGTCTCATGCTCTGCCAGGGAGGAGGGGAAGCTGGGATGAAGCAGGGGCAGGACACCTGACCCAAACTAGCCAAAGAGGTATTCAGTACCACAGCACATCATGCCCAGGATGTAGCTGAGAGTTCCCGGAAGGGCTGGATCACTGCAGGGTGGGGGTGAGGTGCCAGTTGGTGAGCGGTTGTATTCTCTTCCTTGTTATTTCCTTTATCATTATTATTATTGGTGGTAGCAGTAGTGATTTGTGTTATACCTTAGTTATTAAACTGTTCTTATCTCAACCCGTGGGAGTTGCATTCTTTTGATTCTCCTCCCCCTCCCTCCAGAAGCGGAGGGAAGAAAGGTGGGGGGGGAAGTGGACTGCGTGGTTCTGATTTATGGCCTGGGCTTAAACCACGACAAGTAGATAAGGGATTATGCAGGTTAGAAGATTTAGGCAGGTGGATGGGACCTGGGAGACAGGGGAGGGATAACCCCAGGTTCGCTAGAAATGATCCAGGGGGTAGCATGCTGCTGTTGGAATCCAGATCCACAGAGCAATTTCAATGCATCTGTGCCAGTGCCTACAGCATGGGGAACAACCAGGAGGAGTCGGAAGCCATTTTGCAGCAGGGAAATCATGACATCATCACCATCACAGGAATGTGGTGGGACGATTTGCACGATTGAGGTGCTGCAGTGGATGGCTGCAGGCTCTTCAGAAGAAATAGGCAAGGAGGAAGAGGTGGTAGGATTGCTTTGTATGTCAGGGACTGCCTCAACTGCCTCGAAGTCAGTGTTGTGAGTAAGAAGGCTGAATGTTTGTGGGTGAAGATCAGGGGGAAGGCCAACCAAGCTGGCCACTGCCATAAAAGGTACTAAAAAAATACTTCTACAAATAGAGTAGCAATAAAAGGAGGGCTCAGGAGAACCTCTGTCCTCTACTGGATACCCGGAGAAACCTAGTGACTGAGGATGAGAGAAAGGCTGAGGTACTTCATGCTGCCTTTGCCTCAGTTTTTAATAGTCCGATCCTCCATTAACAGTCACAACATAGTACTCAGTTCCCTGAGTTGGATGGCACAGATAGGAAGCTGATTGAAGTCCCCATAATTCAAGAAGGAATGGTTAGTGACCTCATGCTCCACTTAGACCTACACAGGTATATGGGGCCCCATGGGTTGCACCCAAGAGTGCTGAAGGAGCTGAGGAGCTTGCTAAGCCACTCTCCCATCATCTATGAGCAGTCCTGGTCTAGTGGGCAGGTCCCAGAGGACCAGAACCTCCAGGCCTGTGAGCCTGAGCTCGGTGCCAGGGAAGGTCATGGAGCAGATGATCCTAAGTGAGATCACAGAGCACAAGTGGAAAAACAAGGGGATCAGGCACAGTCAGCATGGGCTCACAAAGGGCAGGTCCTGCTTGACCAACCTGATCTTCTATGACAAGGTGACCTGCTGGATTGATGAGGCAAAGGCTGTAGACATTGTCCATTTGGAGTTTCATAAAGCATTTGACAGTGTCCCCTCCCACAGTGTTCTCCTGGAGACACTGGCTGCTCATGGCCTGGATAGGCGTGTTCTTTGCTGGGTTGGAAACTGGCTGGATGGCTGAGCCCAAAGAGTGGTGGTGGTAACCGGTGTTGCATCCAGTTGGTGACCTGTCACTAGTGGTGTCCCTCAAGGCTCAGTGTTAGGGTCAGTGTTGTTTAGTATCTTCGCTGATGATCTGGATGAGGGGATCGAGGGCACTCTCAGTCAGTTTGCTGACAACACCCAGTTGCATGGGAGTGTTGATCTGCTGGAGGAGTGGAAGGCTCTGCAGAGGGATCTGGCCAGCTAGATCAATGGGCTGTGGCCAGTGGTGTGAAGTTCAAAAAGGCAAAGTACCATCTTCTTCATCTGGGCCACAACAACCCCATGGAAGGCTCCAGGCTTGGGGAAGAGTGGCTGGAAAGCTGCTCCATGGAAAAGGACCTGAGGATGCTAACTTATGAAGCTGAACATGAGCCAGCGTGTGCCCAGGCAGACAAGAAGGCCAATGGCATCCTGGCTTCTATCAGCAATAGTGTGGCCAGCAGGGCCAGGGCAGTGATTGTCCCCCCGTACCAGGAACTGGTGAGGCTGCACCTTGAATCCTGCATTCAGTTCTGGGCCACTCACTACTGTACCTCCAGCACATTGAGGTGCTGGTGCTGGCCCAGAGAAGGACAGCAAAGCTGCTGAAGGACCTGGAGCAAAGTGTGATAAGGAACAGCTGAAGGAGCTTGGCAGGGGTTTAGTCTGAAGAAGAGAAGGCTCAGGGGGGACCTTCTCACTCTCCATGACTACCTGAAAGGAGGCTGGAGAGAGGTGGGGGTGGGGTCTCTTCCTCTGTTTAAGTTTAAACTCATTGCCCCTTGTCCTATCACTACAGTCCCTGATGAAGAGCCAGGGACTTGGATGCCCTTGTAGGCCCCTCAGATACTAGAAGGCTGCTATAAGGTCTCCATGTGGCCTTCTCTTCTCCACCTCCAATTGCCTCAGCCTGTCTTTCTATGGGTGTGCTCCAGCCAACATGTGGCTGTGCCTGGGATTGCCATGACCCAGGTGTAGGACCTTGCACTTTGCTTTATTGAACTTCATGAGGTTTTTACAAGTCTCTGCTGGGGGCCGAGCGCCACCTGCTCCATGTCCTTAGCAGCAATGAGCACAGCCACTCTGGGCTAAAGCTTGAACTTGTCCTCGTTTCTTCGAGCAAGAGGATGTTCTGAGTTGCCAAGGAGGAGACCAGGGGGCTGATGTCTTTTCTTGGGCCTTCAAGGACTGTGGGGACAAAGCAGAAGAGGTTAGGTGACAGCCGTGTCCCCTCCAGGCAAGACACATTACACCCCGTGATGCCCAGGGCCAGGAGGGAGCCAGGGGGCAGGTGGCTCAGCTGGAGGCTGCTGGTAAGGAGCAGCCCCCTCCACAAACACGCTCTCCCCATAGATGTGCTGGGAGCAGAGGCCCCTCTCATGAGACAGGTCTGTGCCAGAGTCCTTCCTCCTCCCCACTGCCTTCACTCACCCTGTTTGATGTATGCCCTCGTCCCGCACTCACGCACATGCTCTCCGATGTGCTCTGGGGCAACACAGTATGTTGGGGTACCTGCTGCCTGTTGGTGACCTCAGCACCCAGCCTGCCTGGCCACATGGCTCCCCAGGAAGGGCTGACCCTGGGGTGCTGTGTCAGGGAGAGGATGAGCCTCCTGCTAGCTCAACGTGTGCAGGCAGGAGTGGCTGGCAGGGGGCCAAGGGGTGCCCCGCAGGTCCTGCGCTGAGATGCAGAGACCCTGTCAGAGGGATAGGACTTGGGGGCTCATGGCTCACTGATGAACCTGACAGCATCCTGCCTCAGGATCTCCTGCGGGCTCTGCAGGTAGACCTCACTGGTGCAGAAAGTCCTTAGTCTTGCTAGAGAGAAGGGTGCAGGATTGGCACAGAGCTGCCCCCCAGTTGGGCTGTCCCCCCATCCAGGCCCACCATTTTTCCCCCCAGCATGACATTCCCAGTTCCCCACCATGTGGCGTTGGGGTTCAGATGGAGCACAGGGCTCCCCACTGGTGCTGGGGTGCCACTCTGGTGGCAGGGTCCCCCTTGGGACCCTGGGGGTGAGAACAGCCTGGAGCAGAGCCTGCTCCAGGAGGGCACATACTGCTGTGAGGCAGAGCCCTGCATCCACCCCACTGGGCATGGGGCAGGGTTCTCCCAGTGCGGATCCCGGCAGCGCTGGGGCTCTTCTCATCAGGCACTTGCTGATCTCCCATGGTTCCACATTGTGGGCCAGCTCTGTCAGTTCCTGTCACTTCAGGAAACAGCCAACAAAGTAGAGGGCTTCCAGGGCGGCCTGGGAAGAAGAGGAGATGCCACTACCAGCCCTGGAGGGAGAGCACCCTGTGTCCTCCCTCTCAGCAGGGCTCAGAGCCTGTCCTGGTCCCTACAGGGAAGACACACCAGCTGGGCACTGGTGCTGCTGGGCACAGGCTCAGCCTCACAGGGCAAGGTAAGGCCAATCACCTTCTCTGCCTGGAAGACCCTTGGGGCCTTCCTTTTGGCCAACCTTTTGGCCTTGGTGGCCCCTGGCTGTGGAGTAATGGCCTTGTCTCTGGGGATGCAGGGCCACATGCCCTGTGGCAGAGGCTGTGCGGAGGCAGCTGGGTGGGAAAGGAACTCACCACCCTCTTCATCTGAGCAGCAGGAGGAGAAAGGCAGCAGTGGGCAAGGCGGAGCTCTCCCTAGTCCTAAGTCCTCAGCAAGCTAGACCTCATGGTGATACACGTTTGAAGGCTCCAGTGTCACCAGTGCCCACTGGATCAATCTGATTGGGAATCCCACCTTGGCCACGTTCTCTTTCTGGTCATGCAGGTGAAAGACCAGCAGCAGCAGTCTCTCCCACACCTCCTTCATCTTCTTTTCAGCACCCGTCACAAGCCCCATCACATATTGGAAGAAGTACATGGAGAGCTCCCTCACAGTGTCTGATTCCTGTGGGAGAAAGACCTAAGCCCCAAGCCCATGGCAAGTAGGGGCCTGACATGGAGGTGGATGTCCCAGAACAGCCGCAAGCAGCCCTGCTCCAAAACGGAGCGAGCTGCAAATAACATTCAGAAGCATCCAGTAGGATCTTCTCCATCATTTTTTCACATACTGAGGTTCTACTATGAAGTCTGTCATTTCCTGAGTCTTATCTCATGCCTTTCCTATAAATTGGAATAATGATGGCTGGCTTCCCATCAGTGGGGACCTCCACATACTTCGCAGACCTTTGGTAGATGATTGAGAGGGGCCCTGCCCTAACATCCGCTACCTCCTTCAATGCTCTGGGTTATCCATTTTCCCCTTCTTGAAAATGGGGGTTATATTTCCCTTTTCCACTTGTCAGGAACTTCACCTGACTGCCATGACTTTTCAAATATGATGGACAGTGGCTTAGCAACTTCATCCACCAGCTCCTACAGGACCCACAGGTGGATTTCATCAGGTCCCATGGACTTGTGTACATTCAAGTTTCTAAGATGATCTTTAACCTGATTCTCTCCTACAGTGGCCCTAAGGTCTTTGTTCTTACAGTCCCTGCATTTGTCTCCCAAGACTTGAGCAGCGCAGCTAGAGCACTTGCCAGTGAAGGCTGAAGTCATGGAGAACCTCAGCCTTCTCCAAATCCAAGGAGGCCAGAGCTCTCCTTTCCTTCCAGAAAGGGCCCACATTATCCCTAGTCTGCCTCTAGTCTGTGATACATCTATAGAAGCCGTTCCTGTTATCCTTGACATCCCTGGCCTGACTCAATTCTAACTGGGCCTTATCTTTCCTGACCTGATCCTTAGCTTCCCAGACAACGTCCCTGTATTCTTCCCAGGCCGCCTGACACCGCTTTCACCTACTGTAAACTTCTTTTTTCCTTATGAGTTTTCTCAACAGTTCCTCATTCATCCATGCCTCCTGGGTTTCCTGCCTCATTTCCTTCTGGTCAGGATGCATTGCTCCTGAGCTTGACGCAGGTGATCCTTCAATATCACCCAGCATTCTTGAGCCTCCCTGCCCTCTAGGGTTGCATCCTATGGAACCTTACTGAGCAGGTTCCTGAAAAGGCCAAAGTCTGCTCTCTTGAAGTCCAGGGCAGTGAGCTTACTATGTGCCCTCTCGCTGCCCTGAGGATTATGAACTCCACCATCTTGTGATTACTGCAGCCAAGGCTGCATCAAATATGAGTCTCAATGTGCCATCAATATGCTATCTTCATCAAGCATGGGTCCAACGTTTTCCTTGGACCTCCTCTTGCTATTAACAAGATATATATAAATATATATATAAAAAAATATATATATAAGAAAATATTTTCTTATTTTCTGGCACAACAAGAGCCAGTTTTAACTGTAGATGAGCTTTGGTCTTTCATGTCGTCTCCCTGCATACCTGAACCAGAGCTCTGTAATCTTTCTGGAAAGCCTGACCTTGCTTCTAGACCATCCAATCTCTTTTTCCTCCTGAGTTCCAAGACAAATTCCATGTTGAGCCAAGCTGGTCTTCTGCCTTGCTTGATTGACTTGAGACACAGTGGGATGGGCTTCTCCTGTGCTTTGAAACAGCAGTTCTCCAAGACTGACCAGCACTCACAGACCGCTAAGCCCCTAAGCTTGGCTTTTGAGCAGATTCTCAGGGGACACTGCTAGAGAGTGCCTGGCAGCCCTGCCCTAGTGCTCTGGAGTGAGAGCACGATGGACCCATCACCTGCTGCAACACTCAAGTGAATTGAAATCATGGTGCACTCCGAGAAATCCCCACTTCGGCTTTCCTGCATCGCAAAGGCACTGCTGGGAAGTGTTGTGTATGGTGGGTTGCTCTTTGGTGAAAAGACATGCTGGAAATCATCAAGATATTTATTGAATGCGGAATACTGTATGTGGTGTATTGTATGTTATATACTGTATTCTGTGTATTGTATTGTAGGTATGGTAGGGTAGGATATTGTATTGTATGGTATTGTTTTGTATGTATTGTCTGAACTCTGCGGTCTCTGTTATGTTGTATTATATGGTATGGTATTTATTGTATGTATCATATTTATTGTATTTTACTAGAGTTTTCCTTCTTATTATGTATTGCATTTTGTGTTCTGTTGTTTATTGTATTTGATTTTACAGTATGTCATTGATTTTATTGCATGTATCCTAGCATATGAATCCTAGTGTATGTATCATGTCTGTGTAAATATATTGCATTGAATGTTTTGGTTTCTGCTTTCTATTATAATATAGATATTGTAAGTATTTTTTATTATCTTGCATTATATGTATTCTATTGTATTTTGTACTGAATTTAATGTATTTTATGATCATATTCCTTTTTGTACTGTAGGTATTGTACATGTACTCTATTGTATTGTCTGTAATATATTTGTTATTGTAGTATATTTTGCTTTGTATTTTTATTGCATTGTATGTATTCTATGTGTTGCATACATTGTATTTTTATTGTATTTTGTATTGCATAATATTGTATGTATTGTATATGTTATATTTTATGGTATGAAATTTATTGTACTTTAGGTATTGCATTGTAAGATATGGTATGTACCATATGTATCATATGATATTGTGAGTGTCATATATTGCATCATGTACTGTATGATATTGTTTTGTATGTAATGCATGTTGTGTATGTTAAGGCATTTATTGAATGTCTTAGTGTATTAATTGTATGTATTGTGTTGTTTTAATTGTTTTACATCACATGTTCTGTTTTAGTGTATGGTATGGTATTTATTGTGTTCTATGTGTTCTATTATAGGATATGGTATTTGCTGTATGGACAGTATGGTATAATTTTTTTTTGTTATCATATGGTATATAGCACATTTGTATCATATGTATCCTGTAAGTTATGTATTATATGGTAGAGTACAGACTCTGTGATATGGTATGTATTAAACTGTATGTCCTGGTTTAGCAGTAGCAGTCATTTTTTCTACTTCTCAGTAGCTGGTGCAGTGCTGTGTTTTGACTTTCGGCCTGGGGATAATACTGATAAAACCGATGTTTTCAGTTGCTGGTCAGAATGTTTACCCTGACCAAGGACTTTGTGAGTCTCATGCTCTGCCAGGGAGGAGGAGAAGCCCGGAGAAAGCAGGGACAGGACACCTGACCCAAACTAGCCAAAGAGGTATTCCATACCACAGCACGTCATGCCCGGGGATGTAACTGGGAGTTTGCCAGAAGTGCATGTCCTCTTTTCTGTCGGGCTCGTTTTCGGCGGGTGGTATCATATGCTCTTCCCTTGTTATTTCTCTTATCATTATTATTATTGGTGGCAGCAGTAGTGATTTGTGTTATACCTGCGTTACTGGACTGTTTTTATCTCAACCTGTGGGAGTTACATTCTTTTGATTCTCCTCCCCATCCCTTTGGGTTGGGGAGTAGAAACTGTGTGGCTGACTTGCCGACTGGCTTAAACCACGACACTATATGGTATTTATTAAATTGGATGGTATTTATGATACTGTATTGTGTGTCTTCCATGGTAGGGGTCCTTCTACATGTTCAAGATACTGTTTCATTATTCCCCTAGAAGGCAAGTGCTGCCCAGCTCCAGCCCTGCCTCTCTCCAGGTGGTCCTGGGACAGATGTTTCCAGCCAGAGTCTCTCCAGGACCAGCTCATGCCCTGCTGTTCATCACCCCAGTCGTGCCCTTCTCCTCAACACATCCTCTACTCCCTGTCCCTAGGCTCTGCTCTCCTGCTCTCCTACCAGCCTGCACTGCAGCGTGCAGCCTCACAATCGTGGCACCTAAATCCCTCTTCCTATGTGGAGTTATGACTTGGTGCTGCTCTCTACATCACCCCAAGACAACGCACACCACCTCTGCATACGCTGCCAAGGCAGGAGCTGCAAGAACTTCAGCAACGGGAAGCTCAAAAACCTGCAGCTGGGGAGGGACAATCCCAGGCACTAGCACACATGGGGGGCTGCCCTGCAGGAAAACAGCCAGTGAAAGGTGACCATGCTGCTGCTGCTGTCAAACATAGGCTTTCTTCCCACTCCCCCATATCCAGCCTTGGCAATGGCATTTCTTCCCCTCTGCTTGAAAAGGACCCTTCTTTGGCAGGTGCTTAGCAGATGGGTGCCAAGCAGCTAAGGACTCTGGGTTTGCCTAGTTTCAAAAGAAGGAGGCTGAGGGGCAACCTCATTGTGCTCTGCAGCTTCTTGAGGAGGGGAGTGGAGAGAGAGCTGCTGATGTCCCTGGGATCCAGTGATAGGACACATGGGAACAGTTTAAAGATCAATCTGGGAAGGTTTAGATTGAACATTAGGAAGCATTTCTTTACCAAGAGGGCATCCAGACGGTGGAACAGGCATCTTAGAGAGGTGGATGATGCCCTGTGCCTGCCAGTGCTTTTAAAAGAGACATTTGGACAATGCCTGTAATAATGGGCTTTAAGTGTTTTTTTAAAGTGTTTTAAAAAAAAGTTGTTTTTTTTAAAAAAGTGTTTTTAAGTGTTTAAAGTTTAAGTGTTGCCCTAGAGTAGTCAGGCAGTTGGACTGGGTGATCATTGTAGGTCCCTTTCAACTGGAACTGTTGCACTTATAGGTATGAAAACAGCGGAAGGTATTTGTGCCCTCTAATGTTAGACGTATGCTTTAGGGACTCTAAATGCTCTGCAGAGACACTTCTTTCTTAGACGCAATTGTGAAAGAATGCTTTAAACTAATATCCTCTGAAGCTAGACTTCTGAAATAGATAGTGAATATTTCCCATTTAAGTCAATAGGTCTATTCATATAAGTTAAATGCCATAGTATTCCTGTAACTAGGGATCAAAATGGCTGGTGTAAAATGCAAGGAACATGAGCATGGAGAAAAATTAATCATGGGAGCTTGCAGTTATTCACTTCTGATGTATTCTTTCAGATTATCTCATAAAATGTGAGGTTTTTGTAGAACGCAATATCAAAGAGCTGATATACTAAACATTATTAAAAATAGTAGGATTAAAATAGTAAACATTACTAGTGAGAATTATTAATTTTTTAAAAAAGTAAAATCCTATTAAAATATTCAGATGTTGGCTAAATAAGTGCAAGCTCACAATTTATCCTATTCTCACATAGGAAGCAATGTCATCATACTGTCCCCTTGCATCCAGTAAAAATAGGTTCATAAAGCACTCAAGTGATGCTCATCACAGATTTTGTCAGTTTCCTCCTGAGATTACAAACAAGTCAACATAGACATTGAGCTTACAAGAGGCAGCAGACTACAAATGTATGGGCCTTTTCCTGGGTTAATTCCAGTTTCCAGTCATGCATCTCCATAAATGATCCTCAAATCTCCTTTTGGGAAGTAAATTAGCACACAGAAGGAAGCTCCCTTCCTTCTTCTTACTGCCTCTCATCACGGATTTGCTGCTAGCCAGCAGGTCAGAAACAAGGTCCAACGCCTAAGGACTGAAGAAGGTAGACCATTTTCAGGCAAATTTCTGACTAGTCATTACTAAAGCTGAGTCCTGTTTCAAAATTAAGACAAATGAGGAAAATTTGGTTGACTGTATAGTTTAACTTTCAATCAAAGAGAGCTTTTCACTTGGCATTCCAAGGTAACACCCATTTTTTTTACAGCCCACTAGATAGCTGGCCAGCACTTTTGATAGACATCAAAAGCAAAGTACCACACTCATTCCTGCAACTTAATCAGAAAGCATAAGGAGACCAAGGGTGCGTGGCCTCAAGAAGTGCTCTAACACTGTCAGTGCTTGTTACCCAGCCTGTCTTAGGCTCAGTTAAGGAGCCTTACCAGAAAGTTTTTGCATAAATGAATAATGATGGGCCCATTTGCAGATCAGTTCCTAGAATACCAGTACAGCATGGGTTAACATTAAATGTGTCAAAACCCCAAACATATGAATTGCCACCTAACTGAATGCTGCAAAAGAAGATCAGAAATGAGTTGACTCCTTTCGTCCATTCTTCAGTAGAACTAGTGGTTTAAAGAGTTTTGCTTTAATACCAGCTGTCTGTGTCAGATGTACTCTAACCTGATTAATGTAATTGCCTTGGGTTCTGATTGATTATTTAATCTCCATAGTTATATATGTGACTGAAGTAAATTTCATATTTTATTCAAAGTTCATAAAAGATGTACAACTAGATTTTAATATTTTGCAAATTAAAATTTTTAATCTTGATAATTCGTATTTGACTCTGTTGGAAAATTAGGTTATTGAAACCCCTATTTTATTTTTTGAAGTGGATGTGCAGTTTACAGAGCGTAAAAAAATTTACTACAAGAATAAAGTAACCTGGCTGTCACCATTTTGATAGTGGTATTCATATGTCTGAGGCCACTCCAACACTTTCTGTCTATACAGTGTTTTTGAGAGTTGTGTCGCACACTGGTAAATCTTTGAGTAGAAGTGGACATATAAGAACACTAGAAGCCACAGCCTGTGAAAATTCAGTCCTCTAGCTTTAGGTCTCATGCCATCTCTAATAAGACCCCAAATCAGGTTTTTAGGAAGAGCATTAGCTACGTTACTACTGCATGCCCCACTGAAAAATATGAACTTGGTGCACTGGCAGAGCTCATCTTGTGGATGTACTACAACAGCTTGTGAATTTACTCAGTCAGACTAGTTTTTAATTGTGAGCCAGTTTTAAATGCTAAAACCTGACCCAGACACAGTTGCTGTCAGCTAACACCTAAGCATAAGCTCCTTGACACACATGAGCAGGTCCCACTGATTCTGTACCTGGTATCAACAGTGCAAATTCAAGAACTTTAGTGGAAATTTAAATGGGTGCATTTTAACAATCAGATTATATTTTAAGTTTAATTTTATTATATCTTTTCTTAGCAAGGTCTGAGAGTTTGTGGCCAGAGAGCAAACAATGGGAACAGGAAAGGGCTGCCCCAAGAGGGATTCAGCCCCCTTCTTTACAGCAGCAAGAGCTACTCCTGAGCATCACTTGTGGCTAAAAGAGGGACGGCAGCAAGTGCAGCATAACTGCTCCCAGTCCACGGAATTTGCCTAGCCAGATAACACTTGTCGAACATCTCAGCTTCTCCCTCCCTCCTATACCAACAGTCAAAAAGTCAAGCACCAATTTTTCTGGTTTATGCCTCAGTTTAGAGGCTGAGCTCACCAAGGAGGACTTGACAGCAGCTGCCAGCCAGCCATAAACAACAGCAAGTCTAGGCCTGTTTCTCCACTGTACTGAAAGCAGTAGAGGTGCAACACTAAAATAAAACACCTCTTGTTCAGAAATGAATGAAAGCGAAAACCTGGCACACAAATTCTCATTACCAATGACAAGGTCCTTTGGCTCACCCATTCCTCTCTGCCTTTCTGAAATAAACAAGACTAAAAAGATGCTACAGCACCATAGTACAATGGTGGTGTGGCATTTAACAAGAGGACTCTGGTTTTGAGTCCTATTAGAGAGGCCATGAGAAAAGATTAGATTCTGTCATTCTTTTGTGCCAGTCATCTGTGCAGAGCCAGAGAAGACACTTCCACCCCTCATTCTTGTGCCCAGCTGCCTGTATCACATAGAATCATAGAATCATAGAATAGTTAGGGTTGGAAAGGACCTTAAGATCATCTAGTTCCAACCCCCCTGCCATGGGCAGGGACACCTCACACTAAACCAAGCCACCCAAGGCTTCGTCCAACCTGGCCTTGAACACCGCCAGGGATGGAGCATTCACATGTAGACCTATGCAGGCTGTATATGTTTCCACAGCCAAATATCCTCCCATAATAGAGTCAGTGTAATTTCAATTTTTAATAGAAAACCCATCTCAGCATCAGCACTCTATTTCAGGTTTTATCATTAGATCAGAGTATCTGAAGAACTACATTTCATGATATTAAAAGAGAGCTATTTTGAGCAAAACAGAGATTAGAACCAGAACTGAAGCTCATCAATATCATGCAAGGTAACAGGGTAGTTCTGCTATGCAATAAATAAGAGGCAACTTCCCCTTCCTGCAACTGAGAGAGAAGAATTACCTGACAAATTTATGTGCTGGCTACTGCAGTAGGACATGCTGATGTTACTACAGAAACGTATAAGAATAGCAGACTTCATAAACTCACTTGACTAAAACAGGTATTACATACCCATTCTGCCCAGTCTCCCTGTTGTGAGGATCCTGCTAACAACTGAATCCCTGAAGCTCTGTTGGATGCAGCGATCATGAGATGGTCGAATTCGAGATCCTCAGGACAGAGAGAAGAGCGTGCAGCAAGCTCACTGCCCTGGACTTCAAGAGAGCAGACTTTGGCCTCTTCAGGAACCTGCTTAGTCAGGTTCCATGGGATACAGCCCTAGAGGGCAGGGGGGCCCAAGACTGTTGGTTGTTATTCAAGGATCACCTGCTACAAGCTCAGGAGTGTTGCAGCCCAACTAGAAGGAAGTGCAACAGGAGGGCCAGGAGACCTCCTTGGATGGATAAGGAGCTGCTCAGGAAACTTCAAGGGAAAAAAGAGGCTTATAAAAGGCAGATGCAAGGACAGATGGCCTGGGAAGTATACAGGGATGTTGTTTGGGAAGCCAGGACCAGGTTAGGAAAGCTAAGACTCAGTTAGAATTAAACTTGGCTAGGGATGTGAAAGAGAACAGGAAAGGATTCTATAGGTACATTGTGAATGAAAGACAGAATAGGGACAACGTAGGCCCTCTCTGGAAGATATCGGGAGAACTGGCTACCCAGGATTTGGAGAAGGCTGAGGTTCTTAACGACTTCTTTGCCTCAGTCTTCACTGGCAAAGGCTCTGACCGCACCACCCAAGTCTTGGAAGGCAGATACAGGGAATGTGAAAATGAAGACCCTAGGCCCACTGTAGGAGAGGAACTGGTTCGAGACCATCTTAAAAA
Source organism: Psittacula echo (assembly GCF_963264785.1). NCBI lineage: Eukaryota > Metazoa > Chordata > Aves > Psittaciformes > Psittacidae > Psittacula > Psittacula echo. The sequence continues at coordinate 50,238,674 of NC_137742.1, read as the reverse complement.
CCTAAACATACACAAGTAATGGGGCCTGATGAAATCCATCCGTGGGTCCTGAAGGAGCTGGCGAATGAAGTTGCTAAGCCACTGGCCATCATATTTGAAAAATCATGGCAGTCAGGTGAAGTTCCCGATGACTGGAAATATAACCCCCATTTTCAAGAAGGGAAAATGGATGACCCGGGGAATTATAGACCAGTCAGTCTCACCTCTGTGCCTAGCAAAATCTTGGAGCAGATTCTCCTGGAAGGCATGCTAAGGCACATGAAAAATGACAAGGTGCTTGGTGACAGCCAGCATGGCTTCACTAAGGGGAAATCCTGCCCAACCAATTTGGTGGCCTTCTATGATGGGGCTACGGAACTGATGGACAGGGGTAGAGCAGTTGACGTCATCTACCTGGACTTGTGCAAAGTGTTTGACACTGTCCCACACAACATCCTTGTCTCTAAATTGGAGAGACATCAATTTGACGGATGTACCACTCGGTGGACAAAGAACTGGCTGGATGGCCACACACAAAGAGTTGTGGTCAATGGCTCAGTGTCCGGCTGGAGACCGATAATGAGTGGTGTTCCTCAGGGATCGGTGTTGGGACCAGTCTTGTTCAACATCTGTGTCAGTGACATGGACAGTGGCATTGAGTGTGCCCTCAGCAAGTTTGCTGATGACACCAAGCTGTGTGGTTCGGTTGATACACTGGAGGGAAGGGATGCCATCCAGAGGGACCTCAACACACTTATGAGGTGGGCTGATGCCAACCTTATGAAGTTTAACCATGCCAAGTGCAAGGTCCTACAGCTGGGTCGGAGCAATCCCAGGCACGGCTACAGGTTGGGCAGAGAAGAGATTCAGAGCAGCCCTGTGGAGAAGAACTTGGTGGTGTTGGTCAATGAGAAAATGAACATGAGCCGGCTTCAGTGTGCATTCACAGCCCAGGAAGCCAACCGTATCCTGGACTGCATCAAAAGGAGCGTATGAAGATAGGCTGAGAAAGTTGGGTCTGTTCAGCCTGGAGAAGAGAAGGCTGAGTGGAGACCTCATAGCAGCCTTCCAGTATCTGAAGGGGGGCTATAGGGGTCCTGGGAATGGGCTATTCATTAGGGATTGCAGTGACAGGACAAGGGGTAATGGATTCAAACTTAAACAGGGGAAGTTTAGATTGGATATAAGGAAAAAGCTCTTTACTGTGAGGGTTATGAGGCACTGGAATGGGTTGCCCAGGGAGGTTGTCAATGCTCCATCCCTGGCAGTGTTCAAGGCCAGGTTGGACGAAGCCTTGGGTGGCCTGGTTTAGTGTGGGGTGTCCCTGCCCATGGCAGGGGAGTTGGAACTAGATGATCTTAAGGTCTTTTCCAACCCTAACTATTCTATAAGAGAGGACACGGTGAGTGATCTGCTCCTTAGCTGTCATACAACTGAATCATGTAAGAACACTCAGCCTCCCTCTGGAGACAGAGAGGCTATAGCATGCAGGAGGGAGAAGGCTGATTGATTTGTAACTGCTCTTCAGTGCAAGCAAAATCCATCTCATGTTATAGAAGAAATTGGCAAGAGATCCAGGATAGCCTAAGGAATGAAATTACTGCACTTCCATGGGGAAGGTCCCAAGGTCACATTACTCAGAGGAAGAAGCTTTTAATAAAGCCCGTGTACTTTGATAATGTTCCAGACAGAGCTCAAAAATATTTACTTCTGTTCCAACTTTTTTGGACACAATGAAGGAAGACAAAGGCATAAGCTATTAGCCAAAATGAATATACAATCCAAGAGAAAAGAGCTGCATAAATGTGAAAGCCATGCAAATGGCTTAAAGAAGGGTAGGAAAGGTGACTAGGCTACAAGCTAACTGTAAGAACGCAGCACTTATGAAATTTCACCCGTAAGAGCTGGCTTTCTCTTGTGACTTAATTTCAGCAAAGAACAACCACACACACACATAAAAAATAACAACCAAACAACAGCAAAATACCAGTAACGAGGTGTTGTATATTCAAGACAGTGAGAATGTCTTTAATGATCCAAGCCTCCTGTTCTTTCACACCTTGCCTTGAAGCCTTGGCAGCTTTCAGCAGCTTTCTATTTCCATCAAATTGCAGGCAAAAACCCAGTGCCCAAACTTCTTCCAGCTGCGCTCCCATAGAAGTCTGATGCTCTCTACATCCACAGGGGAGTGGTGCTTCTTTGTTAGGGGTGGGCAATGGAGAGGGGATGAGTGAAGTGGTGAGTGCCAGGAGGAAGAGGAACTATGGTCAGGCATCTGTGTCAGCTGGAGCATAGAAGAGCAGCTTGTCACTGCAGAGAGTGGAAGCATGCAGCCCTGGAACTGAAGGGTTTGAGCGTTTGCCTCTGCCAGCAGCTCCCCCCTGTCCCAAGGCAAGTGTACCCTGGAAGCCAGACTACATCCATCTTCTGTCAGGCTCCTTCTCCTAAACAAAGGGGCCGTAACAGCACTTTGAGGTGTTCACACCAGGGTGTCACAACTGTGCACCAAAAACGGAATCAAAGACACCCATGAGAGGGTGTGGGTTTTCACCCCACCATGTTGCTGCTCTCACAGGCTCTCTTGGCTTGCCACTCGAGGGTTTTGTTTTTTACTGTGGACTGGGTCCAGGCCACAGCACAGATTCCAGCCCACTCCCAGTGGGAAGGCACAGAGGAAGTCAGGAGAGCTTTCTCAGGCACTTATTCTTATTCTTTTCTAAATATAGGGGCCCATTTCCCTAGGGAAATGGAAGGCGAACAAAATAAAAAGCACAGGAAACAAGAGTAAGTCTCTTCCTTGACTTGCTATGCAGCTCATATTTTCATGCGCTCCTATACATGTGTGCTTTGGGAGGCAATTACAAAGCAGAGAAATAGAAACCCAAGGCAAGGGCTGAACCACACCTGACAGCTTAAGCTTTTATAAGTTAGCAGATGTCTCTGTGAAAAGTTTAGCATGTTCATTTCCATTATCAGAGGAAGTCTGTCACAGGAGGATTCACAATGTACTTACAGCAAAGCCTTGATTCTGCTTTCCATTTATTGTATTCAACTATTACTGGGGGTCCAAATCCTGAAGTCATAACTCAGGGTCACACTATCTTTCAGATTACTTTAAGGCATTGAACTGTACAAATAGATTAGAGTAACCAGCCTTCTGCTTTAAAGAATATTTCCATTTCTCCGCACAGCCCCTTTGACAACTAGCATCGTCACATGTAGAGCCAGGTGACATGTCTACAGCACAGGGAGGATGCACACACACTCGATATTCCCACAGTGACGTGAGCATCCACAGCCAATGAGTTAATTTTGTTCACGTACATCTTTGACTGGGAGAGAGGGTTGAGGAGGAAGTATTCTGCAAATTTCACATAAGGAAGTGATATTAAAGTCAGGAATTTCTTAAGAAGGTCTCATCATTCTCCAATACATTACTTTTTGCTATCTGCAGTAACTGTATCTTGAAGTTCTTGGAGCAGCTAGCTGGGAAAGGGTAAAAGAAAGGAGGGAAAGGAAGAATAAGAAGAACAGGAAAGGAAGGACAGGAAGGAGGACTGGTGGGGCTCTGCTGTTGTAATATAGGATTCTTTTTTAATAATGTCCATTAAAATAAACCAAAACCTTCTGGCAGAAGCGAATGTGGAGCTCGGTGTTAGAGCCCACAAAAATACATGGACATCACAGGGGGCTACACGTGCTCTGGGAAACTGCACCGCCCAAGGCAATGCCTAGCTTTTGGAAAGCAACGCAACTGCCCTGGATTACAGCGCTTCGTGAGAGTATGCAACACCACCCCGTGGACAGAGGCGATGGCAACAGCTCTCACTGTGAGGTCAAGGAACTTCTCTATCAGCCTGCAAGCAGATAAAGATTCATGCATTCCATTTGACTGCAAGAAAGTACACAGGTGTGGTGCCAGAAATACTGATGTTAGTGCTAAAGAAGAGCTACAGAAATAGCAGTGAGAGCCAGAACCAACCATCTTGAAATAAAGTATATGTGTTAAAAAAAATTATAACCAGGTAAAATGCAATCTGTCCTACTTCTCTCTGTACACACACCAGTAGTTAGTAAGCTGTTCATATGCTTTTCAAACTGTGCATAACATTATTGTTCATTACTGTTACTAGTTTGCTCGGAAAGGAGTAGGCAGGCAGCTGACCCTTTCAGAAGGCACCACACTAAGCAGGTGGCACCAGGCTGAGGCGGGGCTGTGTTACACAGAGCCATCCAGCTGAAATGCCTAGAAATAAGGGCAGATTTCCCAGGTAAGGGAGGAGACAGAGGATATATTCATAGAGATGGACCTAGATTTCCTTAGGTCCATCTTTTCAGACACACACACCACCACCCCACCCCACCCCCCACTTCTCACAAAAGCATTTATATTGCAGCTCTGGTTGTCCACACAAACAGAGGATACCTCTAGTGTAGCAAACTCAGGGCACAACTCAGATGTGCTGTCAAAGTACTCCTTCATTTACAGACTAGGAACAGGAGTATGACAAAGCAGAATCTCTTTTACCCAGCAGAGAAGGTCTGCAGACAACACAGATTTATACCCTTGGTGAAATATGACCAAGTGAATCATAGCATAAAACTGAAAATCTTATAGACCATCTTGCTTTGAGCATTAATAATTCAAAGAGTTTCCAGGTCCACTGCTTTAAAAAAAATCATTAAGAAAGCCATCAGTGAGATAAAACTACCCAGCTGGTATTGTCTCCTGTTCAAACAAATAATAATTAGGCAGGAATAACATTTCTTTCTTTCCTTAATGAGCTGCTTATTTTCTAGAGACGCTTTATGCATTACTGTTCATAATTGTCCTTGGCTTTGTTGTTGTCGAACAGCCATTTTAGGTCACAGAGGAATAGTCAATCCCCTTTTTCCCTCCTCTCCATAATAGCAAGTTTCCGTTTTCCATTAGAAATATTTTTAAAGTAGCAGCCACAAAAGAAACAAGATCTAGAGCCTTTTAAACTTTAATTTCCAGCTAACAGTGTATTCCCTTGAGGGCTTCTTTTCTGTGGTTTTGAATGCCTTTGGCATGGCAGAGATTAATTACTGGACAGTGACTCATGGGGCACTTGGTTGTAGTGTGCTGGATTTTTTAATGGGAAGGGAGATGAAGACACAACATGAAGTCTTTTGCTTTTTTTCAATATGGAGTAGCCTTCACTCTGCAAAGCTTCATCCATAGGTGTTGCCTTTAAATGAGAGAACTACACCTTATTACTGAATGCAGAGATATAGTCCCAGCCAATTGTCAAATCTTAGTGCTACAAGCCTAAAAATTAACAATTTGTTCAAAAATTGTTAAACATTTAATTATATAATATTTCAATAATAACAATTAAACAAAAATTTGTTTCAAAGAACACCAATTTTATACCTGAAGAGGTAATGTCTCTCTATGTCCACAGATATGCATACACACACACATAGAGATACAGATAAAATGTTTACCCCTTTATTTGCTAGGGGAAAAAGAGAAGTTTATTCCTTAGTTACTCTGTATTTGATGTTCCTATATATAGCAGACTGAAGCATCCCTCAAGAGATTTTTCACTTTCTACTGTACCTATCTGAAAAATTCTGTAAATGCCACTGCAAAACCAGCATTTTTCCAGAGAAGGAATGAACTGCTCACGTAGTTACTGGTTGTGCTAATAAAAATTTTCAGAAAACAGACCAAGAAAGCAGGACTTGCTCTTTAATTCAATCAGGCAATTTGAGGAAAAAAGATCTGAAGAGCCTGGCTCCCACTGCACTAATATCCATTGAGTGTGCACGTTTGTGTGTATCTGGATTATTCAGGGCTTTCTGAGTTTTGTGTATTTTCATTGGTCTGAAGGCCGATTTTTCTTTCTGCATATAACATTAACCAGTAGAGCTGTTACAGAATCACAGAATGGTTTGGGTTGGAAAGGACACTAAGATCATCTAGTTCCAACCCCCCTGCTATGGGTAGGGATGCCTCACACTAGACCATGTCTCCTAAGGCTTTGGCCAGCCTGGCCTTGAACACTGCAGAATGAACATTGCAGAAGTCATTGCTAGACCACTCTCCATCATCTTTACCAAGTCTTGGGAAACGGGAGAGGTGCCTGAGGACTGGAGGAAAGCAAATGTCACTCCAGTCTTCAAAAAGGGCAAGAAGGAGGACCCGGGTAACTATAGACCGGTCAGCCTCACCTCCATCCCTGGGAAACTGATGGAACACCTTATCCTTGATGCCATCTTAAGGCATGTCAAGGATAAGAGGGTTATGAGGGGCAGTCAACATGGCTTTACCAAGGGGAAGTCATGCTTGACCAACCTCATAGCCTTTTAGGAGGAAATAACATTGTGGATGGATGATGGCAGAGCGGTGGATGTGGTCTACCTTGACTTCAGCAAAGCATTTGACACAGTCTCCCACAGCATCCTCATAGCTAAATTGAGGAAGTGTGGCCTGGATGATCAGGTAGTGAGGTGGACTGTGAACTGGCTGAAGGAGAGAAGCCAGAGAGTTGTAGTCTATGGGGCGGAGTCTAGTTGGAGGCCTGTATCTAGTGGAGTGCCTCAAGGGTCAGTATTGGGACCAGTATTATTTAATATATTCATCAATGATTTAGATGAGGGAATTGAGTGTACTGTCAGCAAGTTTGCTGATGACACTAAGCTGGGAGGAGTGGCTGACACGCCAGAAGGCTGTGCTGCCATCCAGCGAGACCTGGACAGGCTGGAGAGTTGGACTGTGAAAAATGTGATGAAATATAACAAGGGAAAGTGTAGAGTCCTGCATCTGGGCAGGAACAACCCCAGGTTCCAGTATAGGTTGGGGAACGACCTGTTAGAGAGTAGTGTAGGGGAGAGGGACCTGGGGGTCCTAGTGGATGGCAGGATGACCATGAGCCAGCACTGTGCCCTTGTGGCCAAGAAGGCCAATGGCATCCTGGGGTGTATTAGAAGGGGGGTGGTCAGTAGGTCGAGAGAGGTCCTCCTTCACCTCTACTCTGCCCTGGTGAGACCGCATCTGGAATATTGTGTCCAGTTCTGGGCCCCTCAGTTCAAGAAGGACAGGGACCTGCTGGAGAGAGTCCAGCACAGGGCAACTAAGATGATTAAGGGAGTGGAGCATCTCCCTTATGAGGAAAGGCTGAGGGAGCTGGGTCTCTATAGTTTGGAGAAGAGGAGACTGAGGGGTGACCTTATTAATGTATATAAATATATAAAGGGTGAGTGTCATGAGGATGGAGCCAGGCTCTTCTCAGTGGCAAACAATGATAGGACAAGGGGTAATGGATACAAACTGGAACACAAGAGGTTCCACTTAAACTTGAGAAGAAACTTCTTCTCAGTGAGGGTGACAGAACACTGGAACAGGCTGCCCAGGGGGGTTGTGGAGTCTCCTTCTCTGGAGACATTCAAAACCCGCCTGGACACATTCCTGTGTAACCTTATTTAGGTGTTCCTGCTCTGGCAGGGGGATTGGACTAGATGATCTTTTGAGGTCCCTTCCAATCTCTAACATACTGTGATACTGTGATACTGTGATACTGCCAGGGATGGACATTTACCACTTCCTTGGGCAACCCATTCCAGTGCCTCACCACCCTCACAGTAAAGAATTTCTTCCTTACATCCTATCTAAACTTCCCCTGTTTTAGTTTAAACCCATTACCCCTTGTCCTTCTGCTACTGTCCCTGATGAAGAATCCCTCCCCAGCACCCTTGTAGGCCCCCCTTCAGATACTGGAAGGCTGATATGAAGTCTCCATGCCGCCTTCTCTTCTCCAGGCTGAACAGACCCAACTTTCTCAGTCTCTCTTCATACGGGAGGTGTTCCAGTCACCTGATCATCCTCGTGGCCCTCCTCTGGACTTGCCCCAGTAGACACCTGAACTGCACACAGGGCTCCAAGTGAGGTCTCATGAGAGCAGAGTAGAGGGGCAGGATCACCTTCTTGGGCCTGCTGGTCACTCTCCTTTTGGTGCAGCCCAGGATACTGTTGGCTTCCTGGGCTGTGAATGCACACTGCCAGCTCATGTTCAGTTTTTCATTGACACCCAAGTCCTTCTTCACATGAGTTGAGTTCTGTGGCATCTGCAAAAATGCAAAAAGTTTACAATCCACTTACACATAAAGATTCCCAGCAGAGCTTTTCCCTGGCAGAGGCAAATATCTGAGCAACACCACTGCTGTTTGCTTCCATCCTGTTATAAGGGACATCAAAGAACTTGAGAAACAAGGAAGAAGCTCTCATGATTCTCTGCTGATGCAGGACCCTTTGAGGACCATTAGCTTCTTGTTTTAAGGAGCACTGAGGCTGAGCATTAGGAAGCCAGGTTTGCTTCTGGTACTACTAGTCAAGAATTTTCCAATAAAACTGAGGTTTGGGAGGCTTTTTGAAACAAACAAAAAAAACTTGCTTCAATACTCCATAGTGCCTAGCAGAAGAGTTATTTAACAGAGTTGATACCGAACAACATCAATCCATATGTGCCTGCCAAACCATTTATTTTTGGTACGATACACAGTTCCTGTAAAGCTGCTGTACTTGGAAATAGGTTTTTACTGCTGCTTGTCAGCTATGCATCCACTTGCAGACACAGGGTGGCAAATAAGTTCTGGCAAGCGAAACAAGCAGCAGGCTGCATGAACACAGTCAAAAGCTACCCTTCATATAAAGTAAGAATTTGATCCAAAAGGCCCTCTTACTTTAGCACCAAGGCAAGATCAAGCCTAAAATGACCCTCAGTCTTGGGAGGGAGGAGAAGGCTGGTAAATAGTACTACTGTTTAAAGTATTATCCTCCCTGTGCCAACGACTCTGACTTGGAACAGATGGCACTGCCAAAAGTCACAGTGGTCTGAGGACTGCCAAAACCATAGAAAGACAAGAGAGCTTCCTATCTGAATAGTCTCAGGGAAATGGTAGTGCCTGAAGCTTCAGGACTTCTCAAGGCTACTGTGGGATCAGGCATCACTAAATGCACCAAATGACTGTGCCTTCACAACCGCAAGCTGCTGAGAAAACATGAACAAATTCATTACACCCTTGTAAGACAATGGCTGAGTAAACAGCTCTTGCAGAGGCATAAGCTCAAGTGTTTTACCTCGCAAGTGTAACATGTCTGGTGGGTGAACTGCAGAGGCAAAGAGGCCATCATCTTCAACTCCCAGCACCTCTGCTAGACTGCTCTGCCGGGTACAACAAAAGACATAAGGCATTGCTGACACAAAAGCCCTCAAAACAAGTGAGTTTCTGCTTATTCAACTGGCTTACCCCCAGGAGATACTATGTTCTACCTTGAACAGTTAACTGGGTCTTAAAGAAGTATCTTCAATGAATAGGTTTATGATATAGGTTTAAGACTTATTGTTAGTTAATAAAAAATTACAGACTCACTTCTTTTTTTGGTCTACTCTAGGAAAAAATCTAGCTAGTGAGAAAACACCACCACCACACATACACACAGTGCTGAGCAGCTTGGAAAAGTGATAACGAGGCAAATATTTTAAGAGACTGTGTTCAGAGCACATACAGTACTGCAAAAGGCACCAGTGCAGTACAGTGTTAGGGAAGAAATAGCTGAAACCATCTTCATGAGAAAAAGAGACTCATAGTACAATTTATGGTTTGGAACTCTTTGCTTATGGCATAATTGATAAGACATTATGAGATATATCAACCCAGAGCTTTCTGAAGGATCAGGACAGAGTCCAAAATTTCTCAGACTTTCAACTATACAGGACAGACCCTATTTTATTATTTCCTTACACTTTATTAAAGTTTCTTCAACAAACACCACTCTGAAGAGTCAGATTTCTAAGTAAACCCTAATATATTCTACAGCATGCCCACTCTGTTCTTTGGGATCCTAATGTTCTCCAGTGCATGTGTCTGATTGTCTGTTATATCTGAACTTACATGAAGCCTCAGACATCAGCAAGTACATTAGATAAACACTTGGTACTAACTGAGCATGTGATGAACTTCGAATGATCTAGAAGCTTGTCAGGGTGTTCCTACTCTTAAAATGTCTATGTTGGTGCTACCATGCACCATTTTCTTTTAATGGTACATATAAGATCCAGCTCTTCCCTTTTAGGAATCTAATGCTGAAAAATTCTTTTGATGCTGCCCAGAAAGAGTTGTTTTGGCAAATTAAGTAAAATATAATATGAATTATTTTACTTTGTCACAAATCAAGATACCTGAGATACCAAATCTATGCGCCCCAGTAAGGCAAGCAGTTTACCTTAGAGGAGCTAAGGTAAACCTTACCACCTACTTTACTACCAAGAGGTGGAGAAGAGTGGCTAGTCCTGTGATAGGGAGGATGTTTCTGTCTCCTGAGAAGAGCAGACTCATTTTGCAGAGCTGTTCCTTTGCTTGCCTATCCCATCACATCTGCTGCAGTGCCCCTCATGCATTGTTCCCAGCTATTTCCACATCCCAAGGAAGCCGTGAGCTGGTTGAGGGTAGGACACACTGTGAAGCAGCACTGTCTGGAACAGACACACTTGTACGAGAAAATACATCCTGAAACAACAACAAAAAAACAGGACATAATTTGCTATGCTGTAACTATTCCTCAGTGCTAGCAATCACAGAGTGAAGTGGAAAAGAGATTGAAAGTTGTTAGATTCACCATAGTACCCTGAGCAAACCTAAGCTCCTCCTAAGGCTAGCTGCTTAGTGCCTAGGACTTGAGTGAGGATGGCAGATATGTTTATTTACAAAGTTCTCTGTTCAATCCGTGCATGATCTTATTTTCACTGCTTTGAGTGGGTATCCTTCCATTAAATTTAGAGGGCGCAAGAGAGGGTCACTGAAGAGGAAACTGCTAGAGATATGCAATGCTGGTTTAGAATAGTAGTAAATAACTCCTTTAGTGTGAAAGAGTTGCTGTTTCCTTTAACTGAATTTGGCTGCTATCTGGATTTCTGCACAGGGATGAACTTTTAATATACACTGCTTTTATCTCAGAGAATTCTACTGGGGAGAAAGAAAAAAAAAAAAAAAAAAAAAAAAAACAAAAAACAAAAACCAAAACCAAACCAAACCAAAACCCAGCAAATTTCATTAGTCAAATGAAAGACTTTGAAAAAACGTTTCATTCCAAAACTGACAGCTCTGCAGATTTCTAACAGTACATTCCTGATTACCGAAGTAGGAAATGACAAATGACTAGCCATGCCTGTGCTAGATATACTTTTGCCTTTGACCTTGCAAAGAACTTTTCTAGCGATAGCAGTAAAGCAGGAATCTCTTGTATGCAGCACAAAGTATTGCACTACGCAGAGAAGGGGCTGGCCTGCCTACTCAAGTAAGGTAATGTGGCTCACGCACAAGTGCAATTATTTTTCCATACCAACAGTTACTAAATTAATCTTACAGTTATAAAAACAGATTCCTCCAAGAAGTGATTGTAAATATTAACCACCCCAAAAATAAAAGCTTACAATGTCAGCTTTAAGCACAAGAAAAGTTGACTTGCTGAATAGTGTCCAAGTTAAAGACACCCCAGATCAGAAGTGATAAATGTTCCATCCCTGGCAGTGTTCAAGGCCAGGTTGGACAGAGCCTTGGGTAACATGGTTTAGTGTGAGGCATCCCTGCCCGTGGCAGGGAGTTGGAACTAGATGATCTTAAGGTCCTTTCCAACCCAAACCATTCTGTGATTCTATAATTCTATCTCACTTCTTTTTTTTGTAGCTGCTCAGTGTAGCATTTTGCTTTCCCCGTCTCAGAAAGACTGGGAAAAATGGAACAGAAGAACTGTTACTGCCTGTGTGGTGTCTCTGCCCCAAAGACAGAAAACACATGGGAGGGAACAGCTGCACTCCCCAGCCTGGCAGCCAGGGCTTTGGGGAGTGCTGGGGCTTTTCAACATCTGAAACTTGCAGCTGGAGTACCTTATGGAGACTGACAGTATCGGCAGGATCACAAACAGATCAGGCATAGCCCTGTACAACAGGCCCATAAGGAGGTGCTACAGAAAACAGAGAGAGATGTAACCTTTTCACATCCTTAATTAAACAACAGTGGATACCAGGGTAATGCAAACGGAATGAAGCATAGGAAGAGGTGAGGCTCCCACATTTCAAGGAGGCACAGACAGCATCCCCTGTCTCAACCTGAGCTAATCCCTCAGTGCTGCTTTGTAGGGTAATGCATTGAAAGGTGCAAATGACAGCATCTGTGATGGTGGCAGTGCTGCCACCCTAGGACTAGGGGCAATAAGTGTACATTAGAGACATACACTCTGCTCTTGCCCCAGAAACACACTGCCCCATACCTCTGCTCTCAGGGTGGCTCCTTGCCAAAGGGGATCATGTAGATAACTCATGTAAGTGTCTTCTCTGGTACAGAGACAGCATAGGCAAAGTCTGAAGTACCAATTTCCTCTCACCAAGAAGAAGCCAGGATTTTTGTCTTCAGTGCTATCCCTTTAGCAAGTCTTTTCAGTGGCAGACATGCCAGGACAGGGGGGATTGAGGTCTCCATCAGCAAGTTTGCAGGTGACACCAGGCTGAGTGGTGCAGTTGACATGCCCGAGGGTTGGCATGCCATCCAGAGGGACCTGGACATGCTTGAGAAGTGGGCTCACGTGAGCCTCATGAAGTTCAACAAGGCCAGTGCAAGGTCCTACAGCTGGGTTGGGGTAACCTCTAGTATCAGTATAGGCTGGGGGATGCAGGGGTTGAGAATACACCAGAGGAGAAAGATTTGGGGCTACTGGTGGATGTGAGATTCTACATGAGGCAGCAATGTGCACTTGCAGCCAATCAAGAAGGCCAGTCATATTTTGTGCTGCATCCAAAGGAATGTGGCCAGCAGGTCAAGAGAGGTGATTCTCCCCTCTACTCTGATCTGGGGAGACTAATGTACATTACTGTGTCCAGCTCTTGAATCCTCAGTACAGAGAAGATATGGATATGCTGGAGGGGGTCCAGAGAAGGCTACAAAAATGATCAGAGAGCTGGAGAACTTCTCTTATAGGGAAAGGCTGAGAGAGTTGGGGTTGTTCAGCCTGGAGAACACTCCAGGCAGACCTTATTGAGACCTTTCAGTTCGCAAAACAGGCCTATAAGGAAGACAGGGAGAGACTTTTTATCAGGGCCTTTTGTGATAGGATGAGGGGTGATGGTTTTAAGCTAAAAGAGGGGAATTCACGCTTCACATGAAGAAAAGGTTTTTTACAATAAGGGTGGTAAAACAAACACTGGCACAGATTGTCCGGAGAAGTGGTGGATGCACCATCTCTGGAGACATACAAGGTGCTGGGCAACCTATCTAGCTGAAGGGGTCCCTGCTCATTGCAAAGGCATTGGACTAGATGAGCTTTGAAGGTCCCCTCCAACCCAAAACATTCTATGATTCTATAATGAAACAAGTTCACCGCATGCACCTCTGTCTGCTTGCATCACCAGTTTGTGAGTAGTAAAAGGGAGTAGTAAAAAAGAGACTGGGAAGGGCATTCTGCAGCTGCAAAACCAAATTTGTTGCATGATAAGAGAAAGGTAGCAATAGAAACAACAAAATCCATTTTGCCTAATCTACTGGCAGGTCTTGAACTGACTCTGGGCATCTGCAGTTAATGATGTCCTGGTGAATGTGTTTGGTGGATGGGAGGAACACATACAGTTTGGAAGAATTGTTCATGAAGCTGTCAGGAAAGTTTCAGAAACATCTGGGGATTTTTCATCCCTTCCTTCTTACAAACCACATTGGCAATGCATGCAGTCTTCACCTTAGGTGCCATAGATGTAACACAGTGGAAATTTAAACCCTGTGACTACTAATGATCTGTGGGAGTTTGCACAGCAACAGTTCATCTGTCCCTATCAAAACCCAGATCAAATTTCCTGACACTCAACAAGCACTAACGGATACAACATCCTGGTCAGCAGAGCTGCTGACCAGTTAATCAGATTGGCTTTCATCTGGTGCTTTATGGGATGACTTCAACCAGCAGCAGATTCTATAAAAGCTGTTAAGATACGTGTAAGAGTTTCTTTCTCTATGGTGAACACTTGGCACTCATACACTGGCTATTGAAGCAAAAGTGACAAGAGAAAGAATATTAGAGAAGGTACAAGTATAAGAATTGGATCCGTGTCCAAACACATCTGAGCTTAGTTATAATAGGATCCCTAAATTTGATTAATTTCCCACACTGATAATGGCCATACTAATATTCCTGCCTTGTCAAACTTGGTAATTAGTCACACTAGAGACTAATCAAATTGATCCTTTTAATTCAATAAATCCTACTGAAAGATGTGAGAATAAAATGCTTAGCTCCCTTTCCCGACATGCCTGGGCACCTGAGTGGGACAGGACAGGGATTTTATCTGGCAAATTAAAGAAATTCAAATTCTGAAGTTATTTTTCTAGTTTCAAAGCCACAACTTTTCTCTATTAAATAAGATCGTGCATTTCACATACAAGGAAAAGAGGGTCCTGGTATTTCCCAGGCTATACTTTCTGCTGGATCTTAGAGAAACCAAACTGCACAAAATGTTTGTGCAATCAGTGCAGAGTCTGATTCCATTTTATGGTAAGTTTGGGATCTTATCCATCTACCCATGTCTTTGCTTACAGGCCTATACATAGAGACTTGAAGAATGCCACAGTCACAGATGTCTCCTATGCCTTGACACTGACAACTTTCAATGAAAGATGTTCTTTTAAAAGGTAAGAACAAGACTGGATTTCAACAAGATGCCAGGAAGTCCAATTAAAGCCTCTATGACAGTGGATTGTCTCTTTTTCTTTCATTGTTTCTATATTTTTCTCCTTAAAAAAAAAAAAAAAAAATTTAATTAATAACTTATTAAATTTGTAGTAGTAGTAGTAGTAGTAGTAGTAGTAGTAGTAGTAGTAGTAGAATCTCCCTAAGTCTCTTGTAGGCCCTGAAACCACAAGCTGTAAATTAGAAGTTTTATCTCAATAGGGTATTTCTAAATAAACAAAGGTATGCAAAGAAGTTGAGATGACAGAGCTTCTCTTTGTGCTCTGGGGGAAAGAAAATCACTGGAAAATACTCCTTAGAGCAAGAAAACTTCTCCCCGTTTTAGTCAGTAGATGGCCTCTTTTAGAAAGGTCCTACACTGTCTTCCTATCCAGTATCTGTATGTTTTAGCAAAAGAAATCTTATGTGGCAATGGTGCTTAGAAGGGCTAAACCATGTGCTATACACCACGTGCTATACACCACACATCATAAAGCAAAACCACTCATCTGTTGTGAGTGTTTCTACTGCTTCCTAATAATTCCTTTCTTTCTGTACAAATACTCCAGGTAAGCATTCCATCTTTTCCCCCATACTTCCAGTTCTCTTGGCTGTTGCCTTGATCTCTCCAAAAACCTGTGGAGACTGGCCTGCCAATCATCATCTGTAATACAGCACAGTGATTTCTGAACACTGACCTTAATCTTCTCAATTTTGAAGGAAAGAGCAACTGTCACTTTGGCAACTCAGTAAGCTCAACTGAGGGGCAAGCAATTTCCACTTATTCTCCCTCCTACTAAATTCTCTAGAAAAGTTACTGTTAACTGTACCACGACCAGCATCAATCACTACTATTGCTATCACTACTTCACATCATGTTTCCTTTCCCAAGCAAACACCCAGCAAGCTTCAATTTTCATCTAGCAATCTCAACTTAATTTGTTTGCTCTACTTTTCTTAATGTCTTGTCACTCAATGCATACCAAACAGTTGGAACAGTTTTAAAAAGTACTTAAATACGTCAGGATTTGTTTGATTGTTATTGAACAGATACAAATCCTGGTTCAGAAAAAAACCAAATAAATATAAATATGCTAGATATTCTTATTTAAATTATGTAAATTAGACAATTTAATGGTAATGCCTATGGAGACTTATTGGCATGTTAAATAACTTTCTTTCATTATGCCACTAAATTGTTACCTACCTATCTTATGCACAAAGAAAGTTTGCATGGTCAACAATTTCAAATAAAATAAAACTTTTTTAAACCCATAGATAATAAGGTGGCAGCTTTGTAGCTTTCTGGCTGATGATAAGGATATCCCAACACAGAGTACAGATGAGCTGTGTAAAGAGTTTCTGCCTAGCTATATGGGTTTTTTCCCCTTAGAATATTTTTAGTTCCTGAGAAAGATTGTCTGTTCCTAAAGGGAGGAGTCTCCTCATTTCCACACAGTAGCAACAGTCTGTGAAGCAGCAATTTATGCTTCTCATTTTACCAGTATGCCTCACCCATCAGCTGCTAGGTCACTCCAGGATGTAGAAAAGGGAATCAGATTTTGTAATACAGATTCCTCTGCAAGGTCTGCCAAAATTAAGACCCATTAATGTCTGGTAATTTTGTCTTGGTTTCTGAAATGTAAATTGCTGTCTGCCAGGGGATTGATTTAGGCTGTAAAAAGATTTCATATGGGCCACCACACAAATCAGATAGGAACTGCAGTCACTATGTTGAAAAGAATTAAAATAGGTAACTAGGTTATTACAGATTCTTGTGATTATTCTATCCCAAAACAAGCACCCAAGAATTTTTTTACCTAAGCATCTTATAAACACATCTCAGCCAGATCTTCACTGATTTGGTTTCACTTAGTACTTTGCAGAATATATGGATATAAATTAATTTGGGTATTATGATCAAACTAAAAGCTAAAAAGTCATATTAACATAACATACAAAATCACATTGAAGTGCATATGAAATATTGAGTCATTATTTTGTACTAGCTCACAATGCATCAGAGAAGTTCCCTCAGTATCTTATACTATTTCTGGCACAACACCTACCAGAATCCAGGCCAGAAGCACTTCCTTTGCAAACATCTTAACTTGACAAATCTACAGATTGCAAGAAAAACACTATAAAAAGGCAGTAGTCTTGTCCTTTACTTCAAGTATTTTCAGGTAATAAGAGGACCATAGAAATGTCTAGTGTCCTTTAGTTATATAATAGCAATTGGATTGCACATCAAGTACCAGATACTCACGGGGAGTGAAGGTGAAGTGTATATTGCCGTATTTTATGAAGTGTGTCTCTTTCTATCTTTCCCAGATGATATATTCAGTTCTTTAATAAAGCAATGTGTATGGAACAGACATTTGCTTGCTTCTAAAGTGTCAAATTATGCTTCCTGTTTGAGTTTTCTGTTACTTTTCTGGAGAATCTTTTCATCTGTAGTGAAGCTGTGTGCATTTTGCTGCACTGTGTCAAAAGAAAATTACTGAGACCAAACAAGTTCCCATTAATGAACCATGGAAGGCAAACACAACAGCTTCAGTTATTTCATTAAAAAGAAAAATCTTGCTTTCTCTGGCCTGCAGGCAGAGAGATGTGAAATAGTAATCCTTGTAGTATATTAAACCTTTATTTCTGACATTTAAAAAAAATCTTCAAGGATTATATCATAGAACAAGGAAGTACATAATATTACAGATAATGACCCATGTATCCATATCTCAACACATAGGGTAATTCAACCATAAATGTCTGTGACTTTCAGACTTTCTAGTTCAGAAAAGAAAATGTTGCATTGTTATTTATTTTTAATCATATTTTTACATTTCAGCGTTCTGTATCCACAGATACTTTCCTCCTCCCTTGCAGTTCTCCCTCATCAACCCCAAAGCTGGAAATAAAAATATAGCAAAATTGCTGCCACTGATAAAAGACACATAACAAAGAGAAGAAAAGAGGGCCCTAAATTAATGAGGAAAGTTAAGAGCACAGCAGAAGGAGCAAGTGATGTGTGTCAGGGGTGAGGGGAAGCCATGACAAAGGAATTGGCAGATGCCAGCACAGCAACCTGCCCCAGACATGAGCTAAGCATGCTTTTCCTCTGAATGTCACTCATGTCCACCATACTTAGATGTCTGTCTCATAGTTGTCCTGCCAGGTTTGAACCCTTTGAAGAGCTGTAACTATGGAGACACTGTCAGACAATGTGGGTACTACAGGTTGGGTATGGTCCCGCCTGCTTTTTGGACTAGGCAGCTAAATAGAAGGCCTCTCTCACTGGGAGGTTGGTTGGGGTTTTTTTTGGAAAGAAATTTACGTTCTTCTCCCAGTTTTGTTTGTGTCTCCTCTTTTAGAGCATACTTTATCCGAAAAACATCATATGGCTGTAAATTGGGATAGCCCCACAGTCTATGCTTATTCTCATCAGATGGCACTGGAAGAAAATTGCAGTTTGGAGGAATGATTCACTAGGATTGTACATAGTATATTGATAATGAGGGTTAACAGAAAGCAAGGGAGTTTACTAGGAATCAAGTGCTATATCCCTGAAAATTATCAAATAATCTAATCTCTCTGTAATACACAGCAGGTCAGACATGGGTACGCCACAGAGTTTGTGGTGTTAAAGGTCATGCAGGCTTCCACCCTATTGAAATTAAAATGGGCATTATTATTAATGTGAAGGGACACAGTGTTAGATGGTTGGCCCAAGAAAGGTAAATGTATTTGAAAGAAAGCCTCTGAAGTCACTCATGAAAACTCTCTAACCTCTACTGGAAAAGTATCAGACTAGACCGCTGACTTGTTTGCAATATAATTAGGAGATATTTATCAAGGAGAAGATTAGTTAAGCCAAAATCTAATCCTGGACAGAACAAGGGATAGAGTCTGAAGCATTCTGCAGGAATGATGGCCCCTGCTATTCACTGTAAGGCAAATTTTGTTAATCTTGTTTTAATTTGGAAAATTTCACTGTCTGAATAAGTCCTACATCTAAGATCAATGCTTTGACTTTGCTAAAGTTAGTAGGCTCTTATTAAATGAAATCTAAAATGTCAAAAAATTCCTTTTCTCATTATTCCGAACTAGGAATCTAAAGTTTTAGTGTTCAAAGTGATCACAATTTGCATAGTCAAAAGCAAGTAATAGGGAGGGAGATAAGAATTCTCTTGACAAAACAGCTATTGATCATAAGGCATTGACAGCATTTTGTATACTGAGGAAATATATCAGATGTTTGCAGGTCCTTCAGAAATATTTAAGCGCTGCTAACATTACTTGTGGGAACGAATTTGTCTCTCAGAAGCACAGATTAATTTGCAGTGTTCCTTGTTCCATCTCAAAGTTCAAGTGGACCATACCAAAGTGCATTCATATCTGGTCATTACCACTCTCACCTGTACTTTAGCTACCGAGCTGTGGCAAAAGAAAATGAAATATTGAACTCTCACAGCATCCGGGATACAAAATCAAGTCACAACAATCTACTCCAGAAGACCTAATCACAACTGTGCAGACATAGTTAAAGTAAGAGGACTGATGTCACTTTGGAGATAGCTTCATCTCCCCACATACATATGCAAGTTACAGAAAGTGAACGGATTGCCCAGAATTATTTCAGAGTAAACATGTTCATAGTGACACAACAAAACACAGTCCAGTGCTAAAATACCTCTAAGCATGTAACCCATACTGAATGCCTCCAACCTTGTTGACGGAGTTTTCACTACAAAAGCTACCAAGGATGCAAAAGCTCTTGGATAAAATCAGTGGAAGTGATTAGGTAGAACAATGAGCAATATAAAGTTAATAGTACTTCTTATCTTTTCACCTACATACCAAATCACAGAGAGACTCTTCATAATGTTATTTAGACAGAGCAATATTTGCTGAGATCTGAAACAATGATCATGTAGGTCAGCCTGGAGACAGCAGCAGAGACATTTTAATTTGTACCAAGGCAGACATAAATAAAATACATTTGCAACCTTATCATAAAGCATGTGAATAAATGATCTTTTTCATTTTTCTGTCAATTAAAAAATCTAGGAAAATATAGCAAGTCAAATAATGCATTTCATAAATTTTAAAATTTAAATTTGATTCATCTTTCAGATGGAAAACATTAGCCTTTTTTAAAAGTTTGGGATTTTTTTTACAAAAACTCCATTGTTTTTACTAAAAGACAATCCTTTTCTTAAAAAGTTGTCAAAAACAACTCAGTAAAACCAGATGAATTTGTGAAAACTTCTGGTATTATGACGTCTGTCTCTTATCAGTGTAGCCACAGCTGAGACACTTACTTCAGTTATATATACAGTACCATAATGCATACTCTCATGTTGTCGCTTTCACTCACATGCTTACATTCAAAGCTGCTGAGGTCCCTTACCAGGAAATGTATGGCAAAAAAAATTTGACAGACAAGCCTTTTAAATAAAGCTTTACATTATTATTACTACCATCATTCCTCAAATTTGAACATAAGGTTCCAGAGAAGTGCATATGTGTTCTATGATGTCCACATAATTCAAATAGGAAAATAGTTGCCTGTGGGATGCACTAGCATATACGCTTCTTTGTTGGGCACAGCTAGCAGTGCTTCATCAGAAGTGGTTCAGAGTGCTGCTGAAATCTCCAGCAGAAGAGTCAGAAACTATGTTTCAGGTGACTTCTTTCATGGAACATATCTTACTTATCACTTTTGGCATACTTACAAATGGAAGTATTCAACATACAAATGGAAGTATTTAACAAAGCATAGCAGATTATCAACTTATGTCAGTGGCATTTACCTAAGGATGCAACTAATCGGTTCAAAGACAAAGGAGAAATTGGTTTGCTGCAGCATATGCTTTATCAGCAAAAGTTAGCTGTCACAAGAAATAACACCAGTGCAGTATTAGTGTAGTATAACATAATAGTAATATAATAGTAGTATCCTCACTGGTCAAGGGAAAGCAGAACCACCAGCAGAGACTGGACCAATTGACAGGGTTAAGTAATGGCCAGGATAAGTGTTTTAGAGAAATACATGTCTTTTATTTTTGAGCAGATGAGGTGAAGATGGTACCTGAATTCTCCTGTGCAGTTATTTAACTCATTTTGGTTAACTTCTGATCATTAGTTACAGGTGGTAAGTTTTCTAAAAATAACATATAGGCTTGTGCATAGACCCTTGAAATAGCTTTGCTATCTGAATTCTTCCTTTATCATGTGTGTAAACTCCATTCAAAATTCAGTATTTCCACCATCCAGCAGTGACGGCCTGAAAATATGAACAACATATTTCTCACAGAAAGAACTAGCTCCATCTCCTTGTAGAATACAGAATTATGCTGAGGGGGGATGGGGAATTTAGAATTTGATTTTTATTTACTTTGCATACCGGCATGACAAGCCAGAGCATCTGGCAACATAAACTGAATTCAAGAAATACATGTATCAAATTGACAAATTGTTCTCTTTGAGAATATGAAAGCTGTAGAGAAAATTAAATTATAACTACATTTGAATGCACATAAAACTTTGTTGGTTAAATTCGAGAATAGGAATTGGCAATTAGAAAATATAAATCTGAAGTTTAACCTCAAATACAAAATAACAGCCCACACCATAATCTGTACACTGTGTACAACAATACAGCAATAATGGTTTTGAAGTCTGCAGTCAAATAGCCTTCTTTATGTAGAAATATGTAAGAACAATGAAGCAGCATTCAACTATGCATATTCAGGTCTGTAGAGCAGTGCTTTCATAAAAGAATTAGTAAAAATTCATTTTGGAGCCACAGAGGTTCAATGGTAACATCAAATTGTACAGCTCTCCCAACAAAGTGAAGCATATTTTTTGGAGACTGCTGAACCAGTGAATAGCTAAAACAACTTTAAGTACTCTGTCTGAAATTGCAGGCTGTGCAATTTATTTTGAAACATAAAAATAAAATAAAAATAATGCTTTCTAAGGTGCTGAATATATAAGGCTTAGTCCAGGAGGAATGTCAGAAGAAATGGAGTACTAGGTTGCACACGCCTTTGAGACATAAGGTAACAATAAAAACCTTCATCCTGGCAGTTTGTTATTGACTTTTAGTAAATTGATTTTATTCACTTTGACTAGGAAGCAAATAGGTCCACACACAGATTTACACCGAAGTAGCTGTATTAGCCATAATTCACAATTTTTCTCATTTCAGTTCATTTTTGGTGCTCAGACTATCTTTAGCTTCAGGCAGTCAATTAAACTAAAATGAAACCAACTGGCAACTCTCAAAATCAAACGAGAGTATCTCTACAGACTTGCTGTTTTTTCTACTTCAGTTAAAGATCATCCATCTAATGAAATCAGATTAAATGTGAGCATCCTACACTGACTTCTCTATTGCTCTTTTGCTTTGTTTTTAGTGATGGAACATAGCAGCTCCCACTTGGTTTGGATATTTCTCCAAAATTATGAAAACTGATTTCCATGGAGGCAAAAAGAAGTATACTTGTGATGTTATTTCTGTAATTCTGTTGGCCTGAAGGTTATGTAGATTTTCCAAGAATTAGATTTGGGGTGTAAAATCCAGCTTTGCCACATTCTGGACAGTGGCAGATAGATCATGCAAATCCCAGCAGCAGTAGCAGTGTGTTCAAGTGAGCCCTTCCAGCTGCTGGACATTTAACTTGACTAAGAAACTGTTGTCCTGCTTAAGTCTACTGGGATCCATTATATGTTTAAGTCTACTGGTATCTATAAGGATAGAGAAACTCAACTACAATATTTGATGGTGAAGAAGAAAACATGCAAAAGCCTCCCCAACTGCTTCTCTTTCCTTCACCATGGTAACTCCAGGCAGTAAAGACACCCCATCAGCACTTTGGGGAAGCAATGTGAAGTTGGTTAACATTGGCCAGGGCTGAGGCTTAATTCAGAAAAACCACAGGCAACTACCTCATGTGGTCACCCAAATATACTCCTTTGGTCTATGTCTGGTGAATTAAGAAAACACTTCATCCAGGTGCCAACCTTTGGTCAATGATTCCCGGGGCTCCTGCATGACACTGATCTGCCCCAGTATCACTCTGAGAAGGATTCAGTGGGGCAGCAAGTGGGTTGGCTGGCAGAGCACAGCAGCAGACCCAGCTTACAGGAGCACTTTTACATCAAGTATTTAGTAAAATAGCTACTGAATGCTATTCTTTGGTGAAATACTTAGTTTAAAGGAAAAGGTTTCAAACATAATCATAGAAGGGTGAGAAAACTGGGGAAATCTGGGTAGAATAGGAGGAAGCTCTTCAGAAGCCAAATCGTTCTTGCCAAAGGGCCAAACCTAGGGAGGAGTTGAGCACAGTAGCTCCTACTAACTTCAATATTTTACTCTGGAATGTAAAGGTTACATTAGGATTTGGATTGAACATAAGAATTTAAACCCTCACTAACTACTGCTGGCATTTGATAGTTCCTTTCTAACAATATTTCATTTCTGTAGGATTCGGAATAGTAGAGGAAAAAGTCTATCATATATCATAACAAAGGAGAAAAGAAAACAAGAGGGCATGCTAACTGAACACTACGTGTTTAATGCATTTCTTTTTCCAATACTTTATATTGTTTCAATCTATGCAAGAAAAGGCACCAAATAATAAAACAAATTATAATATACTGTTGGGTGGCAGAGAGACCAGAACATAAAATAACCAGAGCAGCAAAGTAGGATATGAAACTACAAAGCACGCTTATTTACCTTCTCTCTTGAGCAACTAAAGTGTGCTTGTGATGTTTAACATTGTATTGCCAGAGCAGGTTCAAACATCTGAGAGTTCCCTTCTTCTTGTTCCTCTACAAAAGAATAAAACACTGGGAAAAATAAAAAGGAAAAGAAATTACTACTTTTCAATCTGTTCTTGGGATTTGTCTTCCTCGTTTAATTATTCTCTTCACCTTTGCAGAACTTAGCTTGGTCCTCACATGACTGAAAATACTCACAGTCAGCACAAATTACTGGCAGTAAAGACCTGATCTTGGCTGTGGTCACATTTACCTTCACCGATGTCATGTGTCACACTCAGCAAAGTACTGAGCCACATGACTAACTTTACCCCTTGAGTACCTCTGTTTTGGCATGCTGGCATACTTTGGGACATGACATTTGAGTTACTGTATTACTTACAGCCTAGGAGGGTTTCTAAAAGAAAAACAACTACAAAACTAAACAGCACTCCAAGAGTCTCTAAAGCCCGTTATTAGTTCACAAAAATGAAAATCAAATGCAATTGCCATGTTAGTAGACCTCTTAAATCAGGAATAAACAAAGGACACTAGAAGGAGACAGTGCATTCAGCTGTTTCTCTAACTGCTGGCAGAAAAAGTTGTCTGAATATTTTACAACGAAAAATGGATACAAAATCCAATGACTCTTTGGGCAAAATAGCAAATGAAGCAGATCTTCGTCCATACGCAGTAAAATGAAGAAGATACTACCCTATCTCCAACAGTACAGCATTTTAAGAAACTCATTCATCAGGTTTTTGGAGAAAGGTTTTAAAGTTCATTCTGTTCAGCATTCTGTTTATCTGTCATATTTTTAGAATTACAGTTCTCTCCATCTTTACTGAAATCTGTTTTCATGAAAAAAAAAAGCAAGCATTAGTAACAGCACAATAGCTCGTCAGAACTATGGCAACAGCTTTTGGGAGAGAAGAATGACAAGAAAAGGCATAAGAGCTGTAAGAAGAAAATCTTTCAAAATCATTATTTCTGTTTCTTCATTCAAGCCTTTTGTACCATCTTAAGTCTGCTTCCTCCCCAATTCCACTTACCTATGCTTTGCTCAACAGTGATTCTTACACACACAATGAAATTACTTCCTACCTAGTAAACCCCCCCTTTTTATTTTCTTTCTTTTTTCAATTTTTTATTTGTAATTCTCTGCCTTCCTCACTTTATTGAAACAAAGAGAGGCACGATATGAGAGAGAAACAGAAACACATCCAGCTAAAGAAACATTTCAGAAAATTGAAGGTAGATATATTGACTGTGCCTTGCTTACATAGTTTCAATGGTAAAAACTTTCAAATGACAGACTTTGTTCCATAAGGAGATACAAATGTGTCATACTAACTATCTTTTTTTGTGCTATTTACACACAAATGGAAATGTTTTAAAAATGCGGCTTTGCCAGAGAGTGCAGTATAATTTTAGAAGTGAGATTTTGCCAAAACACAATGAAACCTCTGCTGAACATAAGGCAGCATATTTTGGGGAGAATTATTAAGAAAAAAAAATAAATTAGGAACACCAAGAACCTTGATTCATCTCGTGCCCTGATTTCTTCCTCTCATACCCTGAACATTCTCAATTTTAGAAGTACAGTGAACAGTAAAAATATCAATAAACACAAATATATAAGTAAAAAATAGAAATTCAGGAAAACTAGAGTAGTCTGTGATCTGGGATCCAACTCAGCAAAATCTTTCCATGAGGAAAGAAAAAGGACATGGAATCCTTCCAGTGTTTGACCACATTAAAAAAAAGATTTCCATTTTTTAAAAAAATGTGTCATTTAGAAAATAAACTACATTTTGCTATACTTACGGACTATAAGAAAATGAACCCTTTGAGTTGAGCTGATACATTACAAAATAAATAAATGAATCCCCTTCACTTTATATGTTTGATTTTAAGATATTCATTGTAAGTATACCTAAAAACTTTTCATTTTTCTAGTGTTTCTATGTGAAATCTGAATCCCCACTAGCATATAGCTGGCATAGCCCTATATGACATCCGTTTCAGCGGAGAGCACAAAGATTCTTGCAAAGTCAAGGAGATGTGCTACCTTGAAGGATGCTCTGCTGAGTCACATGGTCAACAAATCTCCTGGATGCATGACTGAAAATACACACACATACAGCACATATATATTAGTGAACTGCCTGGGTACACCCACCATCTAACTCCATACATAAGTCTCTCCTGTATTACGAAAGATCTTGTACAAAACACTGCTCGTAGGTTTTATGGAAGCCTTAGAGACAGTGGAATGCTCTTTAACTTACCATATTTGAAAAATCATGGCAGTCAGGTGAAGTTCTCGAAAACTGGAAAAAGGGAAATATAACCCCCATTTTAAAGAAGAGGAAAATGGATGACCCAGGAAATTACAGACCAGTCAGTCTCACCTCTGTGCCTGGCAGGATCATGGAGAAGATTCTCCTGGAAGGCATGCTAAGGCACATGAAAAATGACAAGGTGCTTGGTGACAGCCAGCATGGCTTCACTAAGGGGAAATCCTGCCCGACCAATTTGGTGGCCTTCTATGATGGGGCTACAGAACTGATGGACAGGGGCAGAGCAGTTGACGTCATCTACCTGGACTTGTGCAAAGCATTCGACACTGTCCCGCATGACATCCTTGTCTCTAAACTGGAGAGACATCAGTTTGATGGGTGGACCACTCGGTGGACAAAGAACTGGCTGGATGGCCGCATGCAAAGAGTTGTGGTCAAAGGCTCAGTGTCCGGCTGGAGACCGATAATGAGTGGTGTCCCTCAGGGATCGGTGTTGGGACCGGTCTTGTTCAACATCTTTGTCGGTGACATGGACAGTGGCATTGAGCGCGCTCTCAGCAAGTTTGCCGATGACACCAAGCTGTGTGGTTCAGTGGATACGCCAGAGGGAAGGGATGCCATCCAGAGAGACCTCAACAAGCTTATGACGTGGGCTGAAGCCAACCTTATGAAGTTTAACCATGCCTAGTGCAAGGTCCTACAGCTGGGTCGGAGCAATCCCAGGCACGGCTACAGGTTGGGCAGAGAAGAGATTCAGAGCAGCCCTTGCAGAGAAGGACTTGGGGGTGTTGGTCGATGAGAAAATGAACATGAGCCGGCAGTGTGCATTCACAGCCCAGAAAGCCAACCGTATCCTGGGCTGCATCCAAAAGCAGCGTGATCAGCAGGTTGAAGGAGGTGATCCTGCCCCTCTACTCTGCTCTCGTGAGACCTCACTTGAAGTATTGTGTACAGTTCTGGTGTCCTCAACATAAAAAGGACATGGAACTGTTGGAACAAGTCCAGAGGAGGGCCACGAGGATGATCAGGGGACTGGAGCACCTCCCGTATGAAGAGAGGCTGAGAAAGTTGGGGCTGTTCAGCCTGGAGAAGAGAAGGCTGCGTGGAGACCTCATAGCAACCTTCCAGTATCTGAAGGGGGCTCATAAGAATGCTGGGAATGGACTATTCATCAGGGACTGTAGTGAGAGGACAAGGGGTAACGGGTTCAAACTTAAACAGGGGAAGTTTAGATTGGATATAAGGAAGAAATTCTTTACTGAGAGGGTGGTGAGGCACTGGAATGGGTTGCCCAGGGAGGTTGTGAATGCTCCATGCTTGGCGATGTTCAAGGCCAGGTTGGATGAGGCCTTGGGTGGCATGGTTTAGTGTGAGGTGTCCCTGCCCATGGCAGAGGGGTTGGAACTAGATGATCTTAAGGTCCTTTCCAACCCTAACTATTCTATAATTCTATGATTATACAAGCCCCTTGAGAATCACATGAAATGGCTATTGCCATTATTAAACCTGGTCACTGTTGCCCTCTCAAGAGAAGAAGCACAGTTTCTGGCTTCCTTGAAGACTATGCCACAGTGGTAGCAGGACTGATAGCAAACGATGTCATGATAGCAAATGATGTCTTAATGGTGTATTCCCCAGAAGCACCCGAAGCAGTAACACTAGCTGGTAGAATACAAGAGCTGTACTAAAATGTCATCATGGAAAGCCTTCTCACACAGAGAACAATAATGAGATTGAGGCTTTTGTGGGGAAGAATGTCAAATCAGGAGATGAAAGGAATGCAAGATAGAAGAAAAGAAGCTGAAAAGAAGCTGAAAAGAAAGTGTAGCCATGGTCTCCAATGCTTTATGTTGTAAAACTCAAACCAAGATTAATTTTACTCACGTTTAAACTTGATAAAAAGGAAACATTCACAGGATATAGTTTATAGTAATGAACATCAGTTGCTATTTTATCCTGTCAGGCAAGGAAGGTGACATCTCCCTCATTGGCTACCATGGAAAAGTTTGAAGGAAAAAGCAGACAAGGTATCTTGCACAAGAGGAACAAAACAGATGGGAAAAAATCCAGAGCAACAATGTTTGCTCTGTGCGAATAATATTTGACCTCATTAACAAAAATTAAAAGTGAGGAAAAAAGGCACAGCAAAGCCACAGAATTAATTTCCCGTTTCTTAACACTTATGTTTCCAAAGATTCTTTACTATACTGGTACAAACCGGACACAGTGATGGACGCTACAGAGTTAAAGAGTAAGTGCAGCCTTGTGGTTTGAAGAGGTGACTTGAGCCTCTTTTCTCTCCGGCTCTGCCACTGACTTCTCATGTTGTACGGGGTAGAAAAATCATTTAGCCTCTCAGTGGTTCATGTTTTTTATCAATGAACTGAAGAGACTTTTTTGATGGAAAGTACAAGAGCTCAATATTACTATTATCAACTTTCAGCTTTAGCAGCTCTGAAAGCCACAAATGCTGGACAGTAAGTAAGCTCAAAGTATGATTCAGACAGCACAACCTCAATGTGCCATGGAAGAAGCTTAGGTATTTGTCAGAAGGGCTTTAATGCTAAGACGCTGATAGAGATGCAGAGCACATTCCCTTGGTATGGCCAAATGCTGCTTCAGGCATTTTCCAAGTCAGGATAAAATTAGAATATTTTCAAATCAAAACAACACACAATGCTGAGCTTTACTATCTGAAGCCACGTAACAGCAGAATGGCACATTTTCTCTTCATTGAGACTTTTGAGGTATTAGAAACAGATTAATACCTTAAACTAATTAGTCTCATTTTCACAACAAGTTTAAATATGAAAAATTCTCATATCCACAGCTAGCAGTTGCATCAGCACTAATGGCAGATATTTACTATTTTTTAAAGAAAGCACATGACGTGCTGGCCATTAAACTAATAACCCTGTGTTCCTAACTACAGCAAAATACTCAATTAGAAAAGACAAAGAAAATTTTGCTTCCCTGGGAAACAAATGATTTGGCCCACTATAAGGACAATCAGACGTCTGCTAGCTACAGCTGCAACAGAGCAAAGAACAAAAGGATTCAGTCAATGATAATTAAATCAAAAGTCTATTGATTAAAGGCTAAACAATTGATTACAAAAACAGTGCAGTAGGCTTGAGAGGAAAAGTCCCCCCTCCATCAGTGTAATCCTTAGCTTCTGAAATTCATCATGCATGCAGATTGCCTTCTGATTATAATTGAAGCTTTTTTATGTATAGGGATAAACGAACATTAGAGACAGCTTTGCTTTGTGTAGCTGTAAGATTTCTTCACTGAGGTATTCCAGACTTAGCTTTTATATGCAGCTTAGAATAAAGCAAAGGTGGGAAAAAATGCTGGAAGCAAAAAGCAAAAATTAAAAGGTTTGGAAACATCAGGGGGCTGGTCTTGCTCCCAGTGCAGCCACTGAAAAGCTTCTCCTTGTCTCTAAAATTGGATCAAGCCCAAGGACTGACTGAACATAAAAGCACTTTCCTTTTTGAGATGCTTTTGCGGTAGACAGCATCTGCTTCATCATCCAAAACACCTCTTAACCACGGCTAGGCCTTCTGATTTCCAGTGCCTAAAGATACCCACCACATCAGAGGATTAATAACTTCATGTTTTCTACCTGTGATGCCAAGGCATGCAGTCAGCCATCATGTTTCCCATGGGAACAAAGGGAACAAAGACTGCACCCAGGTCTGTTCCCAGTCCCAGAGGTTCAGGGTGCCCTCCAATAGGACTAAATCTGCCTTTATAAAATGGGAAGGCACTTAAGAGAATCATTTTCATCTAGGGTAAAGCAGACCCTAGAACAAACACGCCTTACTGACACATTCTGGGCATCCTTTAAAACTACTTTTTTTCTGTTATATAGGTGACAGTCCCTAAATACATTGTTTAAATTTGAAGGTTAGCATGTTTACTGCTAATGTTTACTTGCTAATGCACTTCGAGCCCCTCAAATGCAACTAACACATCTCAGCCTGTGTTTTTCCTGTGTTCATTATTTTTAAATTTCCCTTGAGCAGATTCTTGACAGTATCTAAACAGCTGTCCCATCACACCAGAGAGACTGAAAACAGTGGCTAAGCATGCCCAAGCAGCATGAAAACACCTCCCATGCCACCTCAATCTCTCAACTGAGCAGAAAACAATTTCCAGACCTATAAATATGCAGGAGCTGTGACATAGCACAAATACTAAACTACTAGCACTATAAACAATGGGGTTAGTATTATCGGAGCAAGATGGCATGAAACAGAATGAGAACCACAAGCAATAATTCTACCATTTTTTTTTTCTAATATATCATTACTATGCCTTTTCCCTACGTATTTCACTGATTCTCACTGTAACATTAATTTTTTGTGCCTTATCTCAATGCAGTGGCAATGTTGTCTATACTAAGTATAAGTTTGTTATTTTCTGCAAGGAACGGATGGTATGGCTTTTTTCTCAAAAAAGATCTGAACGTCATATTAACGCAACAGTTTGAAAACTACAGATGTTCCCGTCTTTTCAGTGAAAACTCATTAGGACATGGCTAGTTAAACATTTGGACTTACAGGTTAGCTTTGCAGATCTTATAACAGTGTTTAAATAACAAGTCTGAGAAAGCATGGTTGCAAATAAAACTAGCTGAATAGGTACATTTTTCTCCGCATATGTACTTGAATGTTTCTAGTTCTAAACTGTAGTCTCCTTAAAATGCAGATTACATTTTACTTGGTTTTGTAACATTCCACCTAATAAATAATGTTTTACATTTATGCTTCGTTTCATCAGATGAATTCTCTTCTGAGTTAAACTGAACAATACCACAGGACCACAAAATCCACTGGACCACAAATCAGTTCTTACTTCACTTCTTTATTTAGTGTGTGTTAGGGTTATGTTTACTATTCCATTGTATAAAGTATGTTTACATTCTGCTTTATATTCCTTTTACTGTTCACTCTCCCACGTGCTACACTTTATTAATTTTGTTTACTTGAGGGAACACTTTAAAAAGCAGTAATATATTTTCTTTTTCAAATGCTGTTTTCTAACACTACACAAGGGCATGAAAATATGGGAAGAAGGCTGAGACACAAGTTCTGTCTCACAATGAGATATGAAGCAATCTGGAAGACTTATACATCAAATATGAGTTTCATACAATGAAAGAGCTGACTTTTCCCAAAATGAAGAGAAATAGCCAGTTACAATGAGGTCTTCATTCTATATGTTGCTTCTGAAAATGAAAGAGATGCAGGGTGCCAGAGGCCTTTCTGAAGGAAAGGGATTTACCACATAGAATCATAGAATCACAGAATCGCAGAATAGTTAGGGTTGGAAAGGACCTTAAGATCATCAAGCTCCAGCCCCCCTGCCATGGGCAGGGACACCTCACACTAAACCATGTCACCCAAGGCTTTGTCCAGCCTGGCCTTGAACACTGCCAGGGGTGGAGCATTCTCCACTTCTCTGGGCAACCCATTCCAGTGCCTCACCACCCTCTCAGTAAAGAATTTCTTCCTTATATCCAATCTAAACTTCCCCTGTTTCAGTTTGAACCCGTTACCCCTTGTCCTCTCACTACAGTCCCTGATGAATAGTCCCTCCCCAGCATTCTTATGAGCCCCCTTCAGATATTGAAGGCTGCTATGAGGTCTCCATGCAGCCTTCTCTTCTCCAGGCTGAACAGCCCCAACTTTCTCAGCCTATCTTCATACATATTTATTTATAAAGGCATTCACTCATATGGAAATTCTTCTTGCCTAGTGTTCCTATACACATATCTAAAACCTGGTGTTGTTGAGGGCCTCAAAGGATCAAGCTTTATTGTGTTGGATCAGACAGCTAGGAAACAACAGAACCAACCCTGAAGAGGTTTCTGTCCCAGTCCTTTGAACAATATAGGAGAAACAGAGAAAATATGTCAGAAGAGAGTGAGAAGAGGAACTTCATATTTCTGAGCAGTGACATCAATTATTTAATTTGAAATGTTGACACTATGGGTGATGAAGAAAACCTAAAAGAAGATTGTGAAGCAGAGCTGTGGAAAGAGACAAAGGAAATTAGGGACTTTTCAGTTTCCAGGTCCTTTCTAATGCTAAGAAGACCAAAACAGACCAGCTGCTGAGTTAGCAAACCTGAGTGAGAAAGAAGAGAGACAGCCCCGGGACTCTGACCATTATTTTGCTGCCCACTGAGGAGTGATCTGTAGGATGAGTACAGGGTCAGAGCAAGGAAATGCAAAACCAGAATAAAGTTTTATGAGTTTCCTTCTACTGGCAGCCACACTGAGAGGTTGATGGTGGGCTGTGAGAAGCTGTTCCACAGCTGTGTGCTACAGAGGAAACACAAGATCCCACAGTACATGGCAGATTGTTGTGGTGCCATGCCTCAAGGTCCTCCTCTGCTTCCATTGTGTCTGTCTGGCGCATGGGTCCATCTCTTGAAGAAGGCATCAGAACATCCAAAAGATGTTGCATTTCAGTTTGAAGGTAGCTTGTAGAAGGGCTGTATTTCTATGGTCATTTTCCCAAGCTGGAGGGATTACAACCACTTAAGAAGCGAAGAAATGATACTTTTATTCATGAGATCTCTGACAGGTATTTGGGATAAATTCTGGTGGACTCTGTGTCATGTCCTGCACTCCTATTGCTGCAGAGCATGGTGCTAAATTGCAAGATCAGGAGCATCATAGATGGACATGAAGTTACACTGAGGAGAAGGGGCTATATATGTAATCTGCATAAGGCTCCTGCTCTTCAAAAAAAAAAAAAAAAAAAAAAAAAAAAGCCAAACAAAACAAACCCAAAAAAAAAAAAAAAAAAAAAAAAAAAACCTGTAAGGATGTTAAGAACTTCTTCTTAATGTCTTGTCAGCTCAGCTTATTTTAAACGTGCTGGAGTTAGTGTTTCAGTTCTACAGCTTATTATGCCTATCATTTTTAACTGCTTGTGAAAACACCTTCCTGTTTTTCCTGTGCTCAGTGAACTGTACAAACGAGTGCCTTCTGCTTTCTCTCAGCTGCTTCCTGCCACATATGCTGCTGCAAAGACATGCTGCAGTCCTGCTGAAGCTCAGAAATAGGCAAGTAAGCCTAATGCAATCAAATAGGAGGAAATCTCCCCTGCTAATATCATGGTGCCATGGAGCACTTACTTACACTACATCTCTCAACAGCAAAGCCCTTGTCAAAATGCAGGTAAGCACAGGTTGCTCTCAGCAAGATTAGGGCCAAGGGCCTTTTTCTTTTTTAAATGGCTGCCCAAAGCTAGGTGCCATTTGAGGATACCATTCTGAGGCTTGTCTGCATAAGAGCAAATACCCTGTTTCTGAATTACTGCTTTTCCAAAATAGGAGCTTTGTCCCAGACTTTTGGCAGATTTTCTGTAGAGTTAGGTCCTAGCTGGCTTATTCACAGATATACAGTAACACAGGGCACTGCAGGTCTCATAACCCTTAGGTTAGGACTGTTCTCCTTTGGCATCATTGCCCTAAGAACCAAAGGATACGCAGAAAAACACACCTAAGGGAAACTAATTTTTTCACTAGTGTGAAGAATTTGGCATTTTAAAAATAAATAAAACTAATTTTCACTTTATTCTCAGATCTGTAACAGTCTACCAATGAATAAAGCTCCTCCAAAAAAGAGCTTAAACCCTGTTCTGCTACTGAAATTTCACATTCATTAGGAGGCAAAAATTAATTTCAATAAACAAATAAATGATTCCAAGAAAGAGGAGAGATGAAAATTACCATGGTTTTTATCTACTGTCTTGCATATGCACAGCAGCATACAGAGACACATTTTGTGAGACATGCACTTACTTTGTCTCCATCTCTCATCTCATTTTCTTCTGATGTGAATTTTTTTTTCTGCCTGGGGAGTGTGCAGAACTCTGCAAAAGGCTCTGTAGCATCTGCTGTGGCTCTTCATAATTACATTTCCTTGTCCTGAAATTCTGAGACTGATTCTTTAGGTTTGGAACAAAAGCTGGAGGTCAGCTCTTGCCATTTTTAATTATTTCCTTTTATGAAAGATAAAGGAAGTCACGTTCCTCTGATTTTATCACCCATGACAAATCATTCCCAGCCTTTTCTTTGTTCTTATGATTTTAAACATTCTTAAATAAGCCTGTTCTAACAGGCACATGCAAACACACACAAACACACACACTCCCCCTCACAAGTAAGACATCACTTTTTGTTTCATAGTTTCAGATATTTTAAGATGTACTTCTCAGACTTCATTTTTAATATTTAATTTGCCTGGAAATCACTAATGTACTAAACCAAGATTTTTTACTAGTTAAAGTCGTAAGTGGCTGTAAAAAAAAAAAAAAAAAGGACAAAATCCTAGATGATAAATAAGGCAGAAGAAAAAGGTCCTTTTCTCAAAATTAGCATTGTTTTTGTCTCTTGTGCTTCATCCAGTGCTATTTTCTACCTATCATGAAATATCCCCCCAAAAGTACACATTTAGAATTATTTACCTATGATTATACAATACATCGTAAGTCGCATAAGGAGTACTCAGCTGGGCAATATTCTTACACACGACATCCATCAGAAACCCTTACTGAACATCAAGGACTATTATTAAACAGCAGTGGTCATTCTGCCTGGGGACATGGTTGGATAATCCAGCCATGCTGAAATTACTAAACTCAACTTGCTACCACTGAGCACCTGCCTGGGAGCTGCTCTGGGTTAGAATGTCCCAGGGAGGATTTACAGGGGCTGAAGACAGCAGGGGAAAAATGGCTGAAGATGGAGAAGGAACAGAACAAACACCTGGAATAGGAGGATTTGGGAATGCCACAACACATGTGAGCCCTGACAGAAACCAAAAGGTATGGAGACAGGCATGTGGGAGCAGACAGGATGCGCTTGAATGTTGCTTAAAGAGAAATTACATCTTCTGTTTACACACCTTTCATGTGATTGGGATGGGTTTCTGCTCAGAATTGAAGTCCTTGCTACTATTTATATATATGGTACAAATTTACATGTTCTACAGTTATATGTTTAATGTACATTTCTGGTTTTAAACACTACACTCAAAAACTGATCTGTCTAGTGTCCAAACTACTGAAAGGACAGAGCTCAGGCAATAGACTCCTGTTTTAAAACAGTCATATGGAAATGTAGGCCATTTTCAGGTGTTTTGATGAGTTTAAGAACAGATTTAGCTACCCAGGGTATGCATCTAGCACTGCAAAAGAACTACTTAGGACTCAAGTGTGCCCAGCTTTCAAAGGTTACCATCACCAAGACACTTAGGACTCCTGCTTTAGCAGAACAAGAGGCTGCAGACATAAGTGATTCAGTGGATAAACAACTGGTTTGGACAGGGCTAACAACTGCAGGAGCAGCAAATACACTAAATGAGCATGCTTTTTTTCTTTCTCCACTCCAAGTAAAACCACTTTGGTGTTCAAACTGTAACATTAAAAGAAATGGAAAGACAAAGCACATAGCAAAGAACATTGTTGTGCAGTTTGAGAGAAATTCTCCAGAGGTAAATCAGAAAGTTGTCTGTTTGCAATGTCTGCCTGACATCCCTGAAGCACTTGTTCACAGTTGTCAATGTCCTTGCTTTTGAGGTTGTTGAAATGCATTCTAGGGAGAAAGTACTTGAGTTGTACAAAAGCTCACAATTATGAGCCCAGTGTAACTGCTCAGGCTTTGTGAAAAATTACTGTTCTCCATAGTGGTATTGCTGACATTGTTAGTGATGCCAAGGGTAGGTATCGCAGTAGGCAATTTTATGGGGATAGCTGAGGCACTCACACAAGCAAAAACAAGAAAAGAAATGCACCAGTATATATGGTACACACAGGAACAGTTATTTTTCAGTGATCTTTCTTTAAAAAAGTAACAACAGTTTTTAACTGGTTTGGCAATGCAAAATCTTAGGGGGGTTTCTCCCCCTTGTGAATGGAAGCAGGCATTTAAGAAGATCATCGTAGCCTGAGTAGTTCCTCTTTCATTTGTTAAACATTTTCTTAAACACTTTACAGAGCCAACTCAATAGCTGTCAGTAAGATTAAATAAAAATCAGGTAAGAATAACAAAGATTAAGAATATTTTATATTTCAAAAATGTACATGCAAAGAAAACATTGAAACAGTGCT
This sequence comes from Psittacula echo, assembly GCF_963264785.1. Lineage (NCBI taxonomy): Eukaryota > Metazoa > Chordata > Aves > Psittaciformes > Psittacidae > Psittacula > Psittacula echo. Next base: position 50,202,756 of record NC_137742.1, on the reverse strand, counting down.
GGATCTTCTACTGATTTAATACAAATGTGAAATTAAATTAATCACTGATGATTTGACAAAGGGACACAAATCAAGATTAACAAGAAATGCAAAGCTCAATTTAACTGTCAACCCTTTATGTCTGAATTACATGTCACAACTATTTCACAGGCTTTCTAATGAATGGGTTGTTCCTTGGAAATTCTAAATACTGTTCAAATATATCGTAAAATGATGCTTTTCTTTGCAGAGGAAAGACAGATATTTTTCAGCTTCCTCAGTGTGATCAAGTGGAAAAGCCATAGACGTATTGCACTGAACTTACTGGAACCTTTCTCTTTGCCTGAGTAACACCAAAGAGCTCATCAAGAACTCTTGGCATAAAATGGGCAGGAAGAATTATCAGTTGACTAATATGTGATATACTGAGATTTGTATGGGGTTTTTGCAGAAATTGAATATCTTTGCAAAAATAGAAATAAAGCTTTAGAAAGGACTAGTTTCCTGGTTATCTTTTATTTTCAATACTTTCTGCTATTCAGAAAGACTACCTGAAGAAGAAGTAAATAAAAATGCAGTGAGGACCTTAATTATACCTTACCATTTTATCCTGAATGTGGTTAATGTTAATCTAGCATTTTGTATTACACGATCTTACATGAAAGCTTGCTCTATGAAGATAAGAGCACCATTTTCTCATTTAAAAGTCTCTTTGCTAGATGTAACATAAAGCTTAGACATTTCTTATGCAAAAGCCATGTGAAAGACAAAGCTGCAAAAGGTTGCCTTGCCTTCAAAACCTAATTCACAGTCACCTTTAAAAGTACCTACGCTTAACAATTATATGTCTTGTTTTGCATCTTTTACTGTATTTTATCTTTGCACCATTACTTATTTTATGCCCACAGTGAATATGTTCATTTATTTTAGTACTTGTGTCCAGAAACGTGGCTGGTTCACACCAGTGACCCTGCTTCAGCTTTCTTTTCCAGCCCCAGCCATTGCAAAGCTTCCTAAAGCTTCCTAAAGCTTCACCTTCTGATGCTGGGTCATTTGCCCAGACCTGAGGAATGCTTCTCCGTGCTTCACTCTTACGGGATGCTGGCTTGTGCACAGAGAGGGAGGTAATTCCTCAGAACCTGGCAGCTGGCCACACAAACCGCCATGCTGTAACTTTCACACTGATTGAAGTTACTAATATGATCTATAGACACAATAAATAACAGTCTGAATACACAGCCCACAGGGTGTCCTGCTATTAACCTTTTGCAAAAACAAAACTGACCTGTAACTTCCACTGCATTTGCAAACACTTAATTAGTTTTGTACCTATATTTAAAACTTCTCTTTACTCTCCTAAAGATTCTGGCAAAGACTTTGAGACTTCAAATAATTTTTTGAAGGACATATGATCATTGCACAGCGGTCATATGCTTTGTAGAGTGAAACCACTTCTACTTACGTGTCAGGAGTGTAAAATAAAGCTAATAGAATGCTTTACGTAGTTGGGGATTTAAGATGAGATCCAATGATGTAAAAAAGACTGATTAAATGTTTTGTAATTGTTAAGCTATAAAGGAAACCACAATAATTAAATTGTACAGAACATTAAACATTAATTCACTTAACTCTGCACAGGATCTGTTGAAAGATCTTAAATCCTTCTGAGACTGCTGCTCACTGGCAGATCCTTTCTTTTCAGACTTCACCCCATGTTGATTATTGCCTGCCATCTTCAGCTACTCTTCTCTGTCAGCAATTTAACACAATGTCAAATACAACGTCACCAGCTCCTGGTGAGGCTTGCAGCTTTTTTCTGGCAGTGTCATCCTTAACAAAACTGCCTGGCTACCTGTTAGAAAGAGCAGATAAGGAGCAGACTCAGCACGGATCAAAGCTCTCTGAGTTACACTATAATTCGTAGCTTGAGGAAAAAGTCAGTGAAAAACAGTGCAATCAAAAGTAAGTCAAATTTTTACATAACTCAATTTTAATTTGGATTATCTTTTGCTTCATTTTGGGATTTAGCAAGAGACTAAAACTCTACATGATTTTAGGTCTTGCTTTTTCTGTAAAATATGAAATATTTTTTGTTGTCATAAGGACACCAGGATGAAGGAGAAACAAGCTGAAGAAACGGGTGCGGAAACTGAAATTATTGCAGAATGCTACTTCTAAAATACAATCCCCTCAGTTCTGTGCCCACATATGGGCAGGTACATGGCACTAAACATAGAATAGAAATACTAGTACAAATGAGAAAAAATAAACCTTATTAGATGTCCGGAAAAGCTAAATTTTTACATGGTCTTTGACGTCGACCTATACTCCTAGAGGCAACCTCAAATTGCTTCAGTTCAGAGGAATCAATACACAAATATCACTTCCTGCGTATCTCCCCAGGAATTCTTTTACTTTTTCATTTAGCAGATAGACCCTTTTTACCAAAAATGTTTGAAGCCCAGTTCCCATGGTTTCCACTGAATTCTTGTCTAGTTACAACCTGCAGAGCACTGTAAGTTGGACTACCACTGTTAGCAGATGGCATCTTTGATGTGGACTTCAGAAGGCTTGTACTGCTAGCTGTTTAGAAAGTAGAGCCTGTGTTGATGGCACAATATTCAGTCTGCCTTATGGTGGTGAAGGTGGGTTTAAATCTTTTAAAGAACATTTAAGCCATGCTTGGCAAGAATAAAAGCAGCTAGAGAATCCAGGAAAACACTTAGGTAAAAATCCATCCCCCTGCACCTTAAAGGCAGGAAAGATGCTTACTTTTCAACATATACATGGTCCTGTGTCATCAATGGACAAAAATCAGTTATTCCCTACACAACATCTATTTCCTGACTCATATATTTAAAGATGGGTTTATCTTCTGATAATAAAGAAAGTGGAGTAGTTGAAAGCATGAAAACATGAAAGTATGAATTATATAACTACCTGGCATGTTTTATCATGGCTGCCTGCCAAACTAAAACATATATCACTGCAGAATTCAAGGGACATAGAGATCCAGGGAAATCTAAGCTCCTCTGCAGAACAGAGAGATATCTGTTGACTTTTGAAGTCCTTGGACTACAAGATAAAGCCTAAACTAAATTCAACCTTCTCATATCTTACAATTTACCTTCAGTCATGTTTTTCTTCTTGTGTAAGATAAGAGCGCACATTCATCACCCATGGATGGGTTATTAATTTTAATGAAAAAAAAAGTTTTAATTTTATTTTATCAATTTTCTTCCAGAATACCTTGTTGGTATTACCCTTACTTGACTCTTTTCTCTAAGTTAGGACCAAATTTATTCACTGTTTTTGCTGTGAGGCCTACAGGATGAATACTTGTTAGAAAAATCACATATAGGAGAATTATGTCAGACCTCAGACTTCACTCATCCTAAAGATTTCTCTTTGGAAGACAAATTCAGAAGTGTCTAACTCCTACAGTGAAATAAAGTGCTAATTATTACATTCTAAGGTATCTCAAATGAGGCTTTTTTAGTTGCAATAATGAGTAATTTCTTTCTTAGACTGACTGTGGGTGAACAGTGTATACATCCACCCATCTGTTGCACTCACCCTCTCTCAGTACCCAGAAGTTCTCTTTGGTCCTTTGATCTACCATGTTATATCAATATAAACCTTTCACCACCAAGCAAGTATTTAAGCATCCATCAAAACCAGTCCAAATCATTGACCAAGCACTGATCCTGCACAAATGCAAACTTACCACCTACCCACAAATGCAAACTACCACCTCTGAATGTGGAATGAGCCATTAACTGAACTTCTTATTAGACTTATAAGAAAACCAAAACTTGATCTGGTTACAGTGAGTCCCTCATTGTACTTAAACCTACATCCTGCATGACGAAGAGCAGTAATTTCTGCACTTACCAGGGGAGCAATTCTTCCAGCAGTAAAGAGTTTTCGAAAATACACCTTTTGTGGACTCAAATATTAGAGAAAAACAGAGAAAGGCTAAGGACTGTGTTCCACAAGCTGTTATACAAGTATGAAACTGACCTTCAGTGAAGCAGTGTAGAAAATGATGTTCTAAATGAATTTACAAGAGAAATCAAGTATTTTGGCACATCCAAGTATGTGCCACAACATACAGAATTTCCTTCCTGCCATGCTTTTTCAGCTTGACCAGCCCTTTCCTCCATCTTGTGTACTGGTTTCAACCAATAGTCTGCTTAACAGAGGATACTGGGTCTGGTTGGGTTGGAGTTGATATTCTTCACAGTAGTCCATATTGTGTTTTGCAATCAAAACAGTGTTGATAACAACAATATTCTGGCTCTTGCAGAGCATCAAGGCCTTCTCTGTTTCTCACTTTGCTCCCACTTTGGGTAGATCATGGGTGGAAAAGAGCTTGCGAGGAGACACAGCCAGGACAACTGACCCGCACTGACCAAAGAGATACTCTGTACCATGTAACATGCTTATCAATAAAGCTGGAAGCAGTTTTTCCATGGTAGTTGTTGCTCAGAGACTAGTAGGGCATCAGTCTGCTGTGATTGTCTTTGCATCACATTGTTTTATTTTTTTCCCCCTTTCACTTACTAAACTGTTTTTATTTTTTTCTATCTTTTGCCCTTCTGATTCTCTCCCTCATCCCACTGTGGGGAGAGTGAGTGAGCAGCTCAGGGGGAGCTCAGCTGCCAGCCAGGATCAATCCACCACACAGAGGTTTTCAGACTGTCCTGACACTTAGAGATAAATGTGCACAGGCGATCTCCATTAACATTACTATATACCCTATTATTTAGCATTTGGAGGTAGCACTGTTGCTTTATGGCTACCTTTCCACCTTCCATATCTCACAATTTCCTTCCTCTGGATAGCCAGCTATCACTGGGCTTAAGCTGCCAAATATCCCAGCACTTCTCCCCTGTACCTCAGCTCCACATGCCAATCTGCCTGTGTTCTCAGACCTGAGTTTTACAGCACTGTAAATCCAACTTTCAAGCTGTTAATAGAGAATTAAAAATATTGCACCCTTGTAATTCATTCTTCTATTTTATATTTATTCAAGGTATTCTGAATCAACATGCTCTATGCCACTATGTATCATATATTTTCTCAAAGAGACCATAAAATTGACATAAAGGAAGCATAAATGCTTTCTGTGTCCTCTGGCTAATCTAACTAAAATATAAATACATGCATTCACAATTTAAACAAAACTGGTAACACTTAGTGTTATGTTTTTTCCACAAACATGATTCTTCGCATCAGGGGCACTATTTAGCAACCATCACTTTTACATCCAGGCTATGATCTCACAAATCAGTCTATTCATAGCAACCTGTAACCAGTTCTCTTTTACCACAGCTCATGATGCCTTGATGCTGAAGAAAACTGAAGTTATAAGCAATGTGACACTTGTTTATACAGCTCAGAGCCAAGGAAGAACAGCTATGGCATGGAATCTGTGGGGTTACTACTCAAACGTAAACATACAGGTAATAAGCAATAACCCTTACCATTTACGTTGGAACTGAGCTTCTAAGGTCCTTTAATTCAGTGGACATTATCTAAGTAGAAAATTCTCCTCAAAGTCTAAACCAGCTATTATGTGCCTATAAGCAGCCGATGTTTTCACCACTTAAACTAAGAACAGACCACACTCTGCTGAAGGTTGTATTTAAACTATATCTTGTTAATATCAAACTATTTTCCATATGCTGAAGGCTCTTCCCATCAGTAACCTGACAGCGTGAAATCCTAGTGTTGTCTGCTTTACCCTTTCCTTGCCTAGAGCTCTGTAAGGCGCTTTCATGGCACTTCTCATGATGGGCTTTGCTTATCTTCCAAACACAGATCCATCCCACATCTTAAATCAGTCCTTCTGAGCTGAGACCTGAATTAAAGGATGACATTTAATTACTACTTAGTCATCACACGGAAAATCTCAATTGTTTTCATAATGCTTTAACACAAACTAAGCCTTTGATAAAAGGCTATGTATTTAGAGGCATTTCTGTATGACTACATCATGATTTTAGTTGCTCAGGGAAGTCTGGACCACATTAGTAAAAATCAAACAGTGATAATATCACCAGCAAAAATTATTCATAATTTGTTTGTTAGGTTCTCTGTTATGACACTCATTACATTTTTTCTTCTGCATATTATTTTTTCCTCTTAAATATTTTTTTTGCATTTTTCTATTATTTTTTCTCTTAAATATTATTTATGTTAAAGCACAATTTAAAAATTCTACTACACCCTTCCTGCTAATCAGTAGGATTAACTTACGATTTGAGAAATTTTTAAATTCCTGTATGTATCATATTTAGTGGTGGAGGCCACAGCTAGAAATACAGAAGAGATTAGTTATAGCTTAAGTTACAGTGGGTGAAGCTCCAGGTGATCATAGAATAATAGAAGCATAAAATAGTTTGGGATGGAAGGAACCATAAAGATCATCTGACTGCCCAATAGACCAGGTTGCTCAAAGCTCTGACCAGCCTGGCCTTGAACCCTGACAGAGGTGGGACAGCCACAACTTCTCTGCGTAACTTGTGCCAGTGCCTCACCACCCTCACAGTGAAGAATTTCTTCCTAATGTCTAATCTAAATCTCTCCTCTGCCAGTTTAAAGCCATTGCCCCTTGTCCTGTCACTACATGCCCTTGTAAAAAGACCCTCTCCCTATTTCCTGTAGGAAATCTGTAAGGCTGCTATAACATCTCCCCAGAGCCTTCTCTTCTCCAGGCTGAAAAAGCCCAACTCTCTCATCCTGTCTCCATAGGAGACATTCTCCAGTTCTCCGATCACCTTTGTGGCCTCCTCTGGATTCATTCAAGCAGGTCCACTTCCCTCTTGTGTCGGGCTTCACAGTTGGGTGCAGTACTCCAGGATGGGTCTCGCCAGAGTGGAGCAGAGGGGCAGGATCACCTCCTTCGACCTGATGGTCATGCTTCTTTTGATGCAGCCCAGGGTACAGTTGGCTTTCTGGGCTGTGAGCGCATGTTGCCAGCTGATGTTGAGCTTCTTGTCAACCAACACCTTCAAGTCCTTCTCCCCAGGAACGCTTTCAAGCCACCCAGCCTGTATTTGTGCTACAAAAATGAAATGTTTGTCTATTTTTTAAAAGCAACAGGTCAGCTTTTATTCCAAAAGCCTCCAAAAATCTTGCCGGAATCTTTCATTGCAGTAAGTAACACAATATGTATTTTATAGTCACTTGAAAAAAAAATGAACAGAAGCAAAAGTATTGCACAGGTAAGTGAGGTTTCTCTGAAGCTGAATTTGGCAGTGGTGCCCTGAAATTGCAGAACGCCTACACTCCATTAATTCTGTTGCAAAGATTCCCAAATAGTCATCCTCTGGATGTAAATATCTGTTGCATTTTAAAAGGGAGCCAAAATTCAGATCAGAAAAGGCTTGTGTTTTACTCCACTATTTCCTGCTTTTCCCAAACAAGTAACGATGTTGGAAGACTTACACTTCTGATCCAAGGGAGCAGAAAAGTGTGTGAGGACAGAGACATTCATATAGCAACACTTTCATATTCACTATAGGAGATGGAAAAATTCTGCAGTAAGTAATGATGATACATCTGTAAGTGTGTGCTGAGTTGCAGAGAAGAATTATGAGTTTATTAGTTGCCAGGAAAAGCAATCTGCTTCCATGTGTATGGTTCTCTCTCTTTACATTTTAAAATGAAGAATATACATTTTGTCTTATAGCCACAAAAAAGAAAAGAAAAAAAAAAAAAAAGGAGAAAAAACTCCAAACATAATCATCTCTCAGGCTGATATAACAGTCCTATTTGCCATGCCCATTAGAGCTATTTCATAGAGTTATATTTAACTCATTTATCAGGCTTTGCTACCTGGGGCTTTGTATTCTGCTTGCTGAGCTGCGCTCTGTGCTGTGTGGAGCGTCCTTACAGCAAGATCAATGGATGTAAGCCCTACTACATTTGGAAATCAGCTCATGTTAAGGAATACGCTTTCAAATCCATAGAACAGCTTTCTCAACAGCTGGTCAGAGGATTAACTACTGGCAGGTCTTCGCATTCTTCCTTCAGGCTAGTGCTGCATTTCAAGTACGAAACAACAAATCTAATGCACGCTCAGGGTAGGGGAGATGAGCAGCCTTTTGGGTTTCATTAGGAAAAGTATCACCAGTAGGTCAAGAGAGTGACCCTTTCTCTCAATTCAGCACTGCAGAGGTCACATCTGGAGTGCTGTGTCCACTTCCGGGCTCCCCAGTATAAGAGGGAGATGCACGTAGTGAAACAAGTCCAGCACAAGGCCACTCATTTGGTTACATGACTACAGCATCTCCCGTATGAGTAGAAGCTTAGAGAGCTGGGGCTATTCAGCCTTGTTGTGGTTTAAGCCCAGGCCGTAAACCAGAACCACGAAGTCCACTTCCCCCCCCCCCCCCCCCCGCCTTTGTTCCCTCCGCTCCTGGAGGGACGGGGAGGAGAATCAAAAGAATGCAACTCCCACGGGTTGAGATAAGAACAGTTTAATAACTAAGGTATAACACAGATCACTGCTGCTACCACCAATAATAATAATGATAAAGGAAATAACAAGCAAGAGAATACAACCGCTCACCAACCAGTACCTCACCCCCACCCTGCCATGATCCAGCCCTTCCGGGAACCCTCAGTTCTACATCCTGGGCATGACGTGCTGTGGTACGGAATACCTCTTTGGCTAGTTTGGGTCAGGTGTCCTGTCCCTGCTTCCTCCCGGCTTCTCCTCCCCCCTGGCAGAGCATGAGACTCACAAAGTCCTTGGTCAGGGTAAACATTCTGACCCCCAACTGAAAACATCGGCTTTATCAGTATTATTCCCAGGCCAAAAGTCAAAACACAGCACTGCACCAGTAGAAAAAATGACTGCTACTGCTAAACCAGGACAGTATCCACCCCTTATTCCATACCATTCACGTCATGCTCAGATCCCACATTTTCAATATACCCTCACTCTCATCTCAGTGCACTGTTATCTTAGTGCACAGACCAATCCCTATAAAGCTGCTGAGTCCATTCGGTCCATGATGGTGGGCTCCATCTCTTGTAACAGTCTTTCAGAGCAGGAGAGGCCCATTGCAAAGTCCACCCCTCGATCATGAATCCATCTCTATGTTGCATCTCTGCCCTGATGGCCTGAAGTGTCATGGGCCCATCAGGCTCAAAATAATTCACCCTCCCCTGCAGCAGTCTCTGCAACTTGTTGGGGACTCCACACAGCTGCTTTCCATCTCCGACGCTTCCAAAGCACTGGAGGGGCCCAGTGGATTAGATACTCGCCCATACTGTCCCACACACCGTGACACTCATGACTGTCCAGCCTTGGGGAAAACCTCTCGGTCCCCCTGTATTGTCTAACCCCAGACAAGACCCAAACCTGACTCTGCTTAACTCTTGGGATCAGACAAAATGGCCGTGGGTAAAACACACTCTGTGTGTGTGCCAACATGCTGATCCCCATCACAATCAGCAGGCAGGTCCCAAGGGTACCCAAAGGCCATTCAAAACCTTCAGAACTCTCAAATGCTGCTGCTGTACTTATCACTGGGGCTAGTGTAGCTGTTGTGCTTGAAGGCTCTCTCACCACCAGCTTCTCTTTTTCCGAGTCCAGATCTTCCTCCTCTGCCTTGCTGGAAAGCGCTGCGGGGTCTCCTGCATCCTCCTGCGGCTCGGGCTCACGAAGCTCGGCGGGCTGCTGCTGGGGAATGCTCTCTGCCGCCGCGGGGCTGGGCTCGGCTGTGGGGCTCGGCTCCTCCGCCGCCTCCTCCCGCTGCTCGGCAGCCGCCTCCTTCCCGGCCTCCGGCCCCGCTCCCGCCGCCGCTTGGTCCCCGGGGCCGCTCTCCCGGGCTGCTTCGGCCACTGCAGGCTCCCGGGGCCGCTCCCCCTCGGCTCCCCGCAGCCTCACAAAGACGGAGGCGAGGACGAGGGCCAGGACAGTGAAGAGCAGCGGGACGGCCACGTACAAGTCCACGGCCACGTCCATTCCGCCCTGCTGCCGGAGCCCCCCCGTATCGCAAGCCATTACCATAAAGTACAATGAAACAAGAACCTTAGCCCAAGGCCCACACTTGATAAACACTAACACAGCAAATACCGGCTCCAAGCAAGCTACGACATACAGAAACTGTGACATCAAGAGAAACAACTTTGAGAGCCAATAAATCAGCATTGTGCTTCGGTCAGATCTGTTGTTATCTCAACCCTTCGTGCCCCACGTTGGGCGCCAAAAAGAACTGTTGTGGTTTAAGCCCAGGCCGTAAACCAGAACCACGAAGTCCACTTCCCCCCCCCCCCCCCCCCCCCCGCCTTTGTTCCCTCCGCTCCTGGAGGGACGGGGAGGAGAATCAAAAGAATGCAACTCCCACGGGTTGAGATAAGAACAGTTTAATAACTAAGGTATAACACAGATCACTGCTGCTACCACCAATAATAATAATGATAAAGGAAATAACAAGCAAGAGAATACAACCGCTCACCAACCAGTACCTCACCCCCACCCTGCCATGATCCAGCCCTTCCGGGAACCCTCAGTTCTACATCCTGGGCATGACGTGCTGTGGTACGGAATACCTCTTTGGCTAGTTTGGGTCAGGTGTCCTGTCCCTGCTTCCTCCCGGCTTCTCCTCCCCCCTGGCAGAGCATGAGACTCACAAAGTCCTTGGTCAGGGTAAACATTCTGACCCCCAACTGAAAACATCGGCTTTATCAGTATTATTCCCAGGCCAAAAGTCAAAACACAGCACTGCACCAGTAGAAAAAATGACTGCTACTGCTAAACCAGGACAAGCCTAGAGAACAGAAGGCTCCTGAGAATGTTAGCAATGTGCATAAATACCTGATGGGAGGGAAGCAGTGAAGATGAGGGAGACAGATTTTTCTCAGTGCTGCCTACCAAGAAAACAAGATGCAATCGGCATAAACTGGGAAGGAAAAAAAAAAAAAAAAGGAAAAAGAAATTCACTCTGAACACAAGAAAACACTTTTTTACTGTGAGGGAGACTGAGTAGTGGCAGATTGTAGAGTCTCCATCCTTGGAGAGATCCAAAAGCCAATCGGATACAGTCCTGGTCATCCTGCTGTAGTTCTACATTGGACAAGAAGACCGGACTACAGGATATCTGTGGTTCTATGAAATCATCAAGTACACACCCAAGGCCTTACTTCTGTACCACATCTGTACTGCTCCCATTTACAGGGCTGAGAGGGCTTCAGGTTTCTGGAACTATTTCAGACCACTAATAAAGAAGAACTAAATAACTGGGGACAGTGCAAATCCTTTCCTCTGCACAATGGAAAGGGCTGCCAATCCAGCTGAGGTTCACTTACTGCTTACTGATGATTACAAGGAGGAGGATGAGCAGACCTCTAAGAGCCTTTGGCATCAGCACCAAGTGACAATGGTAGGAGAGCTGCTGACAAAGGACCAGAATTTTCCTGGGGCAACCTGAGAGAAGTACCAAATAAACCTAGCTATCACACATAAAAGCTGGAGTCTAGTTCCAAACTGTTAGTGTACCTTCAATATTCAGGATCAGGATATGCAAAAATAAAATCCCTTTGTATTACAATGCAAGCAACATTAAAAATGCCTAAAAATTGTTCAGAAGTAAATGCTTTTTCTCAAAAAATCCAGATTTACACATTTTAGCAGATTTTAGCACTGCAGGAAGCAAACTTTAAATTATCCCTTATTTCAGCCTTTTTCAAAATGGAATTAACCCTGAGCCATTTCAGATGGGTAGTTAACAGAGAAGTGTATGACTCTGAGAATTTAGTTACCATTGTGACTCACGCGTAGGAGACCCCAGACAGCCCATGGTACAGATGGACACTAAGCTCCAGGAGTGACAATGCAACGCAATCTGCACGCCATGACTCACCAGGCTGGTTTATTATTCACCTCACTTGGCAGGACAGTTGTGCTGCTGAGTGAACAGAGCTACACTAGCAGTGTTGCTTTCCAGCTCACAATCAGCTATGCAATATTCTGCTTGTCAGTCACCCAGAGCTCTCCACAGCAAGAGCAGTACGTCCATTGGAGTGCTCTCCTGCTCCCCACTGCCTCTCCCATGCAAGCTGCAACGGTACTTCTGAGGATGTCACCCATCTGATGGTTCAGAAACCTCTCAGCCCCTTCCTCTCTCTCTCCTAGCTTCTCCTGGGCACTGTGGACATGTGGGTAGGGAAGGAGTGCAGAGGGACTCCCAGTTTCCCTTTCACCTGAATGACTTGCCCCAGTAATTCACATTATTTGAGTCTGTGTCTTCCGGCTGGTCAGAAAAATAATGTAAGATAATTCAGCAGCCAAACAAAATCCTGTCTCTTCACAAAGGGTTATTGTAAAGGCTCATTAAATTTCTTTGATCTTAATTTTTCCCTTTTAGAAAAAGAGACTAAAAATAAACTGTGATTACAAAGAGACTGCTTAATAGTCTGTATAGCTCTGTCAGCTCAGAGATTAAATGAGTCATAGAAACGTCAGAATGTGGCACCTCCTGGTTTTTCACTTCTCTGACAGGAGGGGAAGATTATCACCATCTGTACAGTGCTCTAAGGGGAGGGCTCTTAACAGCATCAGAGGACATCACTACTGAAAGGCCACTGGCTTTTCGCCAACAGCTTCAAAGACAACAGAAATAGAGTGCACCTTCTTATTGTTTTAGGTAGACAAATGGTAAGTAATCTTAATTAAACACAGCAAGGAAGCTAGGACCTCAGCCTTGATCCCTGAAATAAATGTTTCATCGTTTATTGGAGTAGTGCCAGGATTTTTAAATGGAATGGGGAACTGGTGTACCAGGTGACTGAGGATTATGGCCGTGAAATGTATTTCATCGACCTTTACAGAAGAATGACCGGCACAGAAGCTACACTTCGCTATACTCAGTTTTTGTTTGTATTGTTTACTTATCAAAAACACAATAAAATTTGGAAAATAAATCTCCACTAGGGAGCACGGTACCTCTATTTCTCCCACGGGTAATAAACTTTATTAGGGAAACAGTAGTGGCTTTTAGAAGAAAAAGTGCAGCCATAAGGCTTTCACACTCCAGTTTGAAGTCATGTATTCAGAAGACCACAGCTGGCAGCACAGCAAAGTGTGCTCCAAACCTTGGGTAAGAGCAGAGTTGTAGAATAAAGCTCTGGAAGGAGGAAGTTTAACTTACTGAACACAACTGCAGGTTTTATGGGTATGCTGGCACATGTAAGAAAAGCTGCCTGTGGGAAACAGGTGCAGCCAGGGATTACAAAAACCTATAATTTTCCAGGGAAGGATACAAACTGGGTGAGATTACACCATTATCTCCAGTGAAACTTTGCATTTGAGGCCTAGGACTGCAGGTCCCTTTTTCTTGTATCAACCACTTTCAACAGGCAGTGTGGGCCAGTATCTAAAGACATATTGGAGCTCTGTGCACAACTCCACCACTGACCTGTTGTCTGTCCTTAGGCAAGTCATTTGACATCACCATGCTATTTAGTCTGTAACACCATTGGCACTGCAGCTGTGGCAATGTATTTTTATTTTGTCCTGCCAGACAGGATATGATCTCAGCTGAGAACTCCTGACACTACAGTAAAATAAATGACTTAATAACTTAGAACTTAATAACTCAGAAATATAAATCAGCCTTTCCTTCTTCTCCCAGAAAATCAAATAAAGGATGTTTTTTATCACCCCAAGTCCCAATATAATCTAAAAAAACTATCCAGTCAATTAAACAATTTCCCAACCCCAGCCCTTCTAAAAGATTATCCAACAGCAACACCTCTATCCAACCAATAACTGAAAGAAAGTAACACTGAGTTTTATTCCTCCAAGCTATTCTTACCTTCATATTGCTGAGCGATCTTAGGAACAATTCTGTCCTTCCTTGTCTTGCCTTTCTCTAGCTAAACTCACCTAGCATAAACTACAGTCTAATTTATTTACTGTCTATGCTTTAAATAAACTAAGGGAAAAAAAAAAACCAACCAAAATCCTAAAACCAAACAAACCCAACCTGGTAGCTACTGACTTTTCAAAAGTATAGGCTGAGAAATACAAGTTTTTTCCCCAGGCTGGCAGTCTGTCACAGGTAGGGTCCCCAGGGTTTGATACCCCACACTGTTCAGCATCTTCATGAATGACTTGGATAATGGCATTGAAAGCAACCTTACCAAGTTTATTGATGACAGCAAGCCAGGCAGGATAAAGTGGACACGTCAGAAGGGAGAGCTGTCTTAGAGAGAGACCTGGACAGGCTGGCAGAGTGGGCTAGCAAGAACAATATAAAGTTTTAACAAAGATTCATGCAAAGTCCTGCATCCATGTCAGGATAACTAAAGTTCCCAGTATAGGCTAGGGTCTGTGTGTCTGGAAGCCACAGCAGCCCTCCCCTTGGAGCCTGTGAATCCTGGTAGACAACAAGTGAGTGTCCTTGCAGCAATAAAGGCAAATCTGATCCTCGTCTGTGTCCACAGTGGCATACTAGCAGAGATAGAGATATGATCATTCTGACCTACTTCAAGCTTGTCAGGCCATATCTGGGGTATTGTGTCCAGTTCTTGACCCCTCAATCCAAGAAAGAAGCAAGAAAAGCAGAGGCTAAGGCATCATTTAGGGCAGTAAATACAGAAGCTTCATGTGACAAAGAGGGGTAAAGAGAAAGAGTGACCACTCAGGTTCTCTACTGCACACTACATTTCTAAAGCAACACAAAATTCAGTGTGAATGCTCCAGTCTGCCTTAGGTCATCATCAAACTAGGGCCATATTCTCCCAGAAGGCATGGTACACTTCTCCTTCAGTGTTAAATGTAGAGATTTAGCACTGCCCAGTGAGTTTCCAGCATGGCTGTCAAACAAATTTAAAAGCTGCTGCCAATCAAATGACAGAAATATGTCAAGGAAAAGTGCATGACATGTCTACAGCATCGTTTTTGGCCACACAGAATGAAGCATTAAGTGACTTACATGGAACGGTTATTTGTAAAAGCAAAAAAATGAAACTGATACAAGAAAAAGCAAGGGTATATTAAAGAAATCAAAAAGTCCAAATCCTAATACTACTTTCATACAGCTACACCCATCTTTTGAAGTTTTACTGACATAATAACAACTGAATCTCAGTTCCTAGTTGAAAACATTAAATTTATGGTTTCTGCAAAATTATAGCAAACTTATATCTATTTCACTTTAAGAAATAAATTAGCATTATGTATCAGAAAGCACATCATTAACTCTTTCGTCTAACCAGGTGTATGCCATTCTTAACTATGTTGGTGGCATCAGCTTTTGCAGATAAATGGATTAAAAGGCATTGAAGATGAACACTGAATTACCAAGGGAATGAGATTGCCTACACCAACTTTTCCTTCTCTGTCATCTATGATGTTTCAGATACTTTAAAATGCTTCAGCAAAAGAAACCCACTTGTTCGAAAGTTAATTTTTCAGGGATAATGTAAGATACAAAGACATACATTTTCTATTTATGTGGTTGATGGTATGAAAGGGAACAAAAAGACAGGTCCTGGAGATAATATCATATTAAACAGAAAACACAGTTACAAATTAAATGTGCTCAGAAGGAAACCTTCAAACATTTTATACATAATAGAAAAATATTTTCTTGAAAAATAATGTTGTGAATATTAGGAAGGCACCAGTCAGGCGTATTATAATTACAGAAACTGAAAATCATCTATCATACAGATTATGCACAAATAGATGAATAACTGATATTATTATTTTAGGAGGCATCTGTTACGAAAAAGCGGAGGCAGTAGGAAGCAGGTAATAACAACAAGACACTGAAAAAACAAATAGTCTAATGTCAAAGTGGTAGGCACATACAGTTGCATTTTACAAGCTACTTTGAGAACACTGACAAAAAGTATGGGAAGGAGAATTCTGTGATCTTAAGTACAAAAAAAAAAAAAAATAAAGAAAAGCCATAATTCATAGAGGACAGAAGACAGCCAAAATTTTATCTTCTTAACTCCCTACAATTAAGCATACACTGAGAGAACTGTACATCAGTGTGGACTCTATGATGGACAGCAGTATGAAATGTATGTTGAAGTGATTTGGGGATCAGTGACATCTGAGAAAGTCTCAAGAATGTTTCTCATGAACTAAACATAACCTTGTAAATCTCTTCTGTCGACTCATTTGTAGCTGTGCTTTTTCCAATGAATATATAAATGTATACACTAAAATGTGCAGACCTGAGGAGAATAAAAAACATAACCAAACAGTAAAAAGTAAGAAAAATAGCCCAGTGCAGCCACTGAGAATCACTACAGAGGGAAGACATATCCTCTGGGATGAAAACTTTGGATCAGAGAAGTCAAGGGAGAAGCCTTTTCTTCAGAAGCAGGCTGGCTATTAGATTTCTTTTTCCATTCCATTTCATTTCAATTGATGATGTTTGTTGAATTCATTCCTTTTGGTCACATTGTATTATGTTAGTCTTCTAAAAGTCATTGAAATAAGTTCAAGATAAAATGATCATAATTAAATCAGTGATAACAAAGAAGTTGTATAAGCTTCTTATTTACTTTTTTTAATTAAAAATGAATCTTCAGATTTATCAATTTGTAAGGTGCAAATGCAGATGCAATAAAATCTTCAAAACCCTCAACCACCTCAAGTTTTTTACTCACAATGCCTTGGTTTTACATTGTTAATGAGATGCAGGCAAGGCTGCGAGACATACAAGATGCTTGAAAAGTAAGTTGCAGCAGCGACAAGCTTAGCAAAAGCTCCAGCAGCTTCTCTTGGCTCAGGCGGGATAACTAGCTGCTACTAATGACAAAGTTCTTGCTTGGTATTTCCTCTGTGATAATACAAAAAGCCCAGATAGCAAATCTAGTCATAGGGTAGAATTTAGTCAAGGCACTTTATGGTACCAAATGGAGAACACAAGCAAACGACTTAGACTGGTGCTTTCATACCAGATCCTGAACACAGTTGCAATAAAAAAAAAAAAAAAAATTCAGGCAATATTCTTGTCACACTCAATGCTGCAGTGAAGTGTTCGATTATTTCTCTGTCATTGCTCAAACCCACATAAGCTATGCCACCATTTTATTTCTTAGCTTTGCAACAGCAAAAATCCAGGGTAAGGGGAAAGGAGACATGACAACTGTGATCAAAAAAAACCCTGAATTATGTCCTAGTCCTTTCCAAATGTGTGAAAAATATCTCAGATTACTGCAAGGAGGCTCAGAGTCTTTTATTGATGTGGAAGAATCTTTACAGTATGGCATGTCAGATGGGAGTATGAGAGGTAGAGGTTCAAGTTGCTGAATTGTCTGATAAGCTTTCAAAGTATATGCCTTTGTTCACTGAAATTGAATGAAAGCAATTAAAGCAAGCAAAGATAAGGATTCATAACTAGAGAAAAATGAACAAATAAAATAGTACTGAAAATATGCTTTTGACAGGTGTAGGAAGAGGAGAAAGTGGTGCTGCACCATAGGTAGCAACTGCTGCTTCAGGAGTATGAGAAGGTCTGCATTGGAAACCAAGTTCAGAAAGCCAATGGCTTTGATGTGAATACCTTGGAAGCACAAAATTGCATAGGAAATATAGCCAGAAAATGCAAAGAAAGGTGGACTTACTGAGAACCTGATCAAGTAAGAAGGGGCAGGTGCATGGGTTTCTTTGTGCATCACATATACAGGACAGGTTGCTTCTAGGGATAAGGATTGCAGAACCAAACTTCCTGTATGAATAATTCCACCAAGAATTAGCTAATTTTCAGTCTTCACCTGTTACAGAAAACTGGTGTTAGGAATACAGAAGTATAAAGAATTTGGAGTTGAAGTATTTGAATTTGAAACTGGTATCTCACCAATTTGGATGACAACAACTTGTGAAACTCAGTTTGTTCAGACTAGGTCATTCTAATCAGTCCTAGGTATATTCCATTCCTCACAGTCCACCATGGCAGGAATTTTTTGCTCAGTGAAAAAAAAATGCCTGGATTTGTCTAAACTGGAATATATTTATTTTTATTGTTGATTTTTACAGGTTCTATTTTCCAAGGAAATTTAAAAAATATTTCTTCCCATATCTACTTGTCATTGCAAGGCTGGGTTGGAGCCTGAAAACAGCTGTTATCCAGTGGTGATCTCTACCTGGTAGGAGCAAAAGAGTCACTGAAAATCCATGACCATTCTTCACTTTGCTGCATTGACAAACATGAAAGTGTACATACCAGGATTCTGTTTTAAAACCCATAACTGTTGAAATGCAGTTCCAAGGTTGAATCTCTTCTGTTGCACAAAAGTATAGAGCAAGAGAGACAACTGCTTAGACCAGAAAAGCTCATACTTATTCTACCAACAGACCTGTCAGTCTTTGATGACCACCATTCAATGCAGCAGGGTGAAGGCAGAAGCAGGGCAAGAGAAGGCAGGGTGAAGAAGAATCTGTAGCCTTAATGCCTCTGAATTCACCTGGCTTCCAGGCTTCTGTGTGTTGCAACTAGAATTCCAAATGTCTCTACAGTCCATCTGTGGTTCAACCCCATGCAGCCTGCACACACTGGCAGCATCTGTGGTAGGTGTCACATTGGCCAAGTCATGCCATGTAACTGACATTCATAAAACAGTAAACCTTTCCAGGACTTTGGGATGGAGAGATTGGCATTGCCTATGGCCTGTGGTTTCTCTGTATTTAGACAAAAGAAATTAAAAAACACAGGCTGGGAATGTTTTTGCCCAAACTGCCTAGCATTCAAGTCTGGCAAAGCAGGATTTTTGTGAGTCATAGTGATTGCAGCTCTAACTGAAAAAGTAATCTGGAAGACGTCATCACTAATAACAGGAAGCAAATACTGTCAAATGAAGTTTTTCACGGCAACTAGCCTAGTCACAGCACTTAGGGAATACCTGTAATATTTTAAGTTAGAATGCAACTGAAGAACAGAATATGCTTTCGCAACGCAGTTGACCACCAAGTCACGAGCAGGCATAGAAGTGCAACCATAAGCACAAAGATATAGAGAGCTCTGAGCAGATCACTAGCAACACCAAATGACTTCTGTAAAATCGAAAACCTCTTCTCTTCCAAAGCTTGAGTATCTTTCATGTAAATGCTCCATATCTGATGGAACGAATCAGAGGAAGGCAAAAGCAAGAAGTGAGCATACAAAAGGAAACCACTATTCACAGAACTTCCTAACATTGCTGTTCTAAATTAAGGTGAATCAAAAAATTGCTGCCACAACCAGCCTAAGCTGAAGTATTAGCAACTCAGCAGTGTTATCTCCCAGGAACACGTAATTACTGCTTATGACTCTGGTCCTATTATGTGAAAAATCACGTCAGACTGTGTTTGGGGTCCATTTTCTACTATTGTACATAATTCGACAGTTCTGATTTTTATTTCAATATGCTTTATCGTGGATCTTCTTCAGCCCTTCTTTATACTGCAGATTTGTTTATTGTTGATTTGTGTTTTTCAGAGGACTGCTGAAATCAAACCTGCAGCTGAACATAAGGAATATTATCTTTCCTTGTCCTTTTTTTCAGTTTGTCTTTTGTATTTCTAAAGCTTACTCTTTTAATTTGATTTTCTGTATTTGCACCAAGTATTTAGATTGTGAGTAATCTTTCTTCTTACACATATTTGGCGTTTCCTCCTGGTAAATCTACATAAAGAATCATCATTTAATTTTTAAGATAATGGTCCAAAATAAAACTCCTAAATCTTTATGCTGTCAGCCTGCCCTTCTGATTTGCTTACAAGGTGCTCAGTGCTTTATGTTCTGCATTTAATATTCACTCTGTGATGCCTAATTTATGCTGTATTGTGCACACACAGCACTCTGGAATTAGCAGTCAGGGCAACAGGATTATAATTGTGTATAATCACACAACCAAGGCAAACTGGAGAGCAATTGCAAGTGTTGTACTCTAAGTATCGACTTGTCATTGCTGCAGTTCTTATCACTGTTTTCCCCTTTATTGGTAAGCTGGCTGGTATTGCAATTTGAGATTTGCATGGCTCTCCTAGGCCCTCTATCCATACCTCTACCCTCAAAGGGTCTAAAGACATGAACTAATGTGGAAACAAACCCGGAGTCTTCATCAAACCAAAAGACAAAAGCTAACAACTCTAATCCTGACTCTACCTTTGACTTCCTCTGGACTTTACAGTAAGCCCTCACATTTGTTTCTGTTCCCTAGTCTATAAAGGTTTAAAAGATGGCTAAAAGTCCTATTGGACTTTCTTTTTTTTGCACGAATTTACATTATTAAAATTCATTTCTCCCTTTGTTCATTTTCATAAATTGTTTGCAATCAGAGCATAACTTTTTTAATTATTCAGAATGATTCACAAATTCCTTTCTTAACCAAACAATAAATCTCAGATACTGAAATAATAATACTGGAATCTAATAAGCTGTCTGAAACTTCTTCCAGGTTGGTTAACTCTATAAGTCAATCAATTAGAAAAAAACAAAAGAATCTCAAGATTTATAGAATTTGTCAGTGGAGAGCAAGATCAGAATGCTGAGTTTTCTGTGGCAGTACTAAGCCTTTAGCAAGTTTGCCAATGACACCAAGCTGTGTGGTTTGGTTGATATGCTGGAGGGAAGAAATGCCATCCAGAGAGACCTTGACACACTTGAGAGGTGGCCAGTGACAACCTCATGAAGTTCGACCAAGCCAAGTGCAAGGTCCTACACCTGAGTCGGAGCAATCCCAGGCACAGCTACAGGTTGGGCAGAGAAGAGATTCAGAGCAGCCCTGCAGAGGAGGACTTGGGGGTGTTGGTCAATGAGAAACTGAACATGAGCCAGCTTCAATGTCAGAAAGCCAACTGTATCCTGGGCTGCATCAAAACGGGCGTGACCAGCAGGTCGAAGGAGGTGATCCTGCTTTGCTCTTGTGAGACCCCATGACACTTGGTCTTGAAACAAAATAGCCAAAACTGGCAGCTACACAGATTTCAGGCAGTCTGTTTAAGAAAAAAAATAAATAAATAAATATATATATATATATATATATATATATTCAGTAAATAACAAACAGTTTTATTCAGCATAGCACTGGAAAATTATTCCCCAGCTATTAATGAATCATTGAAGTGCTGATGCTCCAGTCCTAACTCTTGCTCCAGACAAAGCAGACACCGCTGCACTAGGCACTAGCAACCTCATAGGTTTTTGAAAGCACGTCACTTTCTAAGATGATACTAAGATGGGATCTCTACAGGTCTGATGGAGGACAAAATTAGAATTCACAATTACCTTTGTAGACTGAAAACATGGTCTGGAAAAAAAGAAAAAGAGGATTTAATTAATTTAGATGGTGTGTAGCTCTGTACTTCAGGGAGAATAACCAGTTTCACAAACAGGAAATGCCAGATGACAATGGACTGACAAGGTAATAGTCTTCAAAAAAGATCCTGGGGATTAAAGCAAACTACAAATCGCAGACGAATGAGCAGTGGCCTACTATTAGAAAAAAAGTCAGATGTTAGACAAACACATAAATGGCAAAAGCATTATCAGACACAGGAATTTTTCCATTCTACTCAGCACTAATACAACTGGAGGTGAAGTACTTGAAATATAATGCCCAGTTTTAGGCACCTCACGTATTGGAAACAGTCCAGAGTAGACAAAAAGGACTGATGAGGCATCTGCAAAACACGAGCTATGAAGAAATACTGAAATAATTGGGTTTGTTTAGTCTAAAGATGAAAAGACTACATGAGCCAGGGGTGCAAAGGGTGGAGAGGGAAAAGGCTTGAGGGAAAATTACGGCAGTCTTTAAACATGTAAAAGGCTGCTTCAAGTAGGAAAGAAATAAATAACATACATTTTTGTCTATGGTGGCTAAAAACAGGCTTGTAGCGAAATAAAAAAACTGAACTCAGACTTCGAGAAAAAACTTTCCAGTGCTAAATACAGGGAAGTACTGGGATAGATACCAGAAGTCACAAGATTTCTAACACAAATCTAAAACTTTAAAAAAAACAAATTAAATACATATCTGCCTGGAATAGATGAACATTTCCAGTCCTTTACAGCCTTCTTTTCTGTCAGTACGACCTGTGTTACACAGCTAAACTCCTTCCCACGGATTGCCTTGACTACAGTTCTGTGCCTGTATTTTATTTCATTTATTTGCAAGCATTTAGTTACTTATTAAGCCCTTAGGTCAATTACATTAAGAAATTTAATTTAAAAGATGTAATAAAAGAAATGTAATAAGTATTTCTGAAGAAAACTGGAATACGAGTCAAGTAAATGTTTAAGAGATCGACATTTATTCCTTTTGCCCATATAGTTATTAAAAATTGCATGCAATGTTATCAGTCCGTAATGAGATTTATAATCATTTACATTTCTCAGGGTCGTTTAATATGTGAACATACAAAGCATATCATCTTACTTCAAGATCCCAGCCTTCTGAAAAGTTCATGCCTCCGTGAGCCTTTCATCACGTTTAATTCCCAATCCACTCCCTTCCCTCCAGAAAAACAACCTTCGTATGGAAAAAACAAATTTTTTTATACTTCTAATACCTAACTCTTTTCAGAGACAGATTATTATTTACTCCTGTATCAAGAAAATTTGCAGCAGTGTCCTTCATATCCACTGTCATGTCATGACAAAGTTTAAGAAATAGAGAACACATTACTGACTTCCAGTCATAACAGTAAGCCACCAAACAAATCTTTTATCTGTTCTTTAACAGGGACATGATGGATGCAAAATAATGAAAAGAAATATCAATATCAATAAAACATTTATAGAGTATCAACTAAGTCACCTTGACAAAAACTGAGGATATCAGAGCTCTATTCCTGTTTCTGCCAACAATCCAGCAATCCCATCAATACATTTCACAATGCTGTTTCACTTGCATCTCATTTATGCAGATTATACAAATTCTTTGGAAATTTTTTCCACCTGTAGGTATAATGGCAGTTTAGTTGAGCTTTGATTTCTACCAGGCACACATGTAATGCCAATAAATAATTAATTATTAAGGTATATCCAGATTTCTGTGAAACTTTATAGGCAGTAATCTCCAATGCATTCCAGAAATGAATAGCCCTAACTATTCCTTAAATCAAACGCAACAGGAAAATGTCAACTCTGCTAATCTGCATGATGTTCAGAAATAGTTACTGATTGCTGTTAGCAAAAGCCTACAGGGCTGCATCTTCTGGGTTAAATATTGATACTTCTCTGTACAGACAAACACAGTTATTACTATTTTTCAGAAGGTGGTCATGGATCAATACTTATTTTGCAGATATTTGTTATGGCAACCTATGTTTACTGTCGCAGTCACAGACCCACAGGTATAGATCAGCCATAACTAAATGCACTTGCGAATAACAGTCATTATATCTGAGACTTAAGGTATCTTATTCATAATTTTTTGAAAATAAAACAAAGACACAAACAAACAAAAAAAAACCAGAAAAAAGAAATAAAACAAAACAAAGCGAACAAACAAACAAACAAAAAAAAGAGCCTAATTGCAGGAACTTTCGGTCGTGATTCATTCCTTGTTAGGGAGGAACAATGCAAGTGGTCATTGGGAAATACAGAACAGCTGCTTATGGGTCTACACTCTGAGTAAACCTCCCACTGAAACTGGGAGCTTGCACAAATCTGCATAAAACGAGGAATGTCTTGTTAAAGCTTAAACCCTGGTGGCACTAGCAGTCGCATGGAATTGTCTGAACAAAACATAGCCTTGCAGCACAGAACAACATACAATTGTTGATGCTTTTTTTTTTTTTTTTTTTTTTTTTTTTGTACGCATGTTTTCTTAATTTTGGAGTGCATCAGAATTCGGTCATTCTGTAGTTTCTGTGGCTGAGAAACTGAACAGTTTAGAGTACCCATTGTATAGCTTCCTTTAGGGATTCCCACTTTAATCTGGCCTGTTGGCTTCAAGGCATAAAGAACCATCTTTGCTGTTCCTTGAATAACGATTTTGATGGTCTTCAGTAGATTCATTAGAAAATAGATCATCGTTCTCCAGCTGCAGCCTTAGGGCAGACACTGCATTTCAGCCATCCCTAAGCTCTCTCTCCCTTGAGCAGCCAAATAAAGTCAAAACTGATAATGTAAGGAGCACTAGCTAGCTTTCTGCTACAGCCACTGACTCAAGAAGACTGTACCAACCCAAAGAATTTGCAAGACAACATTGAAAAAAATCTGTTTAAAGATTAATATGGAGAAAAAAAATTATACTAAAAAAAAGAAAGAAGATGACAACGATATATTCTCCATAGTTGTGAAAAATAGTTTCATGCCTTTGTTCAATGTATTTATTCTCAGGGCTTACTTTTGCCATCTTTACATCCAGGCTGAGGGAAAAATTACATACAGATTCCTGGAGCTGGGTCAATGAGATTGAAAAATTCATATGAGCTTTTGTGGACCTGCAAAGCTGGAGGAAGTAAAGGTTCCCTTCATACTACCTCATTCAATTTGCAGCATGTTTTTTATTCTAACTGGTGCAAAACCAAACAAGCCATAGGTGCTTTGTGAATGATTCCTCATACCTTATTTATTGAATCTCTTCATGTACCTTTTTTTTCTATTTCTGTGGCTAAACTACAGCTTCTGTAAATTCATATTAATAAGGACAGGGTCTAGTCTCACTCTTCAATTTTTAGTCTAGCTTCAGTTTTTCAGAATATTTGAGTCTGGACATTTTCTGTCTGTGTAACAACGGTAATCGTTATGCTTGTTATAGCTGATTTGATTGTTACTATATCTATTCTCATTAGCATTGCTTCTAATGGTACTGTTATTTGGCTGTAATAGTGAGATAAATAGTCCAAAAAGCATATGTGAAAGAAGGAAAACAGGAACAGAATTTTGCTTTGAATTGTACCAAATTCAGAGTCAGACCTCAGGAAAAGTTTTTCACTTAGCATTTGCATGACAAATACTCATAGCATTCCTCTACAAAGCACTCACCCTGAGTTTTCATAATGCATACTCCTTATTTATGCATCTTTCACTGTGGCCACAATCCTGACTAATCCTCCAGACAGCAGCAGACCGTAAGTGAAAAGGGGTACATTCCTCAGTGAGAGGATATGGATTACCTATAGGAAAACTTGTAAAAAGATGGGGCATATGAAAGGCCTAAAAAGAGGTGGAATTATCTGAAACCTGTCATACTGATCTTTTGAGGAGACAATAGAGCAAGAGAGCAAATCCTGATATATAATCATAAAATAGTTATGGTTGGGAAGGACCTTAAGATCATCTAGTTCCAAACCCCCTGCCACAACTCACACTAAACCGTGTCATCCAAGGCTCTGTCCAACCTGGCCTTGAACACTGCCAGGAATGGAGCATTCACAACTTCCTCAGGCAACCTGTTCCAGTGCCTCACCACCCTCACAGTAAAGAACTTCCTTATACCCAATCTAAACTTCTCCTGTTTAAGTTTTAACCCATTACCCCTTGTCCTGTCACTACAGTCCCTAATGAAGAGTCCCTCCCCAGCATCCTTGTAGGCCCCTTTCAGATAGAGGAAGGCTGCTATGAGGTCTCCACACATCCTTCTCTTCTCCAGGCTGAACAGCCCCAACTTTCTCAGCCTGTCTTCACATGGGAGGTGCTCCAGTCCCCTGATTATCCTCGTGGCCCTCCTCTGGACTTGTTCCAACAGTTCCATGTCCTTTTTACATTGAGGATATCAGGTCTCTGTATGCTGATGACTGAACAGAATGAAGATTAGAGTAATTTAACTGTAAACTTCAGAAAAATCCCAAGTGCTAGAAAAATCCGAAGACCAGACTCTCTGGGGAGCTGCCATCTGAAAGTCCCTTCCTCGGCTGAGGTCTGACTGACTTGTCTTTATTGCCCAAAAGGCCTGATAAATTCCTGCTGAATATGACAAAAGGCACCTAAGCAATGAAAGAGCCAGCACAGCCTCCGTGGGCTTTGACCATAACTGCTATTGCAGAGCTACATGATGACAATAAATCACTGCATCTTTGTCGTCACTGGTTAACTTAGTACCTAATTTGCAGTCACATTTCAAATCTCAACCTAAGAGTTCATGTGTAGTTTGTGGTCCCCAAATGAAGAAAAATACATTGATGCTCTCTAGCTTACAAAACTTAAATAATTAGATATTTTACTTTTGGCTTAATAATACCATACACTGTCAATACAAATATAAAATTTCTGGATATATTTGTCAAATCTCTGACATCTAAAGCGACATGTTCAGGCTTTTTTTCGCATTCTTTTTTCGTTGTTCCTATAAGACCACTTTCCCTGAAACAATATAACACCTGTGTCTGTAATTTATACTTCTTTCACTTATTCGGAACTGTGAATGTAATTCCAAATGGTGAAGAACCGGAAAGAATGGAGAATATTTGAAAACCTAATTTTTAAACTCAATTAAATTAATCAGTTTATTAACCTGTACAACTAACAAATACCTAATTACTTATTTGCTTGCGTAGGCAAACAAATTAAAAAGGCAATACAAAAAAATGAGGAGAAAAAAAGCTTGTGACAACACATTACACACCTTCCATCCAAATAAATATGAGGGAAATTACCGTACAATGTCTTTCAGTTTGGCTGGCCCTAATATTTAATTGGTTAGTTTATGTTTAATCAATAATTGTGCTTACAAACTGATCCATCAGTAAAACTGAAAGTATCAGGAACGTCATTTCCGATAGCCACACAAAGTTGGAATGGGATTTTTAGCAGTAAAAATATCAAGATGCATTAGAAAGTCAATCACCTATCAAATAAACTCATGCAATCCCTTCTCTACCTGCTCTTCACACAGCGATTGATTTTGAGTGGTTTTGCTGTTTCTTTTTTCTCTTATGTGCACAGAGACTATACTAAAATGTAATCCAGCCTTTCCCATTTTAAAGCCTTCCGAGAGGCAAAATTTAGAGAGCAAGAGAAAAAAATGAAGAAGTTTGAGACGTGCTGAGATCACATTAAGTCTCTTTCAAAATGCTTTTTGGTTGGGATTCTTTTTTTTATTTCAGTTACTGAGAATAGCATGAAAAGAAAAAAAAAATTACAAATCTTAAATATCTACCCCAGGTCAATTTGCTGATCTGTGATATAACCAATCTCTCGCTCTCCTTATGCCATTTAGTCATAAAACTTCACACTTATTCTCTGCTTACAGGCAGATCTGACCTTCAGGTCATTTTCTGCTTAGACAAGCTAAACCCCTTATTTGAATTAAACATTTTCACCATGCTTACCATAAAAGAGAGGGGAGGGAAAGAGATTACTTATAACAGTGAAGGAATGCCAAATCTGGGTGCATTGTCATGCAGGAGGTACTTGACTTTGACTGTGTCTGGACAGGGTGAGTAGGAGTCATCATCTCTCAGCACTCCAGTTAACCTGAACATGGCAAAGCCTATGTCATATCCTGTATGCGTGTTTTGGAAGTCTGACTGAGAATTCTGGGACTGGAAGGGAAAGGCACTTCATATGGGGTGGGGGTGAGGGAAATTAGATTTCTCTACGTTAGGAACATTTTTAATGTTTTACAGCCTCCCTTGGGAAGTTAGAACTGTCAGATGGAGAAGCACCAAACCGCAGGATGATTACATCTCATCTCCTGTATTTTTACTCTGCTGTAGGCCTTTTGTACACAGATAATGAAGCTTTCAGTGGCCCCTTCAAGGAGCACAGGACTCAAAAGCATCAGGTCTGATTGTCTGGTTTCCTCCCAGAGATCAGAGCCAAGAGCATCCATGAAGATTTGGGCAGCCATAGAGGAATACATCTGAAAGGACAATCCTTGCATGTGCCTTCTCAGAAACCCTACACAGTCTCAGCTTCACTGGCCTAAGAAACATCTTAGATATCCCTCAAGACTACACAGAACTGTCAGTTATACAAGCACCTGGCCAGATTATTCTGTGAATGGGGCTGGAGTGATGAACAAAAGAAGAATTGAGTTGCTTATCTGTTAAGAAGAACGGAACGGTGGTAAGGAGAAGAGCAGGCTGGATAGCAATAGCTTTACATTTTCTAGAGAGGAACAGAAGCAGAACAGGCCTTCTGGCCTCTGAGCTTCTGCTTGTTTCCCAGGGTACAGGGATTTCTAGGAAAGGAACACAAGCAAAATGAAGAGCCCACGGAATGGAAAGCAAATAAGAAAGAGAAGGCATTCAATTTGTTCCCAATTCTGCAAAACTACCATTTCTTTTAAAATCAAATCCTTTTGAAGTGCAAAAGGAGAAATCACAAACACGAAGGCATTTAAATTGAATTAAGGTGCCAAAACAGCACAATATCTACAAAAAAAAATTGCATGGGTGTGAAAATGCTCCAGCAAGAGTCTGACAGACTCCCATGATGAAAGGGAATTGGACTTTGTCTCCTGATCCAAATACATGAGATATCATGAACCTGCCTGTCATCTGGCGAGATCAAGAGCCTCTGTCTTTAGTCATTACTTTTCTAATGCTCTTGGCTTCTAACAGGAGTTATTTAAATCAGTATGGTATTTATCCAGGCACAAATAATAGCCACAGAAACACTTTCATCTTGATAGGCTCATCCATGTGGTACGGACACCCGATGTGCTGAAAGTAAAGCTGTGTATAAAAGCTAAGATCTCTTAAAGTTCTGTGAGCTGCATATGGGCTATTGATACTTCATATGTCTCTATGAAAATGCAAAAAATTTAAAAAAAATGTTTCTGTTCAAGAAGGAATAAAAAGCTCATAATGCTGGCACAAAATAAGCTGCTATAAGATATAACAGAAATATTAGCTTAGCCTAAGTGTTCCAGCTGATTGCAATAGTCTTGCATTAAAGAGCTTTACACGGTGTACTGGGTTTGCATGGCAAAGTTTTTGTAGCAGGAGGGATACAGAGGTGTCTTCGGTAAGAAGCTGCTAGAAGCTGCTCCCATGTCTGACAGAGCCAATGCTGGCTTCAAGATGGACCCAGCACTGGCCAAGGCTGAGCCCATCCATGACAGTGGTTGCGCTTCTGGGATAACATAGTTAAGAAGAGGACAAAATCGGTGCACAACCACAGCTAGAAGAGAGGAGTGAACATGTGAGAGAAACAGCCTTGCAGACACCAAGGTCAGTGCAGAAGGAAAGGAGAAGGTATTCCAGGTGCTAGAGCAGAGATGCCCCTGCAGCCCGTGCTGCAGACCATGGTGAGGCACGCTGTGCCCCCACAGCCCATGGAGGTCGATGGTGGAGCAGGTTCCACCACCTGCAGCCCAGGGAGGACCCCATGCTGGAGCAGGTGAACGCCCGAAGGAGGCTGTGACTGCATGGGAAGCCCATGCTGGAGCTGGGAAGACCTGTGGCCTGTGGAGGGAAGAGCCCACACTGAAGCAGGTTTGCTGCAGAAGTGGTGACCCACACTGGAGCAGTCCGTTCCTGAAGGATGCACCCCATGGAAGGGACCCACACTAGAGCAGGGGAAGAGCGTGAGCAGTCCTCCCCTGAGGAAGAAGGAGCGGCAGAGGCCACATGTGATGGACAGACCACAACCCCCATTCCTGACTGAGGCATGGAGAAAGGGAAAATAGAGAGTGAATCTGAGCCTGGTAAGAACGGACGGGTGTGGGGAATGTGTTTTTTAATATTTGATTTTATTTCTCATTATTCTACTCTGATTTGATTGACAAAAAATTAACCTAATTTCCATACATCAAGTCTGTTCTGCCCATGATGGTAACTGGTGAGTGATATCTCCCTGTCCTTATCTCAGCTCGGAAGCCTTTGGTTGTATTTTCTTTTCCATGTCCAAGATAGGAGGGAGTGATAGAGTGGCTTTGGTGGGCTCCTGGTGTCCATCCAGGATGAACCCATCACATAAGGCAATACAATGTTAAACCAGACAGATTACTACTATTATTATTAATAATAATAAGCAAAGCAGCTGCTAGGTAGCTAGATAGCTCAGAGAACTGAAAAATGATGGCATTTAAAGTTATAAAATCTTTAACGTTCTATAGGATCTGAAAACTCTTTTCCAACTGAAGGATCATTTTATCCACTAAAGGAGTGAAAGCACCTCTGAGGAAACTAAACATACCCTTCACAATTACCAATGAAGACAGAAGCATAAGCAATTTCTCATTGTGTTCTGTAAATGTTGGCATGATTGGTTCTGAATATCTTCTGTTGCCCTGTTGTAAATATAGTAAATTCCTCTTAATCATGAAATTTATAATCAAGAAATGCACCTAATTAGTATATCTCCCTCAGAAATTATTTACCTAATGAGATATAATTGCAGTGAATGCTGCTTAATCAGAACACTATTAGCATATATTCCATGCCGTTGTATGTACTCAGTCATTACCACAGATTTGTGGTGGTTAACCAGGAGTTAAAAGGGTGGCAAAATTTTACCTTTCTGTCAACTGATCCATGAGTTGCCAAAAATCCACAGTTTATGCAAACAGAATGTGATTTCTGGTTTTGCGTTCTATCAGGTATAGCCTTTTATGTCAGCTGTCTCCCTAAGTCTAAAACCAGAGGCACGGCAAATAGTATAAATTCCTACACACAATTATAGCAGTTCCTCAGTGTCATAGAAACTCTACATGCAAATGGAACGTGGGTTCCAAGTCATCACAGATTATTATTCTCAAAATCTCTTAGAACCATAAAAGCCACTCCAGGATATTTAATTAGACTTCCCAATTACCAAAATACAAATGTACCCCAAACCAGCCATAAATCAGGATGGAAAGTAGGGAGAGATTGCAGGCATATTGCTTTATCCTCTACCTGCCTGCAGCTGACCTGTGACATGCTGAGAGCTGAGTGGTACCACTGTTCACTTGTGGGTCTGTGACATGAGGCAAGGTGACAGCATCACCAGTTCAACCAAACTGGGGGCAGAGGCAACCCAGACAACCATGTTTCCAAAGCAACAGGGCGATCACTGCCAGCTGGAGGCGAGAAGTTTTCTGGTGAGCTGGTAGTATCTTAGGCTATAAAGACAGCCTACCTCCAAAATGCATTTTTAATACACAGTTCTGCATTTGGAGCCAGTCTTACCCCATTTCCAGTCATGCCTCATTTTTACCAGCAGGATAAACACCCCTAGGAAAGCCACCCTGCAGGAACTGCCAACATGAACCCATACTCACCCTCTCCCACTTTTACACCACACAGTGAAATTAAGGTAGTTTTCCAAAGGCTAGATGGAGCTGCCAGAGCTCAAATGATCCTCATATAGCACTGGGATACATATGGCTGTGTCCACACTGTACAGCCACTGGACTCTCAGCAGTCATTTGGTTCTCTCAAGGCCAAATCCGTATTCACGTTGTCATGGAACTGGAGCTCACTCTGTATGCTGGGGCAACAGTACCCCAGCCCAGGCGCCATGAGGTCCTTAATAATAAGGACCATATAGACCACACCAACCCTTTGGGTTATGTCCTTGGGCAGTGAGGACAAATAGATAATCTGGAAAATCCCTGGCAAATGCCATCCAATGTTACCAAGCTACATCCTTTGACAGAGAGCATCAGTAGCACCAGACAGCGCGTTGCCCCACAGATCCCACACAGGGCTGTTTCACAACTGGAGCAGGCAGTGCATCTGTGAGCACACAGAAATACATTTCAGAGCCATCCTTGCTTTTCCAGTGTCACAAAATCCTTTTTTTGGTATTCAAAAGGAAGGATATTAGGTTCCAAGGATGTCCTTGTCTTACCTTCTCTGCACCTCAGACCACTTTATCCACTTGAAGATCAAACACATGAAGTTGGTACCTATGACACACTGCCCTCTCAGTCTCACCTCATGTACAACCATCTGCATCATCCAGAGTTCACTGTCTTGTACTGACTGGGCAGCTAGGCAGCCACTTGCCTGTGAGATCACTTCTCAGAGACAGCAGCTGGTTCATGTGGCATCTTCTGGATGAAAGCAGGCAGAGATGGAGGAAGGGAGCTACAGGCTTGGCACAGGTCTTGCATGGAGAATCTCTATCCCTTTCACAATCACCATCATATGCCTGGAACAGGGCCAGCTGAAACTTTGCCTAATCCAATTCGCTGCTGAAGCAAGAGTCACCCATCTTTGTCCAGCGACATCTCCAAAGTGCTCACATAGCAGTCAAGAAAGACTGCTACAACAATAAGTCTGTAGGAAGGAGACAAAGGTTTGCTGTAGCCTGAAAATAATTTGGATAATGTTCTCTCCTGTTCAGGAGGTGCAGAGTGCACATAGCTCCTTGTATTCAGCACACGCCTTGTCATGAATGAAATTGTGCACTTCACTTGCAAGAGAGAAGCAAAGTGTACTTTATTGGTATAAAGCAGTGACTTAACAAAGCTCAGTGGTATTGTGACAGTGGTTTAGCAAGATTCAATAGCAAGGTACACTTGCTTATTTACTGCACAGGGGACAGACTCATACAAAACTGTCAGGGAGACCCTCCTGTTGAGTCAGGATGTTCAGGAAGGACTCCTTTGCATCCTAAACTTCTCAGGGAGGAGTGTGGGTTGGGGCAGGGGGGCAGGGGAAGGGGACAAGGGAAGTACACTGCCACAGGCCTACATCTTGGAAAAGACTATCCCAGACTGATGATGAACCATTTCAAACGCCAGACTCCACATGACTTCAGCTCTGTGCAAATGAAACCTGGCGACAGAGTCGTGATGTTAAAAGTGCCGCTGTACCCATTGGAGCTGCTGTGTGTCACACATGAAAATCAGCTGCCTGGACAGATGGCCTCATACTGTTGCTTTAGAGCCCAAACTGTTGATTACACACTAAGGCAGGAGACAGTGTTTTCTGCCCGTTGTGACTGTGACATGATGGCAGGACTCAGATATCCTCTTGTTTGCTCACAACCCCTGCAAATGGAAATAAATTCTGTTTTTGTTCTACAAACTAACAGTAGATTTTAGTTTTTCCAGCACAGATAAGGTGTTTACCACTTCTACACCTGCTTTACCCCTTGACAGGGTGCTGTGGGGAGCAGAATGAATTGGCACAATCCCCAAAGGGCTTTATCTTACACTTGCAGTGCAATGACCTAGGCTATGTTCCCCAGGGCTGCTTAGTTCAGCTGACCCCCAAACAAGCCTTTCTTCCATAGGAGAGACAGGATAGGCTTCCAGATCCCCTCACTCTTCTGCCACAAAGTGCTGGTATATTTGTAGTATAAACCAGTCTGCCCCACAAAGATGGGCCAGAAGCAGACAATTTAAGGCAGAAGTATTAGACATGCTTTGCCAAGGCCCCAGGGGATAGATATTATCCATTTACTTATTACTATGCAGTGTGGCATAGGGGTGTCTGGAGTCACCTTCATGGTATGGATATAAGCAAAGTGATTTTCTACTGAGCTGATCATTTGGGAGAAACCTAGCAGACCAGCAAGAATGTAGATGTTAATGATGCAAATAGCAAAACTTTCAGCATTCCTTAAGACTTGCAGCCCGTTAACAACTCCAACACCAAACAGACCTTATAGTTCCTTTATCTTCATGTAATTTAGATTACATGTGCTTAAGTATGTGGCTTTTACTAGTAGCTGTGAATATTGAACAGATGAGAAGCACTATGTAAAAGTCCATCAAAGCCCAGCAGATGGATAGTAAAGAGGGAGGAAACACGTAGTAGAAGAATCATTACTATTGCTCTCTGTCTCTTGTGCAGTTTATATTGTCCAAAGTAGTCACACAAGGTATGAATATCTTTATTCCTATTTTTATATCGGGCATCTCTAGGGATGTTCTGCCTGAGGCTGCCCTCCCTTCTGCAGTGACAGAGTCCACAGACATTACTTTGGGGATCCTTTCTAATTTGGCTACCCCAGGAAAAAGATATCAGAAATCTAAGGCTGGGAAGGATTTCAGAAGTGTTTGTGTTTCTGGACTAGCAGCTTTCCAAGAGGCTAGGCGCACACTTGCTTGAGGAGAAAAAAAAGAAAAAGCAATATGGGAAGAAAGCAAACAAGTTCATTACACAACACTCGTACTCTCATCCTACAGTGGTGTCTGCAGTACATCTGCTTGTTTGTCAGCTGCAAGATTGTAAAGCACACAAGGAAAGTGCACATTAAGGAAATCTTGCCCAAATAACAACTTGGGTCTGATTTCAAGATTCAGCTCTCACAGGCAAGGAAACTGATAGACACTGGTATTAGGAAGCAAAACGCATGCACAGTCACTGCAATTGGAGACACTTGCAATCCACTGGATTGCAACAGGACAGAGTTCTGAAAGGAAAAAATTACATTTATTTAATTACAAATCTCCTAATATCATTGGCTTTAACAAGACCTTAGTAGTATATCTGCAGTAATACATTTTCTACCAATGATTTTCCTGAAAAGAAAGTAACTTAAGCCACTTGAAGCAGGCTGAGACATGGGAAGACTTTCTGGCAGGTGCAGGAGTTGTTTTATTCCTTGGCTCCACAATAATCAAGTACAATCTTGAGCACAACCCAGAGCTCCTTTACCCTGTGCTGCACTTTCTGATCTTTATGTGCACTTGAGATCTTTATACCTTTATACCAACAAAGGAGTTTGCTGCTGCAGAAATAAAGCAGGCTTCATGTAGTGCATTGGATGTTGTTATTATAGAATGTTGTTTTGGAATGGATGGAGCAGCATCTTACAAAGGTGAAAATGTGTTACCCCTGGGAAAAGATGTCCTCATTTTCCAGCTACATCCAAGCTTTTCTTCTCTTGTGGATTCAGTAAAGAGAACATGTTGAAAAGGAAAGATGAAGAAATCATTGTGGGAGATAAGACACTTTCAAAATGTAAAGTGATCAGGAGGGGCAGTCACCTACCTGCTGAGCCACACTTGGTAAGTCTTCATCTGAAATGAAAGATGAAAGCCAGTACTCAGCCAGGCTTCTTTTGCAATCAGCACTGTGATTCACTCAGCAGGGTAATTCTAAAAAAATTATGACAGTAAAAGGAGCCCAGCTCCCAAATAGAACTGTATCAAACAGAGGGAGCTCTAGTAAGAGTCCGTGAATTTGGGATCTTTGTGTAGAGATGCCTTAGCAAATTGGTGCTTTCTTAGGTGTAGAAAAGAACATGTTCTTGTGCCTTCTGCAGTTCATCTGTGATAAACAGAATACTGATGTATGCATAACTTGTTCTGTAGGACTGTATGGCTTGCTGCCTTTAAACAATTAGGTCCAGATTAGCCTAGGAAAAATAAGCGTCAATGTAGCATATATAAGTGTATATATATGTACGTATGCATGTACATATATATATTTATAGATTTATGTATGCATGTATGTACACACATATAAATTTAAAAACAATATATTAATCTTGTCCTGGGCATATCTGAAGGAAACTTCAGATGTCCTGTAGGCATGCACGTGGGTTTTAACTCTTCAGAGAATCATGGTGTTACTCAGCTGGCAGAATTTCAAAATTTCAGGTTCGTGAATCTGCCTATAAAAAATATGTGCAAGTTTAAAAAATAATCAACTGTCCTCTCTTCTTCTGGTTATAAATTATGATTTAGGGGAAAAATCCTTGCACAGACGAAAAAGGATTATCACACGTGTGACTTTATATTCTAGAATCAGCTCTTCAAAGTTCTAACAAACTTCTCATGGTTGTTCTATTTTTTTTTTTTTTAATCAAATGTGAAAAAAAAAAAATCCCATTTCTTGCATAACAGGAGAAAGTTTCAAACCCCCATATTACATACAGGTGCCAAGAAGAGGCATGATGCAGTCCTGAAGAAGCAATGGGCTTTTAATATGCAAAAATGTTGATTTCTGTTATGACATTGCTCTACAGGACTAGGACCACAAACTTTTAAAAGAGAATTTCATTCTGGCTGAAACGTACTCTCATATTACTGAAGTAAAAAAAACCAACCCAAATTAATACATGGCAAAAAGCTGAGTAGAAAAGACTGCTTCCTCTGCATTACCTGCTGTATGTTTGGTGTCATCCTTGAGCTGCATTCACAGACCTGAGATAGATAAGGTCATTGCCTAATGACTTATCAAAACCACATAGAATTGCACCCCCCGCAAAAAAAAAGCCAAAAAAAAAAAAGCCAAAAAAAAAAAAAAAAAACAAAAAAACCACAAAAAAAAAACCCAAACAAACCCAGACAAACAAAGAAAGATTCTGAAAAAAAGCAGCACACAGGAGCTGTACTTCATTTGACATTGCTGCATGCTACTGAACACTAGTTCCTATAACATGATGATTTATCCTGATACAGTTTTTAGTGGCCAAGGAAACATCTTCAGGACGAGTCATTTAAAGTAACAGAATTAATAAGGATCTCAGCATTATGCAGAAACCAAAATATCCAGGAATCTGTACTTGCTTATTGAAATACATATATGAATGGTCTGTGTCAACAATCTCAAAAAAATGTAATTAACTTCCAGCCTACAATTTAACTGAAATATAAGAGATACGAAGGAAACTGAAACCTGTTATTTCCTTTCTAAAAATTCAGTATTATCAAATATCTTTCCAGGCTACCTGTATGTACTGCATCACTTTATACAAAGAAAATGGCAAATTAACATTATCAACCTCTGCTTTTTTGATCTGTCCCTTAGGATAAGAACACGGGCTACTTTGGACAACAGGGTCATAATTCAACTGGAGTCTTCAAATACTTTCTGTAATTCATATACAACAAGTACAATTATGATACCAAGAGGCTAAACTCCTGCTCTAGTTAAAGTCTGAATATCCAAAAAACAGCATCTATTGCAATGCCTAAATTATAGCACCACCAGTAAGAATCTGTGAAAGAAAATCAGAGAGATTTAAATATGAAGTATGAGAAAGGGGAAAATATGAATATGGAAATAAAACTCGATTTAAAAAAAATAAATTAATGGCCTCCCATTGTTAAGAAAACACAGAATTAGGGGCACTCTCACTATACATTAACACCTAATTTTATGCCTGACAGGAGGCTGATACTGAAAAGAAAATTGAGCTCTGCAAACCGAACACTTCTCCTGCATTTTGTACTCACATTTGGTTGGGCAGATGCAGAACTGCATCCCATAATCTTATTTTGTATCAGATACTGGAAGGTGCTCTGCCTGACTTTCGTAGTTGTTCTCATACAGTGCATGGCATCTGTTCAGTATTAATAACCAAACTGCCTCCCACCAACGTAAACAAAGGCTTTGATCCTTCTGTTCAGGTCAGTGCTGGAGCCAAAGCAGTTCACTGGCTGACTCCATGACAACCAAGCATAGATCCTGGCATAAACCAGCCGAGTCAAATAAAAAGCTATGTCGATTTTCTACCTATGTTGTGTAAGTTTTCAGAGGTGCTGAAGTCCTAATCTTTATTTGCAGGAAAGAGAAAACCCAACAAAACCATAAACATTTGTGTGCGTGCCTGTAAGTCTGACACAATATGAACAAATGGAATCATATTTGGTAGCAAACGGTAATGAAATCCAAAGGCTTGGACCCCTGGGAGTGCATTCCCACATAGCCCAGACAGTCTGCAGCTACTGCAAGTGCTACAGGCTAGAGACACTTACTGGTACCTGGGAAGGACTGAAAGGGACTGG
Organism: Psittacula echo; assembly: GCF_963264785.1. Classification (NCBI taxonomy): domain Eukaryota; kingdom Metazoa; phylum Chordata; class Aves; order Psittaciformes; family Psittacidae; genus Psittacula; species Psittacula echo. Next base: position 50,165,238 of record NC_137742.1, on the reverse strand, counting down.
CTCTGCGACACATATTACAAAAACAGCACTGTGTAATTGGACTATTTTTAAAGTAAGGTTACACTGGGAACACAGGTCTAGGTCTGTTCCATGCTCCATGCTGACTGCCACCAGCACATGTCCTAGAGGGGAAAGGCCCCAGGACAGGGCCACTAAGGAAATTCTATAGGAAAACCTATCTTAGGAATACTTTTAATGCAGACAAGTCACTATTGAAGGGAAGAATAAAGTAAACCTTCATATATCTGTGAAAATTCATTTACTTCTTTATCTTCATATTGTCTGTCATAGCACATGTAGCACGTAACAGCCATAATCAAAACTACAAAAATATCAAACACTTTTCACATAAACACCCTGCAGAAACTCAGTACCACCAGGGCACAGTGGTTCCTCCCTTAACATCACAAGGCTTTCAGCTGGGAAATATTTCAAGTCCAAACCCTCAAAAACACATTCCAAACAGTCACTGCAACTAGGAGGATGCTGATACAGGAAATAACTGTCCGTGTCTTGCAGCATATCTGATTCTAGTAAGTGCCAGATAGCATTTGTTTTCAGTAAAGGTTTTAATGACCAAGTCATCTCTCAGCTAAAAGATTTGAGACCTGAGCACTTCACAGTCTTTAGCAGCAGGGATACAGTAAAACTTCTTCTAAAGTTTTACATGTAATATAAAGAGGCATTCACAGTGGGGAAGAGAAGGAGAACTCCCATGTTTCTGGGGGTAAATGAAATGGCTAAATTTACTGCAGAAGCTTAATAGACATTTCCTTAGAAGCCATGACAAAATTTTGGTGACAAATTTTCATGTTCTTGTCCATACACAGTGGCCTGGCTTTATCATTTCAAAGTCTGTCTCCTACTGTACACACAGGCGAACATATTAACCACAATGGAATGAGGACCCACATCAGACTAACTAAAGGGAGAAAGCTCTAAAACACAGAGGTATGGTGACTGAACAGAAAAAAAACATGCTTAATTCTTGAATGAATCAAGTGTGCTGAGCTCTAAACCAACAAGCTGCACTTCAGGCAGGAAACATCCCCTTTCAGTCTGTGCCTCTGCTACCATAGCAGCAGACTCCGCTTTGCAGTTCTGCAAATAACTCATTTATTTTGTCAGCTTCTCACAGCGCCTTTAGAAGCACATGAACTGACAGCTCTACAGTGTGCAATTTGTGTGCTGTCCTAGCTTCCATTTCATTAATTCATTCATATGCATACAGTATTAAAATGCATTGTGTTCCAGTCAATGATAATGTATTCTTACCAGATTTCTTCTGTAAACTATGAGCCTTCTACTGAAGGATTCATGTCTTCAGCATGTATTTCTAAGTGCATGCCTCTGACATTTCTTACCACTGATTTGAGCACAGTGGAATGTCAGTATTTGGGTGGTCTCTTTGCCAGTGCAGAGTCCTTTTAATCTCCAGGTGGTTAACTCTGTGCCAAATTTCTCACCTGCAGTGAAAACGCTGATTTACTCCAGAGAACAGACAGCACAGAAGTCATATGAAAGGTTGCTGCTAGGAACAATTTTGCTCAAAATTGTTGTCCAATAAAACACATTTTCCTAATACATAAATCTCTTAAGCTTACTTCCAAGATTTTTTCCAGATGTTTTCCTAAGTGTCTTTTGCCCATTTACAAACAACAGGAACACTAAAATTAATTTTCTGCAGCAGAGACAAACCCAGTACTGTTGCATTTCACTCATAGTGGAGGATTTCCATCCTTGGCGGTGTTCAAGGCCAGGTTGGATGAGGCCTTGGGTGACATGGTTTAGTGTGGGGTGTCCCTGCCCATGGCAGGGGGGTTGGAACTAGATGATCTCAAGGTCCTTTCCAACCCTAACTATTCTATGATTCTATGATTTTTAAAAAGTACTGTAAACAATGTACTGACAAGGCTCCTTTTACTGTCCATATCAAGAGGTGGCATCCTTTATTCCAGTGCAGACATATGATGGCAGGAAGGGTAGTACAGTATACACATCATCTCCATCAAATCACACAAGCAATGGTGTAACCAAGGACAAACCAAAATGGTGTAACCAAAATCCTGATTACTTTTGGGTGCACATCACAGAGCCACACCAACCACATTGTCATTAGCTGTGGAGAAGCAACACATGTCCCTGTTTCATGGCAAGATATGCAGATAGCCTTCATACCTTGGCCAGCCAAATACCCCATCCAGAACTTTCCTTGGGCTGGTCTCAAAGTGGCTGAGCTGGTTTACTCCCTTGTGGCTACTCGGCAGACTGCAGGTTGTGAGAAGACCAGTGGGGAAGTGCTGATCAAGAAACCTTATCCCTTGTAGAGGAGGAACAGGCTAGGGAACATTTCAATAACATGGACATACACAAGTCCATGGGACCTGATAGGATGCACCAATGGGTGCTGAGGGGACTAGCCAATGATACTGTGAGACTCTCAATTATCTTTGAAAGATCATGGTAATTAGAGGGCAAAGGGTGTTCTTAAGGACTGACAGGAAGTTAATGTTGCTCCTACCTACAAAAAGAAGAAAAAGGAGGACCTGAGGAGCTATGTGCTGATTAGCCTCACCTGGGAAGGTGATGAACAAAACAATCCAAATATACAAAGGACAAGAAGGTTATCTGCAGTAGTCAGAAGGGTTTTATGAAGGGGAAATCATTCCTGAACAACCTGATAGCCATTTGTGATGAGATGAGTGGCCTGGTGTGTGACAGGAGAGGAGGAGAGGTTGTTTTATCTTAACTTTAGCGAGACTTTCCACACCATCTCTCATCACAGCCTCCCAGACAAACAAAGTACAGACTATATAAGCGGACAGTGAGGTGGATTGAAAACTGGCAGAACTGCGAGGCTCAAAAGGCTGTGATCAGTGTCACAGGTCCAGCTGAAGGCCAGTTGTTAGTAGTGTACTCCAGGCACCGATACTGGTAACAACACTGTTTAAACATCATTAATGATGGGACTGACTGCACTCTCAGCAATTTTGCAGGTGATACAAAACTGGGAGGAATAGTTAATATGCCAGATGTGTGCATTCAGAGGGACTTTACAAGCTGGAGAAATGGTCAAACAGAAACTTTATGAAGTTCAGCAAAGGGAAATTCAAAGTCCTGCCCCTCAGCAGGAATAACTGCAGGCACCAGGTGGAAAGCGGCTTTGCAGAGATGGATTTCAAGGTCCTAGTAAATGAGCTGAACATGAGACAGCAATGCATCCTTATGAGCAGCAATTTCCTGGATTGCACTAGGAAAAGCTTTGCCACCAGGCCATGCAAGTGATCCCTCCTTTCTTCTCAGAATTGGTGAGATACATCTGTAATGCTGGGCCCAGTTCTAGGCTCTCCCGTAAAAGAGAGATACGGAAATATCTGAGCAAGTTCAGTGCAGGGCCACGAAAGTGCTGAGGGGACCAAAGCATCTTTCATAGAAGGTGAGCCTGAGGAATCTGGGTCTTCTTTCATACAGGGAAAAGAAAGCTCAGGAAGATCTTGCACATCTGTAAAAATGTGCACTTGATGGTGCAAAGATGATAAAGCCAAATTGTTCTTTAGCAGTGCCTAGTGGCAGGATAAGAAGCAATGAGACCAATCTGCAATACAGGAAATTCCACATGAATGTAAGAAAAAAAACCCTTTTTTTATGGTAAGGGTAATTAAACACTGGCAAACATTGCTCAGAGAGGGTGCAGAATCTTCACCCTTGGAGATATTCAAAACTCAACTGGACATGGCCTGAGCAACCCACCTCAGTTGACTCTTTTCATGTGCTGGAGATTTATAGTAGACTTTCTCCAAAGGTGCCTTCCAACCTCAATGACTCTGCATTTCTATTCTATGCGTCTTAAACCTATGAAGGGTAGGACTCATGACACCCTCAAAGCAGGTGACAGAAAAAAGGGCTGGGAGCTGAAGAGAATGAAAGTGGCAGGATAGACACTGCAATACCAGTCAGACAATCCCTCAAATAAAAATGTGCCAGCATGGAGGCCCGGGAGCAGCAAAGGTTCTGCAAGACCAGAATTTCTCTCTTTCTCTAAGCCCAGCTTTAAAGTGATATGGTAAACAAAGATGAAAATATACAGTATTTTTATTCAGTTGAACGGTTCAAAGCTGGTTTCACACGTGAATAAATATGTTCTTTGAAAATGCACAAAGGAACCTGATTTTCTGTTTCCTTGCCTGCTACAAAGTCACTTTTTCACTCACAGTATGTATGAAAGTGGACCCAAAAGGCTACCCAATCAAGCAGCACTTCTTATAGATATTTTTCTCTAATTGCTAAACCCTCTTCTTTTCAAAAGCAAGACCCCCTTACAGGAATAATGCACGGATGCAAAATAAGACAATTAGTCTCAAGACTTACACAAATTCAGATGTATTGTTTTTTGAAATTCCTGCAAGTCCAAGATTATGGTTAGTTTTTGTTTATTGATAATATGATCCTACTTGAGACCTTCCCATTAGTTTCAAGCATAATTCAGTACAGGGCTAAAAAATATGGAAGGACTAAATTGAAAGGGTATTTGATAAGGACTGGTACACAGCAGCAGAGCAAAGAGGGGATGCACTTCTGAATTCCTGAATTATTCTGAAAGCAACAAAGGAGAACTCTGGATCCCCCAGCTGAGATGAAATACTAAAAAGCTCAAAAAATATTTCTTGTCAATGCTAGGTAAGATGTAGAGATGTTTCTAATGTCACACAGACTTCAGGAATAAAAGGCAGTTCATGAAGATGTGAGACGGGCAAAAAAACCTTAAAGGAATCAGGTTTTCAAGTAGGCAACAGCCAGATCTTACTTTATTTTTTCTCTATTTTTCTGTTTCTGAATGAGAGTATATTTTTGAGTGACCTTTCATGAATTATAAGTGATACTCATTTCAAGTAATGCATTAGGTTAATCTTCTTCAGTGCCATCATAATTTAAGGGGTTCTTCACTGACTTAACTTTACACATAGAAGCAATCCTATTTTTCATCTGCATAAAATTGCTCAGTATCTGAATATTCAAAGATAGTGCCTAAGTTGTGAGGACGCTTCTTATAAGAAACTTGACTTTGATATTTTTCTGCAGTTCTAATGTGTTTTGTTACAGAACAATTGCATTCAGAAACTGTACTTATTTTTCTGGAACAATCTACATTTTATAAAACAAAAATGAAGCACGGTTTGGTAGTTGACTCATACGAAATGTCAGCATTGAGGCTGGATTGGGAAACAGTGAAGGATTAAACTTTTCTGTTAAGACGAAATTGAAAATACATACAACTCTTTACTGAAGAAAGCTTATTGAGACAGAACAGATACAAGAGACATCTTTTGGAAAACAAGGTATTTGAGATACAGCCAGCATTCCAGAAGAGCTCAGCTTTTCACAATAAAATAGATATCTACACAAACTCAGCTTATGTACCAAATGCAACATCTATCTCTATAGCTTCTCTAACACTTTGTATCCCACCATGAAGTCATGATTTCTTTTTGGTATGAGCTGCAAATCTCTACTTAATACACCAGGAGAATGTTCTGTGAAACTTGTCCCCCACATGTGGTATTTGGGCTACAGCTGAAAAGCAAACACCTTCCCATTTCTCTTGTCTGTACATAAGCAAGGAATGATTTAACCTCCTCTCACATTCATTCTTTTCCTAAGCCTGTATCACATCAACTATTACTTTACACACAAAATCTTATATACTCCATTTTGTGATTTTATGCCCCCCCCTTTGTCTCAAATACTATATTCATAATACACCAAATAATAAACAGAATTCAGAATATCTGTTCATGAAATAAATAGGTGAGCCATACCTCCTCATAAGTGTCTAGGAGCTTCCCTAGACTTAGAGTTAACAACTGCAGATTTCAAAGTCCTATCACAGTTTTTGTCTGCAGTCCTGAAGGACTCTGTTATCCTAAATACTTGCTTTGCAGATCAGATGGACACACACACATGGCTCCCATCTACAGCATGTTGGAGGAGGGTATGATTGGTTTTCCTATGTTCTCTTTTATTCCTTTGGAGGCTGCTGCTAATTGATTTGTGTAACAGAAATTTCCATATAGGTTCCAAAGACAAGAGAATTGTCTAGGATATGTGGTCCTAGTAGCTCTGTTTGCAAATTCTGAAAACATTCCCATTCATATTTTTTTTAATCTTTTGTAATGTTAAAGCTCAGACTAAGAATAGTTTTATTTATAATTCATAGAACTAATTTCGTCCCTTTCCTTCCCTTCCCTCACCTCTTATCTCATCCCTCCTCTTTCATCCCATCCCATCTCTCCTTCTTTCTCCTTTCAGCCTCCCAGAAAAAAAGCTGTATTTACATTCCTAACTATCACTTTCCTAAGATGTAATCTGGAAGAAATACTGAAATTTTAAAAGATGTATTAACTAAAAATTAGTACATTTAAGGTACTACGTGTGCTGTCTAGAAAACAAGAAAATGTAAAAAACAGACTGGGTATGCTATACACAGAATTATTCTGTTGCCATTTCCTGTAGTATACACAATACCACCATCAGACACAAGAAAATATAAATAGGAACAGAGATTACCTCTGGCCTGAGAACTCTCAAGGGTCAATATAACCCTTTCAATCACAATGACTGAAAGCACTGTAGACTTAGGTCCATGCACTCTGCTGTTTCAATACTTCTACAGGGATAATATCCTGCCCATCAAACGAAAACTGCTTCACAAAGAGTAATCATTAAGTATTGGAACATCTTGGTTAAAGCTTCTGTGATCTTTTCAAATGCTCTCAATATTTTTCCTGGAACTAGCATCGTTTCCTTGATCTGCTTCATACAATAACAGAGGGAGATTTTAGCTGGAAAATGCTGCTTTTAAAACATGAATTGACCTTTTTACTATACAGCAGAATTTGAGCTAGAAAGAAAGTCTTTGTTTCGTCTTTTATAGTAAAATAGCAAGCAGATGAGGTTCTCCTCATTTCTTTCACATCACTTCAAAAAGATACTGAGACATAAAGCAATCATGCTGCAGGTGTGTAATCAGTGCCTCAGCACCTTAAAGTAGGAAAGAATCACTGGAAGAAGCCAAAGGCTAGGTCTGACAAACATCCCTACATCCCTAGAAGATGTTGATGTCTGTATCTCACATTCCCAAAGGTGCTCATAGTACATGTTATTAAAAGCAAAACCAGAAAACAACATAGGATAGTTTTCTATCCATTTTAGACACACAGCTGGGAAGTTTATGCAGGGTAGGGGTTTGAGTGAACAAGCTGAATGTGACTGACATGATGTCAGAGTGCTGGATGCATGTTTGGTGGGTGAGCTGTGTCAGTGGCTGCAGTTGGCACCCTTACCAGCCAGCATTGCCCCACTCTTGAGGCTGCTGACACACTGCAGTGGTGGCAGAACAGCTCACACCTCAGCCTCTGAGCTACCAGTGGTCAGCAGACTCATAGCAACTTAGACCAAAGCCAGTGTCCTGTAATGTGACTGACTCGAGTGTTGTGCATCTGTTTCTCTTCTGGAGGTGGTCAGAAGAGGGCATGGAGACCTAGTGCCCGTAGCTAATCAACTCCTGGCTGCATGTCTCTATGCAGTGCAACCAAAGGAGTTTATGTGAAACCCTAACAATGGGTCAAATTGCTATGACTGGATAGTGCCAAGACCCACACACACACATACAAATACATATGAAGACAGTAGAGCATTATCAGCATGTACATATCAACATCTGAAAAGGGTTCTGAAAAACAATGCCTCCAAGTGCACAGAGCTGTGTCAAGCACATTATTTAGGGAATGTCAGAGGACATCAGTCAGCTGGTGAGTAATACCAGATAGCTAGAAAATATGCCAGTTATTTAGAATAGATCTAGTTATATCTAAAAATGCTGAAAATTAGCAGGGCTTGAGATGGGATGAAATGCCTACAAAAGGGCAAAATGGAAAAAACTCTAAACCTAAAAAGACAGACATGGGCTTTTTGTTCTCCATTATCTGCTTAAATATAGTAAATCAATTACAGTTATACTTACTTCGGGGTTGAAATAATATAACATGGCTTTAATACAACTGTGAGTCTCAAACCTTTGCATCATCGTGTTTAATCCCTCAAGAATTGACTACTGATTTTCTCAATCAAGAAAATTATTTTGAAGGCAATTTGGATTTCCTAGTTTAACCGTACACATGTGGCTAGTGAGTTAGAAATCACTGTCATCTTTTCATTGGAAGGATGGCCCTGCCAATGTCTACCTCTGTTTTTTATCAACTGTTCATTTTCCAATGTGATGTAGAGAGATATGAGGAAGTATTCACTTCCTCACGTGAACACAGAAATTGTGTCTTTTCCTAAAGATAACCTCAACCGAATTCACCTTCCAGAAAACAGATAATTGAACACTGACCCTTGGCATTCATAATTCAACAAATGCTCAAAAGAAGGAATTTATGTGCTCACACAAAAATCTGGTTTTATGTGGTTCTCTGCCAATTCTGCTTACATACTGCTACTACATGCTGCTGTTGCTGCAGCACAGCTGTAGCATTTGGAGCTTCTGGCTAACCATACCTTCCATCTAACTTACCTTCTTTATTATTTTATTATGCAGAACATCATCAACACTATATTATCTTTCAAAAGTCTGAAATGTGCTCCTTGACACCGGAGTCACAAAAAAATATGTTCATCTTAGCCATTACTGAGTGCAGACTCACTTCAGGAATGCGTAAAAGAGGATTCCAACAATTTGAAAGAGCTTGTTTCTGTATTTACTAAGTTGCAGCAGAGATGCCAAATAGTCTTAGGCACAGGCAAATTAAACTATTACAGACTGCTTCAATGCACCTCTGTAAGAACTTTGCCTACTTCAGCCAGCTAGATTTTTGTCTTATCCAGTGTAACTAGCCAACATATGCTGCACTTAACCTCATTCTCTGGCTCCTAACTGCACAGCTAAATACAGAGAGCTTCGTTACAGCTGCTCCTGCCTCCTCCACATTCATGAGGAGGATCCAGGTGGATGAGATCACAGGCTTTCTCAGAAGCAAGAACTGCTTTTCATACCCTCCCTAGTGGCATCAGAAGCAGGAAGCCTAGTTTCTGAGCTCTCTCAGCTGTCCAGTTGTCCCAGATACCTGCTTAGAGACAGCTTTTGATTTTGTTTGGTCTTCATTGTTGGTTTGTCCAGATTCACTTTTACATTGGTGGGAAGCCTGTAATCAGCCCAGCAAGGCTAAAGTGGGATGGAAGAGAGAACAAAACAACCCTGCAGCTGCAGTCCATCAGGTGATCGAAGTTACATTGGGTGCCTTGACTGCTGATGTTGAGGAAAGAACGGCAAAAAACGGGCAGTGGCTTTTCCACCCTTCCTCTGTCACGCGTGCCTTCGTATTTTTTCTAAGCAGCTGCAGGAATTAATGCTATCCACATTCAGCAAGTGTCAGGCACAGAAAACTAAGTACAAAGTAACTCATGTGAGCAATGCCTATAGCCCCAGCAGATTCAATTAAGGTGTTCAGGCATTTAAGATATTAATGTGAATATTTGGCAGATGAAAACTAAACTGAGATGGGTTTGAAATTGGATGCAGCAGTGCTTCAGCATGTATCTGTCAGATTTAGAGAAAAATTAAAACGGCAGGAGTCAGTTAAAAAGTGCCAACATCTTCACATTTCAAAATAAGTATCTTTTAAATACCTCTTTGCTCACAACACATATGCTTAAAATGAATATAGATTTACAATATATTGTAAAGCTCTAAAAGATATCTTCTCTTCATCAAACAAAACTTGCTTCTTACAACAGCAGTTTGTTTTGTTAGTGTAATGTAACCCCATAGCAGAAAGAATACCTTGTCTAGGCTAACATGCTCCTGATCACCTGATTCATAAACCTGATTCAGAAAGGAACATTCTGCCTAAGATCAAGATTCAGACCAGCACAAAGCTATTCCAGCTGTACAGATAATTACAGGCTGTGCAAAATTAGCACACAGGAGCTGTCAGAGGAATTACACCAGCAGGAATGCACATGGGCAGACATTTCTGTCAGGGATTTCATTACTTGAGCATTCTTTCTACAGAGTAAGTTCTTACTGAAACACTTCTGGCATAACAAAGGAAAAGCTGCTGCCTCTTATCCTATATTAAATTATTCTCCAACCTGTTATTATCATTACATTACTATTTTATTCTTCTGTAATAAGATTTTCAATTCCAAAACACTTTAAAAGAATAACACAAACTCTGCCCAATTAAAAATTACATATCCCCAAAACATTTTGGCGCAAACCCAGAAATTAATACCTTCAAAAGGTGTCAAAAATCAAGAAGGAAGGGTACAGTTCTCCAAACAAGTAAGAACAAATTACTGGTGTTTTAAAACTGTGTGGAGATTAATACAAGTTTTGTGAATCATAAGGGGATGTCCTGGCCACATGGAAATCTGTGAACACCACTGGAGTAAAAAATTTACCCTGCAGTGGTAAACTGGCTAATTGCTAAACTGAGTCAGACCAATAGCATTACCCTATCTGCAGTTATTTGTTAAGTGCTGACCCAGACTCATTGCTTTCAAATCCTCCTGTAGCACAAAGCTAGGCAAATTTGCAGCTCTGCTATAAAACTATTCCAATACCTCAGCACCGATTATGTTAGTCGATCTGAGTTGTTCTCACCATTATCAGGCATTACTTCAGTCTCTCAACAGCAAATTGCTCTAGCCTCCTCCGAGAGCCATCTGGAGGGTTATTTGTAAATTGCATGCCTGTTCATGTGGAAGTGCACCAAGGAACAAGTGCTCATTCTTTGCTGCATCTCTTTTAAATTGCTTGAATTGCAGTTAGTCTTCTTATAAATAATAACAACAGAACAGTCTAACTACCTAACAACAGCCTGTGAATATTTGAAGCAATCATTCTTTCTAATTGTACTCATTAAAATTTTTGTAGGTGCATCAGAGATTTTGATTTTCTGGGATAAAAGGCAGGGTTTCCATTACAATATCTGAGCGTTGAAGTCATTATTTGTTTAGAGCTTCTGTAAAATTTTGAAACTGTAACCTTTTTATAGTTTTCAATACAGATCATACAGATTACAGCTGCAGTTTACTGATTGTTGCATGTAAGGGGAAGAGCTGAAATCAGGATGACCACTCTAACATCAGATATTGGACTGAACTAAGATCTACCATAGTACCTGGAAATCATACTCCATTCCGGTTTTCTCTATGTAAGAACAGCAAAGCTATACTTTAAAAAATAAAAAATAAGCAGTCCTCTTTCTGTCTCCATTTCCCCTAGCCAAATTTGTCTGAAGTAATTCAGTTTGTGGCCTATCAGGAAGGAAAATCCATTCACTTGTTCAAGCTTCTTTGCATTAATGAAGAGAAGCAGTTCTTAATTGAGAGATTCCGTGGTGACTGCTTCCCTTCCTCTTCAAAGCCAGACAAAGGCTGCACACAAACACCATCTAAACAATTGCAAGCAGTCTATGTAGGAAAGTGCTGTTACCTCCTTCTGTAGGCATTTGGCAGTTATATAGTAAAAAAGAGAGAGATATATCAAATCAGTCCTCCACAGACCACAAGAAAATGTCCCACTGGAGTTAGCAATGTTGATATCCCACTTCTGGTTAATAGGGAAGCATGTTGGAGTCCATTCATCAAAGCCAGGAAACAGGGCAGCACAGTGTGGCATATCACGACACGGACTCAAGTTGATGAGGAGCCTCAAATCCAAATTTATTACAATCAAGCCCTTTTTATCCCCCTATTCGGTACTTTCCCAACCTGCACATACATACAACGTTCAATCTCACCGACCCCTGTAAAACTCTCCAGGTAAATAGTCTAATCACAATGCTGCAGACCCTCTCACAACCCCCACATCCTCAGCTGAGATTCTCACCACAACTACATCCCGGCCCATCCCCCTGAGGCTTGTTTGTTTACCTTCTCTGTCTGCTTTCCCCAGCTCATCGCCCCAGGGCTTGTCAAGCACCGAGGCCTCAGAGCTCATTCCCAAACTCTTTTTCATGAAAATCTTATCGCCTTCACTCCCCGCAGCACGGAAGTTTTACTCCAGTAACAGTAGTACAAAGAATAAATTCTAGCTTCCTAAAGAGGCTCCAGGAATATGATCCTATTCCAGTTTCATAGCAATTCAAAAGGCAGAGCTCTCCTTCTGAAGGTTTAGCTCCACACTGTGCAGAATCTTCTTGAATGCTGATGTTGCTTCATAGAATGAATCACAGAATAGTTATGGTTGGAAAGGACCTTAAGATCATCTAGTTTCAAGCCGCCTGCCATGGGCAGGGATGCCTCACACTAGGCCATGTCACCCAAGGCTCTGTCCAACCTGGCCTTGAACACTGTTGGGAACGGGACATTTACCACTTCTTTGGGAAACCTGTTCCAGTGCCTCACCACCCTCACAGTAAAGAACTTCCTCCTTATATCCAACCTGATCTATCCTGTCCACATTTGTAGGCCCTCTTCAGATAGGAGGTAGAGAACCTGGCAGAAAATTAAGCCTAAGAAGAAGTGAGAAGTGATGGGAAGGTGTTTTAAATATTTGGTTTCTCATTATCCTACTCTGATTTGATTGTCAAGAAATTCATTTCCCCGAGTTGAGTCTGTTTTGCCTTTGGTAGTAATTGGTGAGTGATCTCCCCCTATCCTTATTTCAACCCATGAGCCTTTGGTTGCATTTTCTTTCCCCTGTCCAGCTGAAGAAGGGAGTGAGAGAGCAGCTTTGGTGGGCACCTGGTGTCCATCCAGATTCAACCACCACAACTGCAAAATCACACAGACAATTTATTCTCACTTATGGATCAACATGAACAAAGGTCCCTGCTGTGGCATTACCAACCTAAGTTCAAGAAATATCAGTTCAAAAGTGCCAGCAGCAGCTCTAGCACATGTTAAGTGGCCACCAAGAGAGGCACAGAGCTTTTCATGACAAATCTTGAAAAATAAAAAAAGGACTTCACAGTCATTTGAAGAAAGCCTTGAGAAGTATTTTCAGGTGTTCACCAAATTTCCACTCACAGAGGGAATATTACTGCCTTGAAAAATGCACCATTACCATCTGCAGTTAGAACTTCCTCTCTTTCTTGAGCCAGTGCTATTTCAGACAATCAAACCTGCACTTACTCTCAGCTGCATTTCCCTAGCTCACACTGCTAATGCCCTTCAACATCTGCTTTGGAAGCATGTGAAGATAACCCGTATGAAAGCACTCTCAGCAGAAAATTTAAAGGAAAAGTAGTCTGGATGCAAGACAGTGAGGAGTTGCTATGCTGTAAGTTCATCTCCAGCTCAGGAGGCTCTTTCACTTCAAAGTTGTATTTCTCACCTGAAAGATAGGTGGATGGACATTTATAACTGCCTTCCAGCTCCTGTTAAGGGCATGCTTACAGATATTGGGAGTGGACTTTTGTCATGTTTGGTACAGAAGATGATTCAGCCTCTCCCTGGTATAGCTGCTTCCAAGTTCCAGGATAGATGTGGTCAGTAAGCACACAGGTGCTTTGCAAGGGAATAAAGGGTAGGGTGTGAAAGAGGAGGATGGGAACAGATAGGTCCTAACATAGCTTTTTAAGATAGTGAGCATCCTCCTCCCAACAGGAGGCTGTTGGGAATATTAGGTTGAACTTTGTTATGAGAAAACTGTGACAGTAAGTTTTGCTGCAGATTCTCAATTTTTGCAGCATATAAAATCAAGGTAGCATTGGTTTTCCCTGTGATTATATATTGAATTCCAGCTGCATTTTGCATTGAAATTCTAAGGTGAATTAGTAAGTTACAAGGGAAGCATATAGATGGAAGAAAATCTCTTTAAGTAGCCAGTTGACAGAGTGCCTCAAGAGTCAAGTTATAGAAAATGTGAGATTTCAGCCAATGCTGCAAAACTTCTTTCCTCATTCTTTGAAATTCGTGAGTAAGTGAAACTATGGTTCCATTTGCCATTCCATTCAATTTTTACACGGTTTAAAGATAAAAGATGCAGAAACCCAATGTAGTGGTTTGGTACATCACTGCTGTATAAATATGGAAGGCACATAATCTTTTCCATTTCAGAATTATCCCACTGAAAATACCATTATTTAAAAAATAATTATCTCTGGTTGTTTTGGTCAGCTTTTTTAAGATGAAACTACACAAACTGGAAAAAAAAAAAATAGAAGAGACAATCACATTCCTATGGGTTTTTCAAATGACAGTATTAGAGAGATTATAACATGCAAGTTAGACATGACAGCTTGTTCTGACCAGGAATTCCCACACAGATGGGGATTCTCACAGTGTCTTTTACTGTAAGAAGACTATTCTTGGGCATACAGCTAAAGGATGGGTTAATGAAGCTCCTTTATTTATAATAAAATGTCAAAACACTTGAAAATATTGCCTGTCAAAAACAAAGGAAAAGAATAATATTAGGAAAAATACAGGTTTCCTTTTTCTACCCAATACAAATAGGTGAAGCTATTGCTACAAATAAAAATATTCTTCTCCTTGAGATTGCATGAGCTGAATAGGATGACACATTTGTGCTCTCATTTTGCAAAATTTTGTCATAATGTACAAAATATGATTATCAAGAAAAAGGATGAACTTAACCTTCTAGGAAGGTAAAATGGTGAAAGCTTACTCACATATTTACAGATGGATCTTTGTGTTTGGAATGAAAAACATGATGGGTAGAATTTAGCCCTTGTTTTTTATGAGTCACTGCAGTAATCATCAGTAAGTACTAGATTCCAAAAGCATCACCAATTGAACTGTGAAGGTGAGACATATCATACAGTGTGCCTATTGTTACAGCATGACAAAGAAACCGTTGTGATTCATAAATATCTTTGTATTACAAATAGGAAGTAATCATAAAAATGTATTCTCCACATCAATCCAAGGCTTTCTGAGGGCAAATAATGGACTCATCTCCTGCTCCATTCAGATGAGTGTTCTTCTGAATAATTTTAATTTTTAATTTTATGATTGCTTTGTGTAACGGTTGTGCTTGTCAAAATTATGTTTTTATGGCTGACATTTTCATACAGCTTAAAGAACTGAATTATTTGACAGTGTTCAAGAACCATGGAAAACATTTAGTGCTGTTCGAAAACTAAATTACACATAAATTTTCATTGGAAGAAAGTGCTCAACCAGGTAGTCATCAGCCAAGGGCTGTCAATAGTGTCAATGACGCAGTGGAACTTTTCCACTTTAATTCAAAGAGTGGTCAACTAAGCAATTTTTGGCTGTGCTAGAGAGCTGAATATACATTAATTTTGGACTGAACCTGATATTTTTATGCCACTTACACAAAATCTGTCTGTGGGGCTGTCTTCTGTTTCTTATTAGACCAACAGCAGAACAAAAGCCACAAAGTTGACCAAGACAACTCAGACACCACATTTATCTGATTTCTATTAATCTCTTTCATTTACTTTCTTTCCATTAAGAACTTTATCACCATTTTTCAAAATGTTTACAGTGCAATTTAATTTCTATTATTTCTCATTTGTATTCTTCTTCTAAAATACATGACTTTTGGTAGCAAAGAACACTTCAACAGCATGATAAAGGCCACAAGTGTCTACTTTTTGCAGTATCTTTCCCAAGATACCCCATTATGGTAAAAATTGCCATTTTTGTCACAAAAAAATTACCTTTTTACTGACTCAAGGCTGTCAATATATGGAGAAGAATGTAATCTTTTAAAGCATGTATACCTCAGTGGATCATGCTTTTACCTAAAAAAAAATAAAAAAATACATATATAGAAAAAAAAACATGAAACAGGAAACAACTT
Organism: Psittacula echo; assembly: GCF_963264785.1. NCBI lineage: Eukaryota > Metazoa > Chordata > Aves > Psittaciformes > Psittacidae > Psittacula > Psittacula echo. The sequence goes on along the minus strand of NC_137742.1, from coordinate 50,149,436 downwards.
TCAATATTAAAAAAATAGCATTTTCATAACTCCATTACCAAATCAGTTCAAATCATCATCATCATCTACCAATAATGTTTGCATCACAGAGAGCAGAAATCTCATTATCAGCTGTTCATGCTGTGTTCTGACAGCATATAATGGGCATCTCTTGCTATTTGAGGAAAAAAACCTAACACATTCCAGTTCAACTCCTATAGGGCAGATACAAGATCAGATGAGGTTTGAGGTTTGGATTTTCAGAGTACAGCAGTTGCTCTGTTTTCCATCCCCCTGGGAAGTAGGCTCAATGCTGCCAAGACTCCAAGGGCTGTAGACTTTTTCCAGAAATCATCTTTCACATTCTTGAACTTCAGCCATTCACGCACTTTTGCCCTTGCTTTTCTTAATTCATTTATCCTTAAATGCATTAGTTAAAAAGTCTACTAAAAACTGAGCTTTTAAACTAATCCCCTATAAACAAATGGGTAATCAGCTCTTTTCAGAAGGAAATTAGCTGTATAACTATCTTCCTACTAGCTAAACACTAAGTAAGTTAATTTAATTTTTACATCTTATTGTTTTCTGCCAAGAGAAGCTCTGAAGCTTCCTCTTATTTTTCGCCAAATATAACTCTACTTTTGTTTTGAATTTGGGGGTTTTAAACAACCAGTAATGGCCAATGGCCCATTTTTAACAGGTTTTATTAACAAGGCTACAGAAAAAAAGGCAAGTAAGAGTAATTACCATAAGCTGCAATCTCTTCTCCTTTTGTCCTGTTTTCTGCTGGGATAGTGTTAATTTTCTTCTAGTAGCTGGTACAGTGCTGTGCTAAAACCAGGACACCTTTTTAGAGACATTTTAGTTTAGGGATCTTCAGATTTTTTTTGTTCTGGAGAAAAATATTTTGAGGCAAGTCAGTCCTCTTCTGTAGATGACTAAGTGTTGGCCAAACATTTATTACTCATCTATAAAGAGCTGGCCAATCACATGATTCTAGCTCTTTTCCTTGTCAATAGATGTAAAGCTAAAACTAACAGGTGGAGGCACTTGACAGAAAAGTAGACAGTAAGATTTATAATGTTCAGAAAAGATTAAAGTAACAGGACTTAAGCATGCCAAGAATATAGTAAGTACTAGTCTAGTGTTGTTCTCTCTGAACAGTTGTCACAGTTGCATATTGAAGTTGTGAGTATGCAAAAAAGCAATGATGATGCATAAAATAATATGATCCACAGAGTTATCCAAAATTGCTTAGAAGTACCTTGCAGTCCACTTAAAGAGATAACTAAAATTAGACAGGATAAATCCAAGCCAACATGCTGCATTTCTTTCTTCTCAAAAGTTTAAATGATTCTTGTCTTAAGCACACTCCAATATTATGTGGAAAGAGGCTAAATTTAAAAATAAGATATTCAAACTTTAATTATAAGCCAAAGAACATTTACAACATTTATAACATTTACAACATTTACATACAATAGGTTGTATGGTCAAGTAATTCACAACTGTGTGAATACTTCCACCTCATATAAAGACTTGGAGAAAAATGTAATAAATCATATTCGACAATCTCTGGGTGAAATTTCACTTGGGCTAGATACCTGTTCAGACTATGATACAAAAAGACAAGGAAATATATTCTTTCTCATTCTATTTACTTTTAAAATATTTAAAATTTCACAAATCTGTTTAATGCTTGCGAATACTTCCCCTTCAATGACATATCTATATAGAAAGTAGTTGTGCTTCGATATTTGCTTGTATGATCAATCAATGCTACCTACTGGATTATCCTACTAAATCTTGTTCTAGAAACTGGTACCTTAACAACACCAGAATGCACTTGCTTTTCCAACATACAAACTATCATGATCAGCAACAAGAGAAAGTCATATTTTACAATGAAGATGATGTTAGAAACCTGTATTTCATGGATTTACATCTATGAAATATTACTTGTTTAGTGCAAAGGAAAATTTAGGGTATTTCCAATTACAAAGTATTAAATATTTTGTAATATATATATATAAATAGATATAATGTGGTACTTATTCCAAAATATATTTTAAATGCTTTAAGTTATGAGTATCCTATGACCATATTCTATTTGTCTCTTGTAAATATGAAATCCAAGCGTGCATCAATGTGTGCTTAATATCTTTTGCAGATGACACCAAGTTGGGCATGAGTGTTGATCTGCTTGACCCTACAAAAGGATATGGACAGGTCGGATTGAAGCGACAGGGCCAGTGTTATGAGGTTCAACAAGGCAAAGTGCCGGGTCCTGCACTTGGGCCACAACAACCTTATGCAAAGCTGCAGCCTGGGGAAGAGTGGCTGGAAAGCTGCTCAGTGGAAAAGGACCTGAGGTGCTGACTGATGGAACTGAACATGAGCAGCTTGTGCCCAGACAGCCAACAAGGCCAACAACATCCTGGCCTGTATCAGCAATAGTGGGTCCAGCAGGGCCAGGGCAGTGGTCATCGCCCTGTATTGGGCACTGGTGAGGCTGCATCTCAAATCCTATGTTCAGTTCTGGGCCCCTCACTACAAGAAAGACATTGAGTCTCATTTGCCTGCTCATATGTCACAGCTTTTTCTACCTTGAAACCACCACCTGCTATCAGTTATACATTCACTTATGGAAATCAAATGATTCTCAGATACACTGCGGGTAAGACATCCAGCATACATGCAAAATGTAATCTTCTCCAAGTCCCCTTTAGGAACTTGGAAAATACATAATAATGTATTATTATGAAATACATTGAAATACCAGACAAAAGCAACACTCAACTGCAGCTACAGGATCAGTTACTGGAGTAGGTGCTCTCTGTTCTGATTACTATACAACAATTAAAGAGTCGTACAAATGTGGTAACACTCTCAACAAGACTGTGACAAGGCAGTGTTTGGTGTTCAAGAAGGAGTAAGGGAGAAAAAACTTTCTTCCTGGGTCATCTGGTTTCTAGCTGCCTAAAAAGGTTGAATATGCATAAGCAGAAGGGAAGCAATCCTTTTCCCGCAGTAAAATGAGGCAGAGAACATGCTGTATTCTTTCTGACATATGGAAGTGCTGCCTGTGATCCCCACACAAGAACTCATGTCTGATTTGGAGCTCTTCCTGCTGCAACATCTTACCATTTCCAAGTCTCGTATATCTGATAATGCTTGGAAAACAAAGTAATCTCTTAACAAACAAGAATCTATGCAGCTTTATAATGTATTAACAACTTGAAAAGATAGGTGGGTTTTGACCAAAACTACACATGAGAACAGCCACAGGATCTGCAGAAGTTCTGATGCAGATCAAATACATTGCTGAGCTCTACAGAAGCAGAAGAAATTCACCTATTAAAAAAAACAAACAACAAAACAATAAGAAAGTTGGTGCTGTAACACAGGATGCATATAAACTTCCGTTACTAAGAAAAAGAACTACTAACTGCTCTTACATTTACACGTCAGCTGCTGAGATTCATGTACTGATCCAGAGGAACCTCCAAACTTGCAGCCTCATAGTAGGCTTCATAGACAGTAGTAGGTAACTCAATGCCACTCAGAAGTGAGAAGAGCAAATACAAAATCATAGAATCATAGAATCATAGAATAGTTAGGCTGGAAAGGACCTTAAGATCATCTAGTTCCAATCCTCCTGCCATGGGCAGGGATGCCTCACAGTAGATGATGTCACCCAAGACTCTGTCCAATCTGGCCTTAAACATTGCCAGGGATGGAAAAATAGCAGTTTTAAATAATTTCACATTTTGTTTAATGTTATTTTTAAAGACATTTTGGTTTATTATCTCATTTGCCATTCACCATCAGCAACTGGGTTTGATTTAATTCATCACTTCTGAAAAATCAATATCAAGGCTTCCCCAACTGAACATAAAACCACTCCCTCATAGAGGTTATCACAAACAATTTAGCTCACTAATATCAAAGTCAATGAAAGTTTCACCATCAAAGCTGTTGGATGCATGTATAATTATATGCTAATATCACTGTATTCACCATTACATAATAATTCAGGGAGGACTTCCTGCTTTGCAAATGGTAATCCTAAACATTCAGTAGTATACAGACCATAGGAGAGACAGTGTTTAGAGATAAAATGCAACTGGAAACTATATTAGAAGATACTTCCTGTTTGGCTACAATGATATCCATTATCAATGACATCAAATATAGCCTAAAAAAATGTCTTTCTTCATGTGACATTACACCTACAGAGCAGTGTCAAAACGTAAAGCGTTTCAACAGAGTATTATTTTAGCCACTATACATACTTTTGCAGCACACTTAGGTACCTTAGAAAGGACAACTAGTCTATTTTATAGAGACCACTCAGTGTACTTGAAAGAGTATTGTTCTTTAGTGTTTTGCAATGGGTCTAGTCCCCAGATATTTTTACAGTCAATCCCAGGGGCAGCCATATGTGTCTAAGGCACAAGCATGCTGGCAACTGACTCCTTCCATATGCCCAAACAAAAGAGAATTACTTTTCTGACAGAAAGAAATCCATCTTTGGAAGGCCAGATTGTACAGCATTTCCTAAAGCTCTTTGAAAGACTTCTAATCTACAGGAAGGTCAACCAAACAGTAAAGCAGACTCCACAGTTCATGGGTTTCTCATACTGTCATGGTTTAGACCCTGCTGGTAACTCAGTACCACACAGCTGCTTGCTTACCCTCACCTTCCCCACTCCGGGCAGGATGGGGAAGAGAATCAAAAGAATGTAAATCCCACAGGCTGAGATAAGAACAGTCCAGTAACTCAAGTATAATATAAAACTAATAATAATGATGATAAGGGAAATGAGGACAGAGAATATAAAACTAAAAGAGAAAGGTAAAAAAACCAATAATACCTAGACCGACCCGAGCAGTGGTCTGGGCCTTCCAAGTGATGCCCCCCAGTTTATATACTGGACATGACATGCTGTGTTAGGGAATACCTCTTTGGCTAGTTTGGATCAGGTGTCCTGTCTCTGCTTCCTCATGGCTTCCCATGCCCCTCCTCACTGGCACAGCATGAGACTGAAAAGTCCTCGATCAGGGTAAGTGCTACTTAGCAACAACTAAAACATCGGTGTGTTATCAGCATTGTTCTCAGACTAAAGCTAAAACACAGCATTGAATCAGGTACTAGGAAGGAGCAAAATGACTGCTACAGCTGAACCAAGTCACATTTTATCTAGCTCCCACAGCAGATGTTGTGACCATTTTCTACAGTATAAGCACCTTTTCTTTTAAGACAAGGGGACTAGGAAACAGGCACCTGTTAAGCACAGTAAAATATTAGTAAAGCTTTACATAATTATAGAGTTTTAAAGTATACAGCTGCTTGTTTGCAATTTGAATATGTTTTAAGATCATTAAAAAGTAAGTCCCTCTGCAGCAGACCAGTATCTTCTTTCCAGTTGTAAAAAGTAAAAACCACATAAAACAGAGAAAATGAAACTGATCTGTAACAATCTATAAATAGATTTATTTCTGTCTGCGAAATTGTTTTTGAGATATTTAGATCCCTGTTTAAAAATTTAAAAATTGTCTTTAAACCTCCACAGATGATTCAGTTTCAAATGTGAACACTGCAAAGTATCAGCTGAAACCCATGTTGTATAAGAACATTAATTCTAGACGTTAGAAACGTTGATGCTCTTGGGAACTTGCAGGAATCTCTGTGCTACATTTAGGCTTCCAGGTGTGCAGATCTTCTCATGGCCCTTTTATAAAGGTTCCTCTTCCATCAAGAATAAAAATTTCTACATCACTGTGAATGTACATGGGGATTTATAAAACATAGGAGAACACAAGCTCCACTCCAAAGACCTACCATTTAACGAGACAAAATTGAGCACAGGATTACAGCATCTACTTTCATTATTACGGGTGCTGGGTCCTACTAAATAAATTTCATTCACACAGAATAAGAAGAAATTAAATTAGAAAAACCAGCAGCTTATCTAACTGCTTTTTCTGTTTCCACACTACCCATACAGCAACAGAAAGTATGTCCAACACACAGAGCTGACCCAAAGCCAATCTCAGTAGCAAACACAGGCCTGGATCACCACCTCTGCAGGAGGGAAGAACAATTTAGCACGTGTATGCGCACTGCTCTTGCTTTCTGTGGTAACAGTGTGCAGGGATAAGGGTTTGCAGCAGGAAGGTCTTTGTTCGCTGGTAACTTTTCATTTCTGCAGCAGTAGTTGCAGCACTGGAACATGTTAAAACCTGCAGTGGCTGCGTGTAAACTGGCCTAGCTTCTGCCTGAAGATGATGCATCACAATGACCCTTGCTGAAAAGGATTTTGTGCATCTAAGCACATTTTACATTTTCTAACCAGTTATGGCTATTTTTCAGGTGCAGATTCCGACTTTATAAATTCACAGTTGGAAGGTCTAAAAGCAAATGAGTCAATGGAAAAACTGTGACTCATCACAAGCAGTGAAATGAATGGATAAAGCATACAAAGGTCAAACTAAAGAAGAACAACTTTGGGATATAGTTTAGATGCTAGTGGTAATGTCCCCAGGGATAAGATCTGGGAATTTTACAAAATCATTCAATTGAGTATTTAACTTCTTTCAGTTAGGGGAGGAAAAGCTAATCTCAAACAAATGCAACTGGCTTCAGGACCTTTCCTAAAGCTGCTTCAATTTGAGTACAGCATTTGAATGTTTGCAAAGCCTTACTTAACTGTTGCTTTAGTCTTCTGCAATTCTTGGATGCAGAAGTCTATGTGATTGGAAGTGGTGCCACTTAACCTCTACCAAAGTCAAGATGCAAAGATATAGGTCTGTTAAGTAGGTGGCAAAATACCTTTAGTAAACAATTAAAAAACCCTTTTAAAACCTGACAATGTGTAGCTTTATTTGATGCCTTTGTTGTAGTATGTGGTACTATGTGGAATAGTGAATATTCACCTTTTTTATGGTAACTCATGATTTCACTGGCCTCTCTCTTATTCCCACCAGCTTTTTAATTTCTTCTTGTACAGAAGCAAGTCTGTGCCTTTGTTCATCATTGTTGACTTTGTTTTCTTAAACTGTTGTTCAGATGTTCCCTTTTGACTGACCTGCACACAGCATTCATTATACGGACTCATGAAATTACACACCGACATAGTGGATTTTGTGGAGAAGTAATATTCTATTTTATCTATTTTAAATACCACTAAAAAAACCCCTGACATCTCCAGTACAGAGCAAGAGAAAATATCAGTTCAGAAAAAAATCATCACTAGGCAAATAATAGGAAAACAGGGTTGGGGAGATAAATGCCTTGCTTAATATAAGTGTAATTATGAAGACCTACTACATCTCTGAATAGACATTAAATTCTGTAAGCCAAAATTACTTAATTCAAATTTATAAACTACATTTGCAACAGGAATTTAGGCATTGTAATACCCAGCTCATAGATGGCTACTGCCCAGCCTCTTTCATGTTCCTTTTATGTCATAAAGGGAGAATTCATGGCCTAAAAAATTAGCGTTATGGAAATCAATATATTGATTCAATCTGCTGCTTAAGTATGTTGGGAGGTAGTGTCAGGAAAGGAATGAGTTTCTAATCCCATTCAGAAAGAAATGGTCTAACATCAAAGGTCTAACCATATACTAAGGAGGGATAGTATCTTCTGTTTGGATTCATGGCTGCAAATCCATGGATCTGTGACAAGCTGGATGATCCCTCTCTTCTCCGAGGAATTTACTGCTGCAAAATGTTGTGGATAGCAAAGGCATAATAAAATTCAAAAAGAAATTGGACAAATACATTGGTAAAAATTGAAAATGTTTAAATAGAGTCAAAAAGCCTCAAACTACACTACTTCTAGGCCAGAAAGTCCTTCAGCCTTAGACTGCTAGAAAAGTCTTTTGACTGTGGTGATACTTAAGGAAGTATCACCACAATCCTCCCTGCCTTTCTTAATGTTCTCATAAGCATTGACAACTTTCAGGAACAGAGTATACAGGCAGTTAAATAACAGCTTATTCCAATATTTGAATCTATAAATGTATATTTAAAAGTTTTACAGTCTTCTAGGCTGAAGAAGTGGCACTAGAAAAGAAGAATCTCAAGGAGGATGGAAGAAACATGACCTTACTTACACTGGGTTCCTAGATTCATTTAGGATACCTAGACAGCTTGTTTAAAAAAGGCTAATTAATGCAGCTTCCAAAAAACTTGGGCAAGATGGTCAGACAAAAGACGTACTGAAGTGCTGCTGAAATAACCAAAGAAAATATTTATAGGAGTAAGCAGCAGAAAATTGTCAATAAGATCACATATCATCTATTCGAAAATAAAGCAAGAGGCCCAGAGGACTGAGTTGGTGGTATTGTTGGTTTTATTCATATCTTTTCATAATAATAACAAGTTGTCTACTTATACAAATCTGTACTTGTGAAGCATGAAAAACAGGAACAACAGACACGTGTCAGAACAGTTAACATTTTCCTGTCACTGTTCTTTGCTGTTTAACGCCTGCTAGACTTCCTACTTAGATTCAGTACTCTGCAAGACTTCATTAGTTTTTTTCTGAGCATCTAGAATTCACACTTGTTGCAACACCTGCAGAAGTTACATCCTACTAGCTACCTAAGAGCATTGAGCTATTGAATGTCGTAGCATTGAGCAGTAGCTGAGATGGGTTTGTAAGTGCCATCATGCCAATTAACATCAGAACTTGATAATGACAGGGTTGTAATAATCCCATGTACTTGTTTTACTACCCAAAATTTCTGAATAGGGAGCCTAAGACCAAGGCAAAAGACTCAAACTTCACTTCTAACTTGAAGTGCATTCCAGGGTGACTTGCTGGCTGCAGACCAGTTAGTATGTACACAACACAGCAAGGAGAATGGAGGGCGCACCAACCTAAGTTACAAGCCAGCATCACCCTACAGACATGTCCAGAGAAACGAACCTCAGATCATCTACCCCCATAAAACCAACATCTCTTTTTATTGCCCACAAAGTCTTGTCAATTCCATGAGGGCAGAGAGAAGAGGTAACACACTCCATTTGACTAAAGGATCAAAGATCAGAGGTAGGCTTATTGAGTAGATGTTGAAGATTAACACAAAAAGTGATTCCTAAAGTGATTGTGCCCTGAGTATTCATTTCTGCCTCTGTGAAAAGGTACTGAATATTAAAGATGCACCCTGAAATCTCACTGACTAGAACTAGGTTAACATTAAGAAGAATCACCTCTCAACACAATTATCCAACATCCCTTACTTTCTTCTGCATAATTCTCTTGCTTAAAAGACTCTCATTTAAATTTTGTGTTAACTGGATATCCTGCAATTTTTCATAGAACATCAAATTTTCCTAAACTGGAAAAAAGTGGAAGTTTACAACAAAGAATTTTTTTTAATTCTAAACTCATATTTAGAATTTAGTTTATGCATAAGTACAAGAGGCACATTCAAATCTTAGTAAGATATAGTATTATTTATACCCATTTTGGAGTGTTCTATGTTAAAAGGGTTTCAAACAATTTGTGTCACCCTGTGTTGGATCACTAAATGGTATTAAAGTATACTAGAAGCAGCCAAAATCAGAAAACATTTTTGGATTTTCTCTCTTAATGGACAGCAAAAAGATTGTGTTCATATAAGTAAAGTGTGAAAAACATAATGAAAGTAAACTCACATTTATAAGATTAATGCACTGAAAAGAAGATCTGACAGTTCTGACAGGTGAGTCATGGTAACATTTAGCCCCTTGGCAAGATGCTTACGTAACCCAATTAAATTCAACCTATCCTAACCACTTGTTCCCATTTTACAAATACTCAGTTTAAAGGCACAACTAATTATAGAACTCGGTTTAAGGTTATCTCTTGTCTAGAAAAGATGCAAAATTCTCCTTAGAGGAAAGCTAGAATGGGAGCTGAAATCACTTTCTGCCAGGAGCTTGTCTCTGTTTCTGGTGTTGAGATAACGATGCTCAGCCTTACAAATGGACAATAGATCAGAGTGAACAAAATAATAGTCAAGGCATCAAATATATTTTGCACAATGAACACTTAAATAGCATGGCAGAGGGATGAGATCACCTTTTATTGAATTTCAGTCACATCATGGTAGAAGTATAGTTGAAATACTAATAAACAAATGTTACTCTCATTCCCGTAACCCTGAAGGTTGTCTAATTACTTTATTTCCACCCTGGTGATTGCACTATGTATAAGCAATCAGGAATCAGCTGTGCTTCCTGTGTATTAATTATTTTTCAGGAAATACCACAAACAAATATTCATATCAGAACCACACAGTAAACCTTAGCTTTAATGTTTTATTCATCACCTTTTCCTATTGCTTTCACTTGTGTCTGTAGAAAAGTACCAGTCATGGTCTGTCATACAGATTATAAGAAAGAGTATTTCCCTAAATTATGAAATTCCTTCATTTCCACTAGCATAATAAGGGGATAAATTCTTCCTCAGATTAGAAAACATACTTCTCATTAGTCTTAATAAAAGAATCTCACAGTCTCTTTCCTCACTATCACTCAGCTTCATTTACAGAAACTTGCTATCAGAAAGTTGGTGTCAAAACAAGTGGCAGTAAAACAGGCAAGTATGGAGTGGACTTAGAAACTGAGAAAGATGCACTGCAGCTCCTCTATTAAGCATGATGCAGAATGAGCTGCCCCAAATCAACAAATACCCTAGGAAAACAAGTTAAAATGACTTGAGAGCATTTTGCAACCTTCTGATTCTCTCCTATTCTCCAGGAACTAACAAGGATTTTTCATAAATTAGACAGTCCCTGTTGTTCTCAAAACCACAGCAGCACTCCCAAGCTGTTCTAACTGCAGGTTGTCAAATCAGAGCAGGGCTTGCTTTTGATACACTTTCCCGACTCTCAACCTCACCTCAAGCTCACGCTAAATACTGCTAGATGGTGTCCCCACATAAGCTGCCTTACAAGGACATCTGACAGTTTTACACAGGCTCTTTCATGCCAGCCCTCTGATCAGCACATTCAAGCTCAGAGGAATTCACTCTTCTTTAAGTATTTTTCTAGCAACCACATCCTTGAAAAGAAGGCCAAAAATAATTCACCTATGTCAAACAGATTAACAAATTTTATCACTGACACTACATTGTCAGTGGTGGCAGACAGATCAAGAAGTGATCATTCATTATTCAGTCTAATGACGAGGTATAACCCCCAATTTTAAAAAGGGAATAAAGGAAGACCTAGGGAACTACAAGTTGATCAGTCTCAATCCCAGGCACAAATACAGGCTGGCCAGAGAAGCGATTCAGAGCAGCCTTGAGGAGAAGGACATAGAGATGTTGGTTGACAAAAACCTGAACATGAGCCAGCTTCAGTGTGCGCTCGCAGCCCAGAAACCAACCGTGTGCTGAGCCACACCAAAAGGAACATGGCCAGCAGGTTGAAGGAGGCGATTATCCTCCTCTATTCCTCTCTTGTGGGAACCCACCTGGAGTACTGCATCCAGCTGTGGGGCTCTTAACACAAGAAAGATGTTGGAGGAAGTCCGCAGGAGTGCCATGAAGATGATCAGAGGACTGGAGCACCTCTCCTATGGAGACAGGCTGAGAGAGTTGGACTTGCTCAGCCTGGAGAAGAGAAGGCTCCAGCGAGACGCTATAGCAGCCTTCCAGTACTTAAAGGGAGCCTACAAGAAAGCTGCAGAGTGACTTTCTGCAAGAGCATGTATTGACAGATGAAAAGATGAGATATTTAGATTAGATATTAGGATAAATTTCTTTCCTATGAGGGTGGTGAGGCACTGGCACAGGTTGCCCAGAGAATTGTGTCTGCCCCAACCCTGGAATTATCCAAGACCAGGCTGGATGAGGCTTTGAACAACCTGGTCTCATGGAAGGTGTCCCTGCCCACGGCAGGGGGTTGGAACTAGATGAGCTTTAAGGCCCCTTCCAGTCCAAACCATTCTATGATTCTATAATTCTATATTGGGAAGTAGTGCAGGGAAGCCTTCTTTACATATAGCTAACCAAAACCTTTCAGTAGACTCAGCATTCTGGCCAGCACCTTTGAAATACCCCAAACTAATTCCAATTACATAAACAGAAACTAGCAGTGAAGCACCCACTGAATTAAATCACACATCTAGCTTGCAGAGTAATACTGTAGATCACCGCCCACATTAAAAGCAGCATGAAAATACACAGAAAATAATCCACAGCTTTCATATCTGTGTAAGAGTTCTATTATCTGCTGTTTTCTGGAAAAAGCAGCAATAGCTGTAATATGTGAAATGCTCTTAGCCCTGCTAACAGCCTCTTTATTGCAAATGTTCTAACTTCCACTTAAAAGCAAGACAAAACTCTTATGAAGGTAATTGTCTGTCTCCTTTCTGATCTTGAGTGGTGCTCTGCTCATTTCCCCATCAGGATCTGGTCTTAATAGGAGTGCTGGTTATTTTCGTTTATTAGCAGAGCTGTGTTTTGAGTATCTTACAGAGAATTCCCGTAAGCTCAAATCTGTTCTTACCTACCTGTAACTGCACGTTTTTTCGACACTCCTACAAATGTAGCCTCATAAAAGCTGGCAACAGGATACAAAGAATGAATCCTGTTTTCCCACAGGGGCACTTGGCTGTATCCGACAAAACTTCTGAATCAGCTGATAACTTAGTATCAAAATTACCTCAAGTGAGGATAAGAAAAAGTATTCCATATGTTAAAAGACAAACTGAATGCAAAGACTATACAGAAGCTGCCTAGTGAAAAACTGATTCCTGCATTTCTCAATCAGCAATAAAAGCTCACCAAAAATACCTCCACTATAAAATAACTCTAGCGAGCTCGGCTACTCCAAAATCCATTTCCTGTAAGAGTAAGGCTTGGTACAGTCCAAGTTTCTGTTTAATTCAGAGCACACTTAAAAGAATAGCAAGCAGTGGAAACAGTCTGGCCCAGGTCCACATCACCGGGGGAAGAAAAGGGAGTCTAGTGTCTTTAAGTATGTAGATATGAACACTTGAAAGCACTGTAGCACAAAGTCAGTGCTTTTTGAGACAGAAATAAGCAACAATGTGGAAACTCACACGTTCTGGAAAGATGTGAAACACAGCTGTGGCTTTCTGTCTGAATTTTTCATGGCAGAGAAGTCAGAAGTTTGAGCAATCCTTCTTCAGGTCAGCATACAGAGGTATTGCACCTTGCAACTCCCCTCTTTCCTGGATTGCCAAGCATCTCAAGGCTGCACTGTATTCCCTAGGGGTCCAGTGCCTTCATAATGTACTTAGAAATTCTAGATAAATGAAAAGTGACTGTTCCCAAATTAATTTTCCGCTTTCCATCTCTCATCCATATGTTTTCTCTGTGAAAACATGAAAATAAACTTCACTGGAGCTGAACACGAATTTTCCCAATTACAGTGGTCAAAATAGTCAAAGCTAAAACAGTGGGGATTTTGTTCTGCAGCTTGCATTTAATCAATCTAAAGTAGACGCCTAAAGAAGAAAATTCAACCGTTTTATATTTGCACTTCATTAAACAGCTTATTACAAAGTATGTCCTTTAGTCACAGTCGCAGAAAGTACTTAAAATACATTCACTTCCTGCTAGTGCTATTACGAAGCTGACAAAACCTCAGAGTTCACCGTTTCACCTAAGCAGTTGGAGCCCAGATGTCCTGAGCAAAATGCTGAGAATATGACTGTGTTAACATTTTTGCTAATTCTGACTCATGTTCTGTTCTGTCATGTTTAGTTTTCAATATATTAATTCAAGGATTAAACTCCACTCCCATAAATGCTCATAGAAGGCAAATCTCCGGTGTATGGTGAGATAAAATCAAGTAAGCATCTAACTTAACCCATGAAAAGGTCCACTTATCTACTTGGAGCCCAGTCATCAGCTTGCAAATTCCAAACAGAAAAAGCAAGCACAATACCGTACCTTTTCAGTCAGCCAATCACAAGGTACAGGTAGGAAACCAGAGTTGCTCCCACAGAATTGTAGAATGAGTTGCGTTACAAGGGACCTTAGGAGATCAATTAGTTCAATCTCCCTGCCCGGGACAGGGATATCTTTCACTAGATCAGGTTGCACAAAGCCCCATCCAACTTGGCCTTGAACACTTCCAGGGATGGGGCAACTTCTCTGGGCAACCTCTTCCAGTACCTCACCAACTTCATTGTAAAAAATTTCTTCCTTATACCCAATCTAAATCTATTCTCTTTCAGTTTCAGGAAGTCTTTCTCTGTCTTTCTGGTAAGTTGCCTTTATACATTGAAAGGCCAAAATAAGATCTCCCCAGAGCCTTCTCTTCTCTAGGCTGAACAAGCCCAAACTCTCTCAGGCTGTCTTCATAGAAGAGATGCTCCAGCGCTCAGAGCATCTTCATGGCCTCCTCTGGACCTGCTCCACCTTCCATGAGACCAGGTTGCTCAAAGCCTCATCCAGCCTGGCCTTGGATAATTCCAGGGTTGGGGCAGACACAATTCTCTGGGCAATCTGTGCCAGTGCCTCACCACCCTCACAGCAAAGAAATTTATCCTAATATCTAATCTAAATATCTCATCTATCAGTTTAAAACCATTTCCTCTTGTCCTGTCACTACATGCTCTTGCAGAAAGTCACTCTGCAGCTTTTCTGTAGGCTCCCTTTAAGTACTGGAAGGCTGCTATAGCGTCTCCCTGGAGCCTTCTCTTCTCCAGGCTGAAGAAGCCCAGCTCTCTCAGCCTGTCTCCGTAGGACAGGTGCTCCATTCCTCTGGCTTCCTCCAACATCCTTCTTGTGTTAAGAGCCCCACAGCTGGATGCAGTACTCCAGGTGGGTTCCCACAAGAGCAGAATAGAGAAGGACAATTGCCTGCTGGCCATGTTTCTTTTGATGCGGCCCAGGATACAATTAACTCCCTGGGCTGAGAGTGCAAATCACTAGCTTACACCTAATTTTTCATCTACCAATATCCACAACTCCTCCTGAGCACTGCTGTTCTCAATTCCTTCATCCCCAGAGTGGACTGATACTGGGGCTGCCCTGACCCTGCTGCAGGACCTTGCAATTGGCCTTGTTGAACTTCATGAGGTTCACGTGGGCCTACTCCTCCTTACACAAAATGATCAGATCCCCCGTGAGCTTTCTCTTCTCTAGGATGAACAGACCCAGCTCCCTCAGCCTTTGCTCATAGGAGAGGTGCTCTTAATCATTCTAGTAGCCCTTCACTGGACTTACTTCAGGAACTCCATGTCTCTCTAGTCTGGGGAGCTCAGAACTGGACACAGTGAGATCTCACTGGGGTGGAGTAAAGAAGGAGTATCACCTACCTCACTGTCAATGTTCTTCCTAATGCAGCCCAAGGTACTATCGGCCTTCTTGGCCATAAAACCACAGAAGTAATTTCTGATTTTACAAATCCAAACTGTACCTATTAAGTTTCACTACATTATTTTCTGCCTTTTTTTTTTTAATACCATAACCTTTAAAACAAAGTACATATTGAAAGGGTATTTTGAAATGAGCATTAAGATTCTCTATATCAATTTACACCTTGAAAATATTCTTCCTGAGGTATTTTGAATTGAGTGCTAAGATTCAGAAAATATGCTGTTCTCTACTTCATTTTTACCTTTTCAGATCACTGGCATCCTAAACCCCAAAATGAAATATACTTTGTGTCAAAAGTCTCATCCAGTTTATGGATCCACCAGTAAGACTTATGTTGTTGTTTGATTCCTGCTTCAGTAAGGTTCCGAGGCAGGCATGGCACCACCCACAGCTTAAATAAAAACACATGGAAGAAGCCAGTGAGTCAGATACAAGAAACTCACTCATGGAGGGGGGAAGAAGAAGAAATAAAGAATTAAAGGAGCCAGTGAGATTCAGAATAACCTTGACAACATGTGGCATTCAGTCCTTCATTTTACACTTTAAAGCTTCTCCTGACTGAAACGCAACCCTCCATCTAAAGAGTGGTTTGAAAAAGCTTATTCAATGGTAAGCTACTGACAGTGTTACTTAGTAGGCGCTTTTATAATATTTCTGAAAGATTACATTGATACATAATTACAGTTCAGCAGAAAACTACATCTAGGTGGTTGTTAGTCTCCTTCTAGCTATTACTCAGAGACTTTTTTTATGACCCTTTTCCTCTGAATGTTCTGAACACAGCCCTCGAAATGTAATGATACACTGCAATAATCCAGTACTTGTCTCAACAATGAGATTTCTATGGGAAAGTGCTATGTAACCACCTACGTTTTATGTGACTGCAGTGAAAACATATTCGATGTGAAGGTAAGCTTTTACACATTACACCTTCAAAATATGAAGCTAAGCATAATTTTGGTAGCACTTGCATTGAAAATTCTTGGAAAGGGCCCTCCAGTAGACACTGAGTTCATATGAACACAAGTATACGTGACAAATTCTCAAGGACAAGCAGTGCATGACGCACAAGGACATCAGCAAGATTTTTTTCTGAACTATCACACAGCAGCTCTTAAGATTGTATCAAGCTAATTAAAAGCTAAAAACTCTGAAAAAGGCTATGTAACCATACCAACCATGCTGAACTGATGCACACTGTTCTGCAAATAAGAATCATCACAGAAGAAGCCATTTAAAGAGCTGAATCACTTATCTTTACAACTTTTGATCTTACCCTTCACATTTTGCTACAATTAAGAGAAAATCCATGACCCGCAAGGCCCCCATTGAAACCAGAGGATGAATTTAACAACAGTCTTATGCTGCCCTCCAGTGCCCTGGTCTCGGAAGTGCATTTGGAAAAAACAAATTTTATCTGACGTTTTAGGGGCGATTCTTTCACCAAAAGACAGCATGCTGGCTTCTGCGGATACACGGGTGCGGCATTTTTCATTGTACCCGCTTACAGAGTGCACATTACAGAACACACACTAGAACCAGGATGTGCTTCACTGGATACGTTTGTCTCTACCACAGGCCAGATAGGACATAAGGAATTTTCAGAAGTGCTCTGGGAGGGCTGAATGTGTTTCCCACTGAAACCAGTGTAAGTTTCAAAGGGAAAAATTTGCTAAGAGCATTTGAAAAATGCTTCAATAAAATATACAGAAGAATTATACTTACTGCAATACTCCAACATCTGGCCAGGACGTCAAGATCAGTAATGCTGTATTTGTTTAACCTCTTACCTCTCAGTCTCAATTTCCCACCATTGAGATATCTGTCTTGAAATTCACCTTCTTCGTTTTCATTACACTATATAATTATGTGATTTGTGACTGTCCTAGTCTTTCCTATTCTATTTTGTTCAGTTATACATTGTTCCGTTCACAATGTTTGGGGTTCTTTTTTCAATCTTAAGGTAAAATTTAACTTTGAAACACACCAGGCACAGTTCATTTTATAATATAATAAAATACTTCCTTGAAAGACTTATTAAAAGTTATTTTGTTTTCTAAATCTATCCCAGTGTTTTTCAAAATGTGAACTGCAAGAAAGTTCAGGCTGATTGCAATCGGTTGAAAATATAAAGAGCCAGCCAGCAGTAACTTCCTTTGTTTGGGGTAAGAAAAGAGAACACTTTAATGGCTGGCCACAAGTGTCTAGATTAGCTACAAAACTGACACAGGTCAGTCCCTGCGGGGCAGTGAATAAAGTTTTGGAGTTGGAAAGATCTTCAAAGCTCATCTAGTCCAACCTCCCTGCAATGAGCAGGGACATCTTCAACTATATCAGGTTGCTCAGTACCACATCCAGCCTGGCCTTGAATGTCTCCAGGGATGGTGCATCTAACCACATGTAGCCATCCCCTCATCATTTCTTCCAATTAAAAAAAAAATACCATTTTGATAAGCCATAATACTGAAATCTATGCAGCTAAACAAAACAACAGGGGCTGGGAAGAAAAATTAAAACAACAAAAAAAACCCTAAACCAAGAATTCCAGGCAGAACATCTTATAATTCAAAGACACAAATCTGACTAAAAGCTTTTCTTTCAACATCTGCTTCTCTTGTCAGCCAGAATTTTTGACCTAACTTAATAGCAGTCATGTTGAGATTCTCATCAATGCAGGCAATCTGGCAGGCAGCACAGAACTGGCCTACTGCTATCCAAACAGCAGTCAGCTGGGATTGCTGCGCAGCAGTCAGAAGTCCAGACACTACTGTATAAAGGCAAACAAGAACACATATACATTACATTCTGCTTTACATTTTAAAGCCAAGTAACACATGTACATTTTATGAAGGCATTTTAAAACAAGCAAGCATCCAAGATGGACACCAACTCACACAACTTCCAAAATACCTTATAAAATGAAAATTTTAGGTAGACTATGAGTTGCATCATTTTAGATTTGGTTTTTGCTTTTTCAGTCACCATCACTAATTATCTGAGCCCATCAATATTATCAGTATCAGCATAGTTTCATATATCAAGGTCTATCAGCTGAGAAAATACGAGTGACCTCACTTCCAGGTAACAAGGCTGAAAATCGCACTATTGTCTGAGTTCACAAGGGATTAACAGTGGCTGACTGACATACCAGGACAGCTGTAGTCCATCAGTGGATGGAAAGGTGGCAGGGAACATTATCCACACCTCTTTTGCCATCTATGTTCTGTAAAGCAAAATCAATCATGCATTTTTCAAGACAGAAAACTTCAGTCTGTTTATAACAGCTCTGATTCTCCTTTGTTCCGTTTCTTTCCTTTGGTGTTTGAAAGAAATGAATTCCACATTCTGATTAATAGTTTCCAGACATGGATTTCTAATTAATTGTGGCTAACAATTAGGAGCTTAATATGGCATTTCTCCTACCCTCAAAATAAAAGGAGTAAGATGTGTCATAAACTCTATACAAGCATATAAAGTCTTACAGATGCAAATTTATACCTTCAAAATTGTAAGATTTCAAATACAACTGTCTCTTCTCCCTCACATGCTTTCTATTTTAGTTCTGCAATTTTGGCTTTTTGCTATTTTGCCTTGTGGCTTTCTTCTTGTTTACATCAGTTGATTTTGACTCTTCTTTGAAAATGTTTATGGTGCTGTTAAGGGAACCACAAAACAGTGTTGGAAGGGACCTTTGGAGACTGTCTAGTCCACTTTCCTGCTCAGACAAGAGCCAACTTTGAAGTCAGATCCTCATTGCTCAGGGCCTTGTCAAGCTTTGAGCATCTCCAAGGATGAAGATGCCACAGCCTCTGTGAAGAACCTGCTTCAGCATTTAACCTTCCTCACTGTGAAGAATTTCCTAACATCAATTCACAAGGTCTCCTGCTGCAACATTAGCCCACTGCTTCTCCCTCTTTCTGTCTGCACATACAGGAGCCTGTCTTCTCTATGACCACCCATTAGATGACTGAAAACAGAAATTGGAAAGCCCCCTCTCCAAGCTATCCCTTCTTTAAGACAGAACAACCCAGTGTCTCAGACTCTGTGTCTCATGGGCTCCAGCCTCCATCTCAGCGGCCCACCACTAGACTCTCCAGTATAGCACAAAAATTATCAGAGGGCTAAAGCATCTCTTCTATAAGGAATAGCTGACAGAGTTGGGATTGTTCAGCCTAGAGAAGGCAAGGCTCTGGGAAAACCTTATTGTGGCCTTTCAGTTCTTAAAAGGGGCCTATAAGAAAGACGGAGGGAGACTTTTCAGCAGGGCCTGTTGCAATAGCATGAGGAATGATGGTTTTAAACTAAAAGAGGGGAGATTCAGGCTGGACATAAGGAAAAGATTCTTTACAAAGAGGGTGGTAAAACACTGGCACAGGTTGCCCCAAGAACTGATGGATGCACCCGCTGAAGACATTCAAGGCCAGGCTGGATGTGGTTCTGGGCAACCTGATCTGGTTGAAGATGTCCCTGATCACTGCAGGGGGGTTGGACTAAATGAGTTTTGCAGGTCCTTTCCAACCCAGATTATTCTATGACTGCATCTCCCTTGTACTGGTGAGCCCATAACTGCACACACCACTTCAGATACCACCTCACAAGTGCTGAATTGAGAGGATTAATGAATTCCTTAAATTAAGCTGCTGCTAATGCTGCCCAGGATGGGCTTGGCCTTCACTGCTGTAAAGATATGCTGCCAATTTTTGTTCCACTTGTCCACCAAAATTCCCATATCCCGCTCTGCATCGCAGCTTTCTATACAGTCAATCTCCAGTCCACCTCTTGCATGAAGCTGGTTCCTTCCAAGTGCAGGTCCCCATCAGTCCACTTCTCACTTCTCACTTTAAGTCCGAGTATCAGTCCTGATCTCCATCTTACCAGTCGTTCCCCTCCCCAATTTGATGTCATTTGTGAGCATCCTAAGAGTGTATTCCATCCCATTTTCTAGGTGACTGATGAAGGCATTAAATGTTAGCATCCCTAATATAAACCCCTGAGGAATGCCAGGACTAACCAACAATGCCTACTCTTTGAGCCCATCTGTCCAGCCACTTTTCCACTCACCTGATAATTGGCCAATCCAGTGCATGTTTCTCCACTCTGGATACAAAGAGACTGTGTCAAAAATTTTGGTCTCCCCATTACTACACTGCTACTCACATCATTGTATAAGGCAATCAGGATGCTCAGGCACAACCTGCCCAGATAAATCCGTGCTTGATGTTCCCAATCAACTTCTCTTTGATGTGCCTGGGAACACTCCCAGGAAGACCAGCTCCATGATCTTCCCGGGAACCTTGATTAGGCTGCATAGCCTGAATTTCCCCAAACCCACCTTATCTTTCTTCAGGTTAGCTGTGACACTTACCTTCTTCCAATTACAATATACTCGACCCAGCCATCACGCTTTTTTGAATATCATAGAGGCTTCACAATGACATTGACTAGTTCCCTCAGCAGCACTGGATGCATCCCACTCAGTCCCATGAACTCCTGTGTATATCTAGATTGCTTAGATGTTCCTAATTCAATCTTCCTTTACCATGGCCCCAACATGGCCTCTAAGCACACAGATCAAGGACGTCTGGCAGCAGACCATGCCAATAAAGAGTGAGCATAAAAAGCTGTCGAGTAACTCAGCCTTTTCTAATTCCTTTGTCACTAGGTCCACCACCCCATTCTTCAGCAGATCAGCATGTTCCTTAGTCCACTCTTTGCTGCTTAGGCAACTGAAACAGCCCTTCTTGCTGCCCTTCTCATTCACCACAAATTTCCATTCCATCTGAGCTTGGCTCTTCTACTCCATCTGAGCAATGTTTATTTCTTTCATGTAGCCTATTCCCAAATTGTACACTATGTACAAGTGTCTTCTGCTCTTGAGTTCAGACATTCAGCTCCATGGACATCCTGCCACATCCCCTCTGTCTGTGAATATGCAGTTCCCATGCCTGAAGGTGACTATTCTTGACAATCAAAAAGCTGTCTTGAGCCTTTCTACTCTCCACAGCTGCCTCTCGTGAGACCTCATCTACGAGCTCACTCAAGAAGCTGAAGTCCATTCTTCTGAAGATGAGCGTAATTTTTCTGCTCCACACTTTCCGTTTTCCCACAATACTACATAGGATGAACTCAGGAAATCATTTTCTTAACATACTGACAAAGAAGTGCAGTCTAAACCACAACCTGTTAGAAGGATAAATGTATCCATGTGTAGGTCTCAGTTTCATTAACATATTTAATTTCTCTGCAATAGACAGTACCTTTTTCTGATGTCCAAAAAGCGCAGACAGAACACCACCCTTACCCAGAAGTGCTTAAATGTGCAAGGAACCCATTAGTTTTAGCTGGTTATCTCCAGAAATCTCTGTATTTACCTACATTATTTCAAAGAGGGTGAGTGTGGTACGCCCAGCATACCTTACACACACATACATGTACATACACAGACACTACACACACAACCCCACCAACAAGATCAGGACACATAAAATGCAGTCAGAACTTTGTTTTAATTATTTTAATTAAAACTGTCTGAAGGTATATTCTGATTATTACCAAAAGTCCACCCTTGCATCCCATATTTTGCACTTAAAAGTAGACAGCATATGACATCCCATATGCCTTTACTATGGGACAGAGGTCTTGAGTTTAAATCACAGGAATGTAACTCTATCCTCTTGCTGTTCCCAGCTGCCTCTGCAAAATGGATACATCAGCCTGACCTTCATGCTGGTACTCAACATCTCTTCTGGGACCAGAATGACAGTGCTTGCCGTGATTCTGTAAGTAAGCTTCACTGGCTATAAATAAGCGCCCTAACCACTGGACTACAGTCATAATGCATCTTGTTTTGCCGTGAAGCTGAGATTTCATTTGTTTGAGCAGAAATAACAGACAAGGCCTTAGGCTAGCTTATGACTTATTGATAACTGCAGTCTCCAGGGAAACCAAAACGCAATTCGGAGAGGTGCCTTAGAGCAAAAAGTGAACCATACTTCCCACTTTCTTCATATCTTTTGATTCAGCACTTGAATGTTTGTATGTCACAGCTGGAAAAGCAAATGCATGCTGTTTGCTCTGATGTGAATAAAAGCGGAAGCAATTTTGTGGACATTGCTGAGCTCTGAAACAGTAAGAGAGAGACAAATATTAAAAATCAAATTAATTTTTTCTAACTACAAAAAAGGCAGCCAGAAGGTGATTAATTCCATCAAGCATAAAACCATGTGTGTTCTCACTAAGCTGAGATACAGATGTAATTTATGGGGCAAAGTTTTTGGACTAAAAATTAAATCAAGTTAAATTCTTTTGCAGAAATTATTGCAAAGGAAAAAGAGCAAACACAATCAATAAGAAGCAGTGTAATCTGCAACCTTATCATTGAAAGCATTCCAATCAACAGCCTACAGAAGGGAAGAGCTATGTAAGTACTGTGATTTTAGGTTCGTCAAAACAGCTCACTGGAACCTCCCCTCTGTGCAAAGGTACAGAGCTGTTACAGACAGCTGGATGAGCTCTGATTCAAATCTAGGCACTGAGCCTCCCTTGGTTTGCACTGGGTTATTTGACAGAGCCAGACTCCTAGCACAGAAACGAACCAAAGAGGAGCAACAACTCTCTGTAGCTACACAACTTCACCTCCAGATTTCTACACCTATGCACTGAGCAAAACACCCAGAGACAACAACACTGGGAATACAAAAGTTCCCCAGTGCCACATGAGAAAGCAGAAGAGACCCTTCATGAGAATATCCTCCTTCCTGCCCTAACACAACATAAACAGGCACAAATTCTCACTGCAGCATCACCCCATCCAATCACCACACAGTTTACGCTGTTTTTTTTAACTCACCTCTCCCTTTCCTTTCCCCACGGACATTTCCCCCCTGAAATGAAGCTTCTGGAATTGTTATTCCACCCACACCACACAGACTGTAGTTTAGATCTTACTATACCAATAAAACAGCTGCACAGGGATAAATAGCATTATCTAAGCTCTGCAGGGTAAATGACCTTGTAAGAGACTAAAACACTGTGGCTCCAATCAGCTGCTTCAGTAAGTGCTAGCTGCTGTGGTCTCAAACACAGATCATAGCTCCTTGCTTATGTAAATCAGTATTTAGAGAGACTCTTGGAGGAGAAAAAAAAATAATACCTGCGGCACAGATGTACATTTTATGAATTAATTGACAGAATTGTTCCTGTTTTCCATAATGATAACTCCAAGACCCCTGAGAGTTTTAAACAAAATACGAGCCACAAGCATGGCAGAACACCCTCCTCTCCACTATGATAGTAGCAGGGCTTTTCCACATGTAATTTTCACCTTTCAACCAACACACACTATTACATGTTTAATCAAGTTTCTAGAACATCTGTTATCTTCTGCACAGTAACAGAATTTTTACATTCACAAATATGACAGAAGCACAGATACCACTACAACAAAATAAATATACATGATTGTTTTGCAGTATAGTTATTCTCAGCTGTGAGTCTTCTCTGCTACTGAATTCTGTTATGAAAGACTGAGTGGGACTTGACCTTCAGCCAAATTAACAGTACAAATCCTGAGGGTGCTAGTAACTACAGCCCTAGCCCCACTTGTCCATTTACCCTTCACATCCTCAGGGCATTGTCTCCAGTAAGACTGTGTTTTGACCAAGTTTAGCAAGGTCAAGCTAAGCAATCTCACATCTACTCAGTAACAGCTTTATAGGTGCTCCTGGGTTTCCAACACACAGAACATCCAACAGGCTGATACTTACTTTTTTTAACTTTTACATGCAGGACTGCCAGTTCTTTTTTGACTTTTACCACAAGTTCAGTAGAGGTAACCTCTTTCTTCTGGAACCTTTAGATGCTTTTTCTCTCAAGATCCTTCTGTTTCCCAGGAAAATAAAACAAAAAAACCCAAACAAAACCCCAACAACAAAACAAAAACCATTTGCCATCTTGAAGTTCCCCCCTTAAAGGGCTGGATTCATAGATATTTCCCAGTTTCCTGTCTCCAAAGAATCACATGACTACCCCAGTCACTAAAGCAGTGACCTACCCTGTCCTGGGTTCAGCAGCAGCAGTCATTTTTCTCCTTCTTAGTAGCTGGTGCAGTGCTGTGTTTTTGACTTTCAGCCTGGGAACAGCGCTGATAACACCAACGTTTTTAGTTGCTGCTCAGTAATGTTTACTCTGATCAAGGACCTTCTGAGTCTCATGCTCTGCCAGGGAGGAGGGCAAGTCGGGAGGAAGCAGAGACAGGACACCTGACCTAAACTAACCAAAGAGGTATTCCATACCACAGCACGTCATGCCCACTATATAAACTGGGAGCAGTTACCCAGAAGGGGTAAATCACTGCTCGGGTCAGGCTGGGTATTGGTCAGCAGGTGGTGAGCGGTTGTAGTCTCTTCCCTTGTTATTTCCCTTATCATTATTATTATTGGTGGTAGCAGTGGTTTTGTGTTATACTTTAGTTACTGGACTGTTCTTATCTCAGCCCGTGGGAGTTACATTCTTCCGATTCTCCTTCCCATCCCTCCGGGAGCAGGGGGAGGAAGGGGAGGGGAGTGAACAAGCGGCTGCATGGTTCTGGGTTGCCGGCTGGACTTAAACCACAACAGGTTTTTTTGGCACCCAACGTGGGGCACAAAGGGTTGAGATAACGACAGCTCTGACCAGAATGCGTCTAACTGTATTTATGATAAGCATTCATTGTTTCGGATTAATAGTCACTCATCACAATGCTGATTTATTGGCTCTCAAAGTTGTTGCTCTTGATCTTGGAGTTTCAACATGTCGGACCTTACCTACAGACAGCATTTGCTGTTTTAGTGTTTATTGCTGGGGGGCCTCGGCTAAGGTTCTTGTATTGCTGTACTTCATGGCAATGACTTGTAATACAATAGACTCATTGATCATGAATCTGGGCTGGTATGTGTCCCCAGTGTGGTCATCACCTCTACACTTTGGGAGGTATGTAATAGAAGTGTTTAGCAATTACACATCTTTTTCCCCTCCCTGGCTAGTCAACCTATGAAGGAGACATTCCCTCACATCCTCTGCTCCCCCACCAGACTATTCACAGTGGGAGTAGATTCTGGAAGATTTAAAGATCCTGAATATCCTTTCAATGCCCTTGAAAACACCCTGCTCCTTTTGCTGGGAACCAGTTTGTTGCTGCATATGCTCTCTATGTTTTGCCTATGGCCACACCACCCTGAGAACACCGGATTTTGTCCTATTGTGGAAGCTAAGCAAGGTCCAGCTCGAGTCTTGTCTAGGATTAGACAACAATATAGGAGGACCACCAAGAGATTTTCCCCGAGGCTGGACAGCCATGACTGGCAGGGTGCGTGGGACAGTATGGGCAAGTATCTAGGCCAGTGGGCCCCTCCAGTGCTTTGGAAGCATCGGAGATGGAAGGGAGCTGTATGGAGTTCCTGGTAACAAGTTGCAGAATCTAGTGAAGGAGACAGTGAATTGAGTCAGTCTGCAGAGGTGAAACTCTGTATTTAAATCCATAGCAAATACAGCCATAATCAGAAAAAAGATTAACCCAGCTCTTGAGAGAAATTCAAGCTGGTCCATAGAAATGAGTTTCAACATAAAAGGAGAAAAAAAAAAAAAAAAGAGAAAGACAGCTGTAGCCTAAGTCAGGATGGCTTGTCCAAATCTGCAACACTTACTGTCAGGAGGTTTTAAAAAACTACATGGGTACACATGGTCAGCTTGACTCAGAAAGTATGGACAGCTCAATACCTGAAAGAATACGTAATTTCATACCCATGACGACTTAGGCTCAAACTCAATGACTGACATTATAAAAACATTATAAAAATGACTGACATTATAAGCCAGCAGCCTTTTTGCCTAGTTTTAATTCTTAAGTAACATGTACCAGATAACAAACAAAACCCCAACGCACAGAGGGTTTTAACAAATCCAAGCCCATTAGTGTAACCATTACTTCAAGCTGGCAAAAACAATGAACTTGACATAACATTTCACTCTCTTGAACGCTCAGGTATTCTGTGTTGCTCTGTAAGCTGGAGACACAATCCTTTAAAGTGATCAGTGCACTCTCTGCATTTTTCAACTGTCCTGAAGGCAACAAAATACTTTCAAAGCTCACCTTCTCTGTGCAACCCCCTCATAAAACTTGACTCCTTCTTCTCACTTCATGATCTTCTGAGTTCCATACCGTTCTTTGTGTGGCAGTAAGCTCTGCCTATTTTTCATACCTCTATCTCCATCCCCATGGATGTCTCCTTTACTAGAAATATTACATTAGCACGCAGAACAAATCAGGAAAAGTCAATCTGTAAAGAAAGCTAATGTGAGAATCTAACACCCACACTACATACATTTCAGCATTTTTATTTTTGGCCTTTTGTCTAGCTCTAGTTTGGACACACAGACCAAATGTCTATTTTTAGTTCTGATCCAAACTAAAATACTGCAGTATACATCCTTCTTGATTACTGGGGGTTTTACCCTTAAAATGCAATAAATAAATGTGATCCATAAGCCTTCTCTACCAGTAATTTTCCATACCAAGCTCTTTTTCAGTGGATTATTGCTTAATACCCATTTGTTGTCTCTGATTTGGAACAACATAACAGTGGTATTATCTAAAAGACGACACAAATTCCACCAGAGACCACTAAAACTTCATGATAATCCACCCTTCCTGAATACACAACTCCTACTTAGTTTCTTCAAAATTTCCCCTAATGCTCCATAACACACTCCCCATTCATCCCTACCTCTGAAAAGCAGGAACACCTTCCAGATACCTCAGAGAGCTTACAGAGACATAACAATAGATGTTGCCTATCTCAATCATTCAGTTAAGTGGACACCAGCGCTACAGCAATTCAATTTTAGACCATACATCAGCTTCCATCTACTTCAGGTAAAGCATTTTCACCTTCTGCCTATGAAGATTAGCTAAAAGTGAAGTCCTCGGGTTTCTTACAGGCTTTTGTCATCTAACTACATTTGATTACTTGGAGAACTAGAAGTGACCAAGATACCTCCCAGTGGGTGTCTCAGAATTATCAGTAATGACCTTCTCATGTCCATCTCCCTGAGCCGGGTTTTTTATCTAAGATGACATTTGCTGTCTCCCTGCTAACATATCGCACTTTCTAACTGACCTTGTAGGACAGAGCAGCTGTACCAGAGCCAATTACCTTGCCACAGAAGTAAGAGACTGCAACTCAAGCAGAATGGAATTCGTGACAGGGAGGACAAAGTCTGCCTTTTAGCAGCAAATTTGACAGAGGCTTTTAAAAGCCAGAAGAGGATAACTAATATCCAATTCTCCTATTTCCACATTCGGTTTACCATTGCCTAACAGCTGTCTTAAGCCCAGTACTATTCATCACTGGAGTATGTCTTTGATTTTCAAGGTACTGCACAATACACCCATGTGAAATCAAAGCACACCTAAAGTAGTTAGCAAGCTTGCCTCAGGCCTGTTCTTGCAACAGTTCCATGGTTCTGCCCTCACCTCGAAGCCTTTTTACATTCCTGAAACATGTACCTCTGCCAGTCAAATTCCAAATAAAGCAACAAAAGCTTTACTGAGTTACTTTCATACAGGATTCAGCTGTGATGCAATTAACTTCACCAGTCATGTTTTAACTCAGAAATACCGATTTTGATATAAAGCATCTGCTATTGATACCTCATTCTTGTGATACACGTTCTGTCTGCTCTGGAGTGATGAACCTCTGGGGGCTGGGTGGTTTTCTTCTTCACACCTGTGCAGGATACCCAGGAGAACAGCTGACAGGCTACCACTAGAGGACCACTTCTATATTCCTAACCCAACTATAGACCAGCCACCTTCAGAAGTGCTAGCTGATTATCCAGTTCAAGTCCTGCATTAGAGAAAAAAAATCTGAAGGTTTAGAACCTTCAGAAGTAATCACAGTACTTTCAAACATTCCAGCTGAATGAATTCAAATGCCTTTACCAAACTTTCAATTTTTTATCTGAATAGAAATTGCAACATTTCTTTCTCTAACACATTTGGTGCTCACAAATACTCCAGTTTTTCATAAGGCATCTGCCTAAAGGTTTCCAAGTATCTCCCATTATGAAAACTGGGACTGCTCAGTTTTAAGAGAATATCTACGCTGGCAGACACATATGTAAACCCAACTTCAGGAAATTCACTGTCTTGGAGATCTGATGACAGTGTTGCATGAACAACCGTATGCAGCAATATCCACTGAAGGACAAAGT
The DNA here is from genome assembly GCF_963264785.1 of Psittacula echo. Classification (NCBI taxonomy): domain Eukaryota; kingdom Metazoa; phylum Chordata; class Aves; order Psittaciformes; family Psittacidae; genus Psittacula; species Psittacula echo. The sequence goes on along the minus strand of NC_137742.1, from coordinate 50,120,845 downwards.
CCTTCAATAACAATAAAATTTATTCCAATAAAATGTGGAATCTAAAGTGCATACTTAGTACATCATATTGCTTATGTGCCAAGATGTAATGCCTTTAGCGTCTTATAAGGCCCTACACCACAGTTCCGTATTTTTAAGTCCCCAGTTCCATCAAAATAATGATGTAGAAGTAAACACCACTGTGCTATGGAGCTATCACAGCTGCCATTAACAGTATGGTTTTAACCCTTTCCATCACAAAGACCAGGCTTCATAAGAGCAACCACTGAGAGAGTGCTCCAACAGGAGCTGTGTGTTTTCAGCACATTGCACTGGACTGACACAGCCCTCTTTTTTTTTTTCCCCAAAAAGTTTTAGCAGCAGCCTACACTGGATTTACGAATATTTACATACCACATTCAAAAAACTTAGGAATTTTCTTCCCAAAAGACATGACACTGCTAAGCAGCTGCAACTTAAGGTTTCAAATGCCTTAAAAACTCACTATCTACAGAAAACTGTAAACAGCTGACTGAAGCACGTCACATACTTAAACTTCGGAGAGCACCATTTTAACTTACAGAATTGTTTCTGTCAGTAAGGAATACCACACAGAGATGATTCTCCCATGCTTAATCTTTATTGTGCGAATGTTATTCAGAGCATTTATTACTCTTGGAAGACATACACTGAAAAAAAAAATACATTAACAGTGGCTAGATTGATGGGCAACATTGTTAAATCTATTTGGTGGTAATCTGCAGCATGCAGTTAACTCTTGTGATGTAATCTTAGCCAGGAGGCCAGCCCAACTGACGACCACCCAGAATATGGAGATGTACGTGATAGACAGACTGCCCACCCTCAGGCCCTTCATTCACAACCATCCGGAATCCATTGGTCAGGCCCAGGTTAGCAGCACACTTCTTGCCAACAATCATTAAATGCCCAAGAAGCTGGAGGAGAGAAAAAAAAAAACAAAAACAAAACAGAAAACACACAAAAAGGGAGAGGGCAGGAAGGGAAGGAATGAGAGCAGAGAACCATTCAGATAAGACAGTAAGCTAACTCTCAGAAATTCAGCCACTGCTTTTCCAATTGTTGTCTGCCTGCAACTGACACTTCCCAAGAAAAGCTGTAAAGCCTGACTGTGCATAATATAGGGGGGTAAAAAGATTTTTTTTCAAGCTAGACAGTAACAGACCACAAAAGTGTCACAGAAGCCAAATTTATCTCATGGTTAAAGCCCCCATTACTTCTTCAGGCAACCACTATATATACCAATACAATATACCATTTTAGTGGAAAAGAACCTTTATCTTATCAGGTAAAGGATTGCAAGAATCTTTGAACTTTATGTTTATAGTTACAAATTAAATATTCAGCATCTCTCAGCTAACTTTACCATTCTTAATCTCCGACCTGCCAAAAACTCCAAGCTCATATTAGAATACGCAGTATTGCCAATAAGCCATGAAAACAAGTATCAAGACTGTACTCCAAAATAACAATGTGTTTTGCACTGCAAATACATACCCAGGGATACATTTTTCCGTATATCACTACTTTTACTAGAAAACCTTAAACATTCCCATTTTAAGCTACAGAAAAATGATTATACTATCAGAAAACTTCTGCCTCTTTAAAATGTCAAGAGCAAAAGGGGAATAGTCTAGTAAATTATGAAGTAATTACAGGTACAGTTTGGTGTACAGAAAGCTTCAAGAGTACTTACAGATTCATCAGAATCTTCTGCTTCAGATAACCTGACAATAGGCTTCTTAGGAATCACTAGGAAATGTGTTGGAGCTTGGGGTGAAATATCATGGAACGCAAGGCACTGGAGGAAGAACAAACAGTTAAAACATAATTTAATTCAGAGAAAGCCAAGAGTTTAAGTAAATCAATATACCCCACTAAATGAATACTCCAGCAGATTGTCAGATACCCCAAACATAAAGCAGAGATGTTGATTTTTCTTGGGTGGTATATTATTCAAAGTCCTCAAACTTCTAAACACAAATCACCTACTTACCAAGACCTGTGGGTATGAAAAAAATTATCATAATTCTGTATTAATATTATTTATTATTTTCACATGAGTAAAAACAGAGCTGATGCATGCATGCCTATAAAAAGTACATTTATGCTTATTTCATCTTTATTAACACCCTCTTTAATAAAACAAATGGCAAATACCTGCTAATCATTTTCCAGTTATGTCTGAATATTGCCTTGGTCAAAAATAACAAAACAATTTCAAAGAACCTGAAAGTATGTGATTGAGGTCAGATACATTTCTGTTCACAACACCATCAAGTATTTCAGAAAAGGAATCACAGTTGAGCATGGTTTGAGTTGGAAGGGACCTTAAAGATCATCTAGTTCCAGCCCCCCTGCCATGGGCAAGGATACCTTACCACTAGACCAGGTTGCTCAAAGCCCCATCCAGCCTGGCTTTGAATACTGCGCCAAGGATGGGGCAGCCACAGCTTCTCTGGGCAACTCATGCCAATGTCTCACCGCCCTTACAGTAAAGAATTTCTTCCTGATTTCTAACCTACATCTACCCTTTTTCAGTTTAAAGCCCCTTGTCCTATCATTACATGCCCTTGTAAAAAGTCCCTCTCCAGATTCCTTGTAGCCCCTTTATAGACACTGGAAGGCTGCTCTAAGGCCTCCCAAGAGCATAACTTACATTCTTCATCCATTTCCTACACGCTTTCAGTTAGTTGGGAATCAATAATTTTCTATGCTACTATACTGGTTTTTAGTTCTACTGAGAAGAGCTGTCGCCTCAGCCAAGAGTAAAGGTGGTGTAAAGCCCAAACTTTACTTACATTAACAATGCCTTACCTTGTTTACCTCCTATCTGTCCTATTTTAAGCTATCTTTAATAAGATAACTTAAAAAGGTTTAAATCTCTGATAAACTGTTTGTTTCTCCCAAACAGCAATGGGTGGCTAGCAAAGAATGAGTGACTAAAACTAACTTGCACCTAATTAAATCTTACTTTCAGCCAACTGTTTTGTAAGCAGCTTTTCTATTCTATGTGGTCCACATAATGTCAGAATGCAAACGACTAAACTGAGTTAAAGAATTTAATGAGCAGAAGACTGGTAGTAAATAATTTTCTTCCATGGGACAAAGAACATAACTAGTACTGAACAAAAGCACAATGACAGAAACTCTGAGCACACAGTGAATCAACCTTTGTTTCAGAAAGATTAGTTTCAACTAAAACAATAGTGATATGGCTTACTTCCACAGAGACTTTGTACTTTTTAATATCTCCTTTTCTCAGCATGTCAATTAATGATTAAAAGCCTTCCTTACATTTCTTCTTGTAACACTTCCAGCCATCTCCAAGAAGATTTTCAAAGCCAACAAAACAAATTAAATACCAGACATTATTAAAAGAAGTTCCACATTTCTGTGTAGTTTAAGGTAAAAAGCAACTGAGATAAACCTCATGCAGTTTTGATCCATAACATAAGCATGATAGAAGATCAGTGAAGTTTTCCAATATTCTTGAGAGTAGACTGCAGCTGCAACTTTTCTGTATCTATTGAGAAAGCACTGTTCCAAGCTATGTGTAACTTTTCAGCACCCGAATCAGACAAACAGCACCTTTAGTCTGTATTCTAGACTGCAGATAATCCTTTATTTCAAAAGAAAAAGCCCTTCTAATGTTCAGTATTTTAATTTAAAAAAAAAGGGGGGGGAGGGGCTCCACTGGATACTACAGTAGTTTGTCCTGCAGATAACAACTACACTTCTTCATAAACTAGTAAGATTATTTCACTTAGCTCCTAGCACGCTGAATCACTCCAGCATCACTGAATGAATGATACCAGCCCCACCTTACCGCAAAAAAACATTTTTTTGCAGCCTGCAGGATGACCATTCCCAGGCTTTTGTGAACAGCAGAAAAGCTGCACCTGTCTCTAATTCTGTCCCTTAATAACCTCTCTTGGGTACTCATAACCAAAGCCTGGCAGGCAGAGCTGTATAATCTCCACAAGGCTATTGAAAGGCGCACATCAAGACCTGTGCCTCTGACCTCCGAAAGCAGCTGGCTACAGCGCACTGTTTGGAGACAGGCCCGCGATCCACACAGAGACTGCCTCCGGGCAGTTAATCCAGGGTCGGACCACTACCTTTCCACACCATGTGCTAGAAGCCCCGTCCCTTGGCAGTGAAGTCTGCACGGCCAGCAATGCCGTAAGGCTGCGGGCGAGAGCCTGCGGCCAGCTCTCCGCACAGAGGCCGCTGACACAGCGGGCGGAGGCCTCCAGCACGCCCGGCCGAGCCGCGCATCGAAGGAGCCCGATGCTTAGGGGCACTGAGAAAAGGGCGCGGAGAGGTCCCGTCAGCCCCGCCCGCCCGCGCCGCTGCCTTCCCCCTCATCGGCACCCGGTGTGCCGGGCGGCCGCACTCCACCCGCACCTGCTCGTCCTCATAGATGATATTGGCAGGGATCTCCTTGCGGATGATCTTCCCGAAGATGGTATCACCACCGGGCCTGGCAGCCTGAGCCTTGCTGATCTCATCAGCCATGGCTGCCGTGCCCACGCTCCTCCCACCGCGCTGCGCCTCGCTTCCTCCGGTGGCCTCGCCCCCCGCCGCGCTCATTGGGTCGACAACTCGGCGCAGGCCAGCTCTGGCCAACGCGATTGGTAACTTCACCTGTCTTTGCCGCCCTCGTTGGCCCGGAGTGGTAGGGCTCGGGAGGTGCGGAGGGATTCGGGGACGGCTGACAGCGAGTCTGCGGAGGGATCAGTGGCGGGAGACGACGGGAGATGTGGCCTGAAGGGCTGTTTCACGTAATGGGGTTCCAGGGGAGGTTGTTGCAGCCGGAAATGTTGTTTATTGCCACATCAAATTCAGCCCAATACCGGTGTGTGTTATCGGGATGTGTTCTGCAGCCAAGTGACTGTTGCTGTCACGGCTGCCCTAAGTTTTCCATGAAAGTTTGAAGGACAAACAGAAGCTGCTCTGAATCCAGTGAATCCTGGAGACCCTGATGCCTTGACAGCTGAGAGCTGTATGATTCTGGAACAGAGCAGAAGGTGAACAAATCACATCAGTGTCTCATGGCTGCTTATGGCCTGGATACGCGGAGTCTTCACTGGGTTGGAAACTGGCTGGATAGCCAAGCCTAAAGAGTGGTGGTAAATGGTGTCACAATTTAGCAATGTCAAACGGTGTCAAGAGTTGGTGACTGGTCACTAGTGGTGTCCCTCAGGGCTCGGTGATAAGGACAGTGTTGTTTAATATCTTCATTGATGATCTGGATGATCTGGATCAAGGGCACCCTCAGTAAATTTGCAGACAACACCAAGTTGGGTGGGAGTGTTGATCTGCTGGAGGATGGGGAGGCTCTGCAGAGGGATCTGTACAGGCTGCATTGATGGGCTGTGGCACTTGGGTCCTGCACGGGTCCTGCACTTGGCCCACAACAACCCCATGCAATGCTACAGGCTTGAGGAAGAGTGGCTGGAAAGCTGTTCGGTGGAAAAGGATCTGGGGGTGCTGATTAATGGCTGAACATGAGCTAGCTTGTGCCCAGGCAGCCAACAAGGCCAATGGCATCCTAGCCTGTATCAGAAATAGTGTGGCAGCAGGGCCAGGGCAGTGATCATCCCCCTGTACTCAGCACTGTTGAGGCTGCACCTCAAATCCTGTGTTCAGTTCTGGGCTCCTCACTACAAGAGACTAAAAGGTGCTGAAGCAGGTCTAGAGAAGGGCAACGAAGCTGGTGAAGGGTGTGGAGCACAACTCTGGTGAGGAACAGCCGAGGGAACTGGGGTTGTTTAGTCTAGAAAAGAGAAGGCTCAGGGGGGACCTTACCACTCCCTACAACTACCTGAAAGGAGGTTGTAGTGAGGTGGAGGTCAGTCTCTTCTCCCAACTAACAAGTGATAGGACAAGAGGTAATGGCCTCAAGCTGCACCACAGGAGGTTTAGACTGGATCTTAGGAAAAAAATCTTCACAGAGAGGGTTGTCAGGCATTGGAACAGGCTGCCCACGACAGTGGTGGAATCACCATCCCTGGAAGTGTTCAAGAAACATGTAGATGAGGCCCTCAGTGACATGGTTTAGTGATGAACTTGGCAATCCTGGGGTAACGGCTGGACATGATGATCTTAGAGGTCTTTTCCAACCTAGTTGATTCTATGATTCAAGGCCTTTCAGGGCTGGAGGGGCCCATCAAGATAGGGGATGGGCTGAGCTAGGTGTTAGGTGCTGCTAATATCAGAATGGCTCTTGCAGAGGGGAGATCGTGGGCAGTTTGATGTGTCAGCCCTTCTATACATCAGCCATTTCCTCTCTATAAAACAAACCAGCCAATATGACCAGGCAATAATCCACTGAGGACAACACATTATGACATGTAGTCATAAATATTTTTTTATACATATATGCAAAATGAAATATTATATATACAGCAAAATCAAAAAGCGGAGGGGGAACTAACAATGTAACAATAAAGTAACAAGTAACAATGAAGTAACAATGAAGCTTCATTTTCTGAACTTTATAGTTAAAATAGATTCAATCTGATTTCCCCTCAAGCTTTGTCACAAAGTAAACATATATGAACGCCTGCATTAAAATTTTTAGACAAAGCTTCTCACTCCAAGTTGTTGATTGTTGCTACACAACTGACTACTGCTATTACCAGTTGCTGATAGTGAGGTGTAATAGCTTGAGATAGGTATATATTGGCATTATTAATCATAGGTACACTTGCTACTGGTGATTTTTCTGGTAGCACAGTTGCTAGCAGTGACTATTTTGTGGTAAACCGTAATAGAGAAATTTAGATGAAGAAACCCTCACATCCTTGTGTTTTACAGACTCTTGCAAACCCACGGTCGTGACCTCTGTGCACCTGTGGGCCAGGTCACCCTTCAGGCAGTGGCAGGGCTGGAGACTGGCCCTGCTGCAGTACTGCAGGCCCTGGGGGGCTTATGTGGTGTCCTGGGCAATGGGCTGGGAAGTCCGCTAAGGCAGTAAGTGCCCTATGGACCCTAGCACCTACTATCAAAGGCAATCCTAATGTCAAAACCTGCAACTCTTCTTTAGGTCACCTGAAGAACCATATCTGATTTTTTCCAAAGTTTAGGCTGGATTCCTACCTACTAACTTCAGTAGGCATAAAAACAGGGTAATGGTTTAAATTGTGTAGTTGTTCTTCAGCCCATCATAATACTGTCTCCAAGAGAAAAAATGTTCAAACAGAATATGAAACAGCCTTATCAGTTCTGATACATAATCCTTGATTAGCTCAGTACCACTATTAAAGAAGAAAGGGGTAGGGGGGTATAGGAGGGTAGGCAGGAATTAAGAGTTTAAATGCAACCAAGCTCTTCTGGGAAATAACACCAAGTGTTCAACCACGTGTTGGCCACACACTGACGGCTTTCTGGTTTGAAACTGAGATTCTCTCTCGGAAGAAGCAGGTATAATACCTTGTGCCGGCAACCCACGCCGAAAGAGGGGCCTGCGGGCAGGCTGTCTGCTGCCGTCGGACCCCTCCGGAAGTCAGCGGCGGTACTGCTGTAGCCGAGGCTGGCGCTGGCCGGATCAGCGGCCCGGAACTACAGGGATGAAGAGCGGCACTCGCCGCGGCGCGGACACGCCACCTCTTCGGTCGTCACTTCCGCACCCAACTCTCCCCGTCTCGTCCGGACCGGAACGGGAAGGCGGTCGCCATGGCGAGCAGGCGGCAGGTGAGCGCGGCGCGCATGCGCGGCCAGGGGTTTTGTGCGGGAGTGACCGTTAACTGTCGGTGTGGTCTCGTCTAGCCCGTGGCTCCCGGTACTCGGGGATCGCCACGAAAGAAGGTGGAGCCAGGGCCAGTGGGAAAAGGATGAGGAGGGCCTACGCCGGTGTGGTGGTCCAGGCTGCTCGCTCCCTCCCGCTCTTCTCGTTCCCTCCGTTGCCTCCTTAAGGCGCTCGTGGGCCCGACCTTGTAATTGCCTGTTTGTCCGGCGTCCTGCGTGAGGTCGGGGTCACTCGTGCCCTGAAGAGTCATGGGTCCTGCCCTCGAGAGCCGGCCCCATCGGGGGAGTTTGTCCGTCATACGCTGCCTGGAGCTGCTGGTAGTGCCCGCTGCCCCTGGGAGGCGTACGGTGTTCCTCCTAAACCTGCGGCCTTCGGCTGTAAATAGTGACTACACACAGGTTTCGTACATAGAGAATGTGTCACCGGAGGGTAGAAACTTTTCCCCTGGCATTTATAGCCTCAAAAAGCAGAGGTTTTCCGGGCAAGAAAGACGTAGAACTAGGTAATAGAAAGAAAGGTTTTGTATGCAAAAGATGATGTACAAAAGGAAAGGAGTTGAGAGATGACAATGAGAGGTTAAAATATGTCAGGAGAATGAACTGTGAAGGGAAAATGAAGAAAAGCAGACGAGTTATTTGAACCTTTCAACTTCACGGTATAGGGTACTTCTGGGGGGCAGTTGAGCCCCTGTTTCAGACGTGTTCTTAAGCCTCGTATTGGGAGGACTAGTACACTGAGCTATTAGGGAAGTTCTGTGTTTCATTAGGTCACTGTAGACCTCAAAGTATTAGTATATTAGTACATATTGCTTCAAAGTCATCTTATGTATGTATCTCTGTGGTTGGTATGGTGCAGAACTTTATATGAGGGGTTTGCAGAAACTGGCAAATAGCAGAGGAAGACGCCTGAAAATTGTTGATCAGAGTTTAGAATAACCATAAACCACTTCTTCACGTTTCACCATGCACTCAAAACCATTTATGGTGCTAACTTTACTGTTCACAAAGATGGCAAAATTACCCTGGGTTAGAAATCCTGTCCAAATAATTTAGTCAAATCTCTTAAAATATATATATACAGAACAAGAAAATTGTTTGCTGACTTTTAATTCGCTTGGTTTACTTACTACGGATTCAGCCCTCTAGGGAATGCTGTAGTAGAAGGTAGCACGATTCTGTTCAGTTGCTAATTATCAAGGACACAAGCTGAAAAGGAGGTAGCAGAGTCTGTGTTCTCTTTTGTATGTCTCTCCTCAGGTTTATTTAACTGCTTGTCAAGTTACATACTAATTCTTCTAGAAGTGGCAAAAGTTTTTCGCTTGAACAGTCATGAGACCCTTAACGCAATTGAGAATGCACTGAAAGATCTGTAATGCAGTAGCATATACTAAACACAATGCTAAATCATAAATTATAATAGATACTACAACATGGTCTAATCCATGTGGTGAAGCAAGGTTGGAGTTTGTTCATATTTGTAAGTTGTCCCTTACTGAGACTAAAGCTGTGGTAGCATTATGTTAAAGAAGCAGTACTGAACTGGAGAGTTTCCTATTCTCATGCCTTCATCTTCTTCCTAAAACCTCACTTTCGGTGCGTGTACACTTCTGGATGAATTATTTCAAGGTGTGGCCAAGTGAGCACGTGAGCAGAGGGTGAGAACTTAGCTTGAAAACCTGAAAACTGTGTTGACATCTGTTGGGAGAAATAGCTGTTTCTGTCATTGGCAGATTTAAAGCGGAGGCAGCACTTCTTCAGGGCCCTGCCAGGATGTTGTTATTGGCCTTTTAGGGGACAGTCTTGTTTGTATTTCCAAATGACAGATAGAGAGCATGCTGACAAAGAAGGTGGGCATTTCTCAGTTACAGCCCTGTGTATCCTTCTAAGAAATTTTTGGCATACTAATTGTGAGAAAACAATTTAAAGTTATAATGAAATACTTGGAATTGTGCTTTCTAGATATGCAAAAACACACTTCAAAAGGCACCTTGTTATCAATATTTTTTTATTTTTTACGGTGCTTGTTAGGGATTCTTGTCAATCTCTGGTACACTCCAAAAATAGTCTGTTAAGGACTTGAGGATTTCTGTAATTCATTACAGTCTAACGAATAAACAGCCAAAACCATGAGCTGTGATTCTTGAGGGTTTTGCTATATGTAAATACTGATGCGTGTCACTTTTATATTGTAAATGCTAATTTTTTTTTTAGTGTTTGCTTTTACTGAAGTTTTTCTTTGCTGATCTGGCAGTTTATATTTAGGGACTTTGCTTTCTTTTGGTTTTGCCACATTACCTGTGGAAGATTATGCCCAGGTGTTATACAGAGACATAAAAAGTCTCTATAAAGACGGTTTTAGATCCTTTTGAAATTTACTTCTCTCATGTTGGCTTGTAAGTGTGAAAATAGTTCAGGCATTTGTGTTTCTATATTTTGTAATCAGATAATTTGACATTTACAGTTACTCTGATTTCTGTTGGATTTATTTGATATTGGCGCAATAAATATGTTTGCATCAACATATTTGCAGGATTATATTTGTGTAATGCCAAATGATTAGAGTGTGGTGCTAATACTCTAGCATCTTAGCTTAATTTGAAACATCTAGAACTGTCTAGGATATTTCCTCACGTCCGCTTTGGATGAAAGTTATTTAATCAGAGATTGAAGAGTAGTATCTTAGATACCAATTCCGTATCTAAATTGTACTAAGTGGAAAGAACATGAAAGATTGGTTGGAACTAGATGATCTTTAAAGGATCCTTCCAGCCCAAACCATTCTGTGATTCTGTGCTCAACCAGATCATCCTAATTGCAGCATGTTCATTTTAACTAAGAATCCTGCTAGGAAACAAGCTAATTCTATTGATGTTGTATTGACAGGTGTTGAAACTTTTTAAATCATTACACAGAACCCGGCAAGAAGTTTTTAAAAATGATACCAGAGCCCTTGAAGGTGAGATACCTTTTTTGTGTCGTGCAGACTTGCCTATCTTTCCATGGAACTTTCTTCTCTGAATTCACAGGAAAAGAATTCTTAACATAATCTTCCTTTAAGTTGTACCTTTCATATTTTATAATTAATCATTGGGAAAACTTGTGTGTCCATACCTAGATACCCTTTAATTTTAAACAAAAAACCAGTTGTTAGATTCAAGCACTCAAGCCACATTTCATAAGGAAAACATCTCTTTTTTTGGAACCTTGGTGATCTTCCTGGGCTTTTTATTTTACCTGGGGTTTTTTTGTTTGTCTTTTTTTTCACTTTCCTCTCTTGAGTCCAGCCAAAGCATGTTTAACTGCACTAAGCATTTGAGTTGATTCTCTTTCTGTATGGTTGCTTCTCAGAGGATAAATACTACTTTTTTAATAAACCAGCTTTTAGTAGTGTCTCCTGTTTTTAAAGCTCAGAATGCTAGGTAGGCAATCATATTTTATTCCTATAGCAGTCAACTTAAAACATAGCATCACCTGAATTCCATGGAAAACTTATTTTAAAAATACTTCAGGCAGTGTGCACCCAGAAAGTGCTGTAAAGAATTTAGGATTATGAGCTTTGAGGCAGTGACTAAGACAAGATACAGGTTTTTTTCACTCTTGTTTGTTTGTTTACTTTGTTTAGCTGCAAGGCAAAAGATAAACGTAGAATTCAAAAATCACCAAGATGAGACATCTGAAGAGAAGATAAATGAGGTACTTCTTGGTTTCGTTGTTTTTTTCCACTTTTCTTAAGAATACTTACATGATCTCTAAACCAGTGTAAGCACCTCTTGAGACATTGTGAGAGCCAGGTGAGTTCAGAAAGGCTTTTACGTGGATCTTTGTTTAGAAATGTATTGATACCTCCATTTATATTAATATTATGTTACAGAATTTTGTACATACAAAAGCACAGAATGAGAAAGTGTCTTCAGGTATTTCAATATGCTTATAATTAAGGAAAAAAAAGTTTTATGTTGCTATTTTCACATGACTATTTTGTATACTTTGCTCATAATATCTATTTGAGCCACTTAAGGTCACTTAAGTTTACCTAGCCTTTGTTGTATAGGGAAGCACAGAACGGTAGAGAGAAATTTGATAATCTGCTCAGTTACTGGCAGACATAAGAAATTATTTTGATTCCTGATCACAAATGAGGCAGCATCTCTCATGGGAGGCAAAAAACAACGAAATGATCGTGACTATTGTAATAGGGAGGTATTGGGCTTTTTTGTTGCTTTTTCCTCATGGTGCTTTAGAAGGAGTAGAACGTTCTGTTAACTCACTATGTAAGTTCCCTTTGCTTCGTTACGATGTTAGCACTTTTTATTGAGTCATTTTTCTGAAACTTACTGGCACCTGTATTGAAACTTCTGTATTTTAGATAATTTTAGTTCTTAACATCCATTCACAGTGAATAACCTAGTCCTTGTGATTCAGCCTTTTAATATTTACATTGTCATTGGACACTAGTTGGAGGAAAGTGCCTCCATCTGTCCTTTGCAGAAGTAAATCTAAACTTTTGCCTCATACCAGCCACTGGGCAGTAACATAAATAGTTCTGAGTATTTAGTTAGCACTTTCTGGTGTTTCTGCTTCTCATCAGGCACCTGTAGTGATACTTCTGTGTCTGTGTTCCCAGTGTCTGATCTGTTAAATTTTATGTTCTTTTTGTTACAGGTCTACAGGAAAAATGCTTGCTGTAGTTTTTAGATCTATATTTGTCAGGAATGGCAACCAACAAAATACACATTTATAACTTTTCAATATGAGTTAATGGTATCTTGCTTAAATATACAAGTGGAAGAACTTCTAGACTTCCATCACAGCTACAGAATTCTAGAACATCATAGAAGCTTTATATGTACATAGACTCTGATGCAGAAGAACAGAATCAAATAATATACTAGACTTGTGAGAATTTGGGTGCTTCCTTGCATAAAAACAGGGATGTTAGTATTCTGCTTTGGACAGCAGCTAAAAAATGGATGTTGACCAACCAAATATGCATTCCTTTGCCAGAACAGAAAGCTGCATTGTCTAATATGACATCAAATAGGTATGTATTGACCTAAGGAGGTAGGAGGTCTGCAATATTATTAGAATGTGAGATGTAGCAGCTGATTCTACTGCAGCAGTTTAATTCAGATCAGGAGTGCACCTCTGAAGTTACTTCCTGGCATTTGGCTTGTGTTGTGAAGCAATCTTAGAGCAAATGGCAGAATTTCTTTAAGACGAATCTGAAGTGAAATCAGGAAAATCAAGAGCATACAGCCTAGCTACTGATGGACATTCAGTAGGGGGAACTGGAGGCTATCTAATCCAAACTCTTAAAAGGGATAGGTGGAGAGGAGAAATTCAGTTTAGGTGTCCAGTCTTGAGCTCTAACCTTCGCAAAGATCCGTTTCTGTTGGTACATGCAATTTCGTAGTGTAAGCATGTCTCCCAAAATGTCTCACTCATACAATTTCAGTTTTTACTGATGCAGGTATCATGCAAACAAATATTAGACTTCTCTTAATCTTTGAAAAGAAAAACTAGCAAGGGCGCTACTGCTTATCTTCTTAATGAGGGAAAGAACTTTAGGTCTTTTGCCAAATAATAACGCCACTGCTAATCTTTAGGTAATGTCTTGTTCCCATGCTACTTCTCTGCAAAACCCAGTATTCTTAATTCCTGTCATGTTTTGCCCTTATTTGCCCTTTTTTTTTTTTTTCCTTATTTCAAGAGCTGGAATGTTAATAGAAGTAGATTGCCCTTTCACTAAGAGTGGTCAGATGTTACTGAGGCATTCACTAATGTCTTTGATCACTGGACACTAGTTACTTTCTTTGGTACTTGTATTCTACCTTATTCATTTGCAGTTTTAATTTGGTAAATAGAATTTATACTGCTGTATGTTACAGAGCAGAAGCATTCTTCCTCTCGTGCTGTATGTCAGGGTATCTTATGTATCCACCTATAAGTTATTCTAGGATCCCCAAAGTAAAAGCTGTGTATAGGTAGTGCATAACTAACTGAATAAAATATAGATATATAGATATAATAAAATATAGAAAAATAAAAATAGAATTGACTGGCTTTGTTGTATGAATAGCTGTCTAGCATGGATAACACTTTCAGAAATAATTACATATCAGTTAAATTACTCTGTATTGTTTGTTGTTTTGTTTTTCCCTTTTACTAGCTTCTGAAAATAGCTTCAGATGTTGAAGTGATTCTTCGAACTTCTGTTATTCAGGCTGTTCATACAGATTCCAACAGAATAGGTGAGTAAAGCTATGTGCTAAAAAGATGTTTAAAAATGTTGTAGTTCAGCAAATAAATAGAGAACTTGAAAACTAAGTGAAGGGCAAAAGTCTGTCTATCTGTCATTTCTCTGCCCAGACCGTTAGTTTAAGCCTGTTGACTAATGTCTCTACCTAGGACAGATGGAGGTTTCAAAGGCAGAGAGTTCCTACACAAATATTTTGATACAGAGGCTGCTAGAGGCAGTGACTACGTTTAGTGCCCTCATTGAGAGAAAGAAGTTGTAAATTGGCACCTTAACTGTTAAGAGCGACAGCAGTTATGTAGCTGATCAGCATGCATGTACTGGCTAGTCAGTCAGTGTATATCTAGATGTAGTGTCCACAGTATCTGTAGGTGCTTACTTTATCAAATAGGTAGAAGCTTTTTGAGGAAAATTAGCCAGTGCAGTATGTACACTGTCCATAGAACAGTGTGGTATTTTTTTGAGGGTTGAGTGTTCTTTTCCAAAACCTTGTTCTGACAATTCAAATTCTGAAATTATAATTCCTGGTTTAGAAGTTATTTTATCTTAGAGTCAAACACAAGAGAAGCAGTAAGTTCAGTGTACAACTGTGTGGTAGAGGATAGAAGAAATCTTCAGCTGTGTACATTGTTTTCATTTCACTTCTGTTCAGTGGTGTCTGTAAAGCTATATGACTGTTTCAGTTTTAGATTTGATAAAGCACTTAACTTTAGAACAGCTATTATGATCGAGACTAAAGATGCGTCTAGCTAGAACAGTGTAGAGTCTTCCACAGTGATCCTAGGCAGATGACAGTAAAAGAGAGGAACAGAGCAAGTGAAATTTTACATCTTTCAGCTGTTTAAACCTGGAAGCACTTCATGAGTCAGGGATGGTTCCTCTTCTAGTTGTTCTCAGTGGGTTTCTCTCATGAACTTGCTTCTGTCAACCTATGCAAATTTCTTGCATCCAAGAACCTTTCACGACGAATTTACACTGTTTTTTATGAAGTCACTTGCAGTACTTTTGAATTTGGCCCTACTCTTTAGTTGCTATCCATTTTCAGTAAGCATGAGTTTTTAAGCCCCTTATTGCCCCCTTTTTGGTTTTTTATCCCCCCTATGGAACAACTTCCCTGAAACAACAAGTGAATGTCTGTGATCATTCTGTTGCTGTTTGCTGCACTCTTTTCAATTCTACTCTATCTCCCTTAAGATGATTAGGAGCTTGCTCTCTCAATCAGAGCTGAGCACAGTCATCAAGCTCTGGGCAAACCAGGCATTTAAACACACACTGATGGTACAGGGATGTTTTCTCTTTCATTCCCCACTGGTTTCCTAGTCATTCCTAATTCTAAATTTCATTTTTGGCTGCTGTGCATACATACATTTATTTATTTTTATAAAATTAATCTTGTATTCACTAAACTAATCTGAATGGTTATAGTTAATTTTTGAATTTGTCACTTTCTTTGTGATATTATTTTGCTTGTTTGGGGTTTTTTTGACCTGTATGCATTCCATGTCTCTACATGTAATTTTGTCTGTCATTTTACTGGTTATTTTGTTAAGTCTAACTCTCATCCTGCAATTCTTCACAGTAAGCCATCTTCTTAAAGAACTTACTCAGGATGGTATCATTAGAAAATGTCCTTTTCCAGGTTACTTACAAATACCTTGAACAGCACAGATGACAAAAAATACCTGTAGAACTCCACTTTTGACATCCCAACATTGGGAGACCTGTTCATTTATTGTTGACCTCGTCCAGTTTAAACAGTGACTTGCAAGACTTTCTGTGACAGTAAGGCTGTTGCTTTCTTAGAAGCATGCCCTGAGGGACTTAGGAAATCCAAGCATGTTGTGCAGCTCCTGGGCAGCCCCCCAAGAGCTGTTCAAATAATTCCATCAAGAACTGTAGGGCATAACTTCCCTGGCAAAAGTAACATGAATTTGTGTTCAAATATTAATTTATCTTTATGTCAGTGAGTAGGGGTGGGGTTAGGAGCCCAGCCAGAGCCCATCTAGAGCTGATCTTGGCAAGGAAGGTGAACGACAGCGAGAACAACTTCTATAGATATACCAGCAGCAAATGGAAGAGGAGGGAAAATGTGAGCCCACAGCTGAATAAGGTAGGGAACCTGGTAACGAGGGACACAGAAGAGTCTGAGGTGCTTGTACCTTCACCTCAGCCTTTACTGCAAAGGTTCGCCTTCAGAAATCATGGGCCTGAGACCACTGGGAATTTCTGGAGCAAGAATGATTTACTTTTGGTAGATGAAGAAAAGGCTAGGAATATTTGAACAGAAAGGACATAGACAAATTCATGGGACCTGATGTAACTCACCCATGGGTGGTAAGGGAGCTGGCTGATGTCAGTGCAAGGCCACTCTCAAGTCATCTTTGAAATGTCATGATGATTAGGGGAGTTGCCTGAGGTCTGGAAGAAAGCAAATGTCTCTCCTCTTTTCAACGAAGTCAAGAGGGAGGATCTAGGAAACTGGTCACCCTCACCTCGATCCCTGGAAAGGTGGTTAAGCCATGCCTGGAAGCTGACAGAATGGGAACGGGGAGTAGTCAGCAAGGATTTACAAAGGTGAGATCTTCTCTGACCAGCCTGATCCCTTTTACAGTGAAATTACTTGACTCAGCAGACAAGGGCAAAGTACTGCTGATTGTCTGTTTTGAGAGTAGCAGAGTTTTAATGCTGTCTCCTTTTAAATACCCATAAACAAAAAAGGATAGAATTGCCCCTGCCTAATTTTACAGACTTCTAAGAGGAGTGGCAAAGAGGCTTGTGGGGAAAAGGAGGTCATTCAGAGTGTAGTACTGGTCAGGAAAATGTCCTGCAGCAAAAAATCTGGAGCGCATCTGTACAAGGGTGCATTTAACCTACTTATGAATGCAGAGGATGTCATTATGCAGTGTTTTGCCCATCTTTTTTTTTTTCTGTATCCATTTTGAATAGGTCTTAGCTTTGCTTCTCACTCTGCAATTGATCTTATTGCAGCAAGAGCAAAACAATGCTCTGGAAACAGCCATCACAATTTGAGAGATGTCTGGTTTGTGTGTGTTTGGAATTTATATTGAAGTGAGAATTATTTAGTCTTGATAATATAGTGAATCACCAATTAAAGGATCAGGAATCCTTAGAAAAATAAATCCAGAGCATCATGATAGAAGTTCATAGAATGAACAGTATAAAAAATAGATAGAATGGATTCTTATTTGTCCTGGTATAATTTGAATGCAAAGAGCATTCAATGAAGTTGAAATTTACATCCAAAGCTAATGCAAAAAAAAAGTAATTTTTATTTTACACAATAAATAATTCTTAAAGGTCATGGCAATGAAAAATCTTTGTGGCCAGGAGCAAGGTATTGAAAATACAAAAAAGCAGAAAATCAAATTTGATGCTTAGCTTGATACTGTAGTAAAAGAGTAAAAGCGAATCTCCTTACAAAAGGAATATACAGACCTTTCCACCATGGTAAATTGATTAGTAACGGAACATTATTCCAAATTGTTACTCTTTGAGCAGCCTCCTATAGTGTTTGCATCTTTCCTAAGAATCCAGCTTTGATTAGCCAGCACTAAGAACTAAGTAATTCTGGTATAGCTCTTATTATTATTAATGTCACTGGTAGCACTGGTAGCCATTAGAAAATTCAGGAAATTCAGAATGTTAGGGAGTTGAGATAGTTGTCACTATTTTAATAGCAGTTTATAGTTAATAGCATGGTCAGTTTAGTGTGAAATTGTACCTAAAAAATAAATAATATTCTGTATATGTAACTAAATTAATATATTATGTATATGTATCTAAAAAAAATAAGTAGGTGTGCTTTCCACTGCTACTCCATTTTGCTGAATATCTCACCCAACCGTTTTCATCCTTTCTTGTTTGTAAAGAAAAGTTGTTTTAAGATTAAAAAGAGGAAAAAGGTTGGAAGTGGGATTTCAATTTCCAGTTGAATCTATGGCTGAACGTTTTCATGGTTTAATCCCAGCTGGCAACTAAGGCCCACACAGCCGGGACTGGAGAGCAAATTGGGAGACTAAATGGGAGAAAACGTATGGGCTAAGATAAAAACAGTGTAACAACTAAAGCAAAAGCCACATAGGCAAGCAAAGCAAAGCAAGGAATTCATTCTCTGCTTTCCATGGGCAGGCACTGGTCAGCCATCTCCAGGAAAGCAGAGCTCCATCATGTGTAATGGTGACTTGGGAAGACAAATGCCATCGCTGCAAATGTCTCTCCGTCTTATACCAGCTTCTGTGGCTGAGCAAGATGTCATATGGTGTGGAATATCCCTTCGGTCAGCTGCAGTCAGCTGTCCTGGTTGTGTCCCTTCCACACGTCCTGTGCATTTATATAATGAAAGTATCAAGTGGATCTTCTCATTTTACTTTACGTTTTAGCACCTAGGAGACAGTTTCTGTTGGGAAGTTTGTTGTAGGAAATGCCTGTGTAGGTTTGTGAGTCTGCTTAGGTATTCAGTTCCAGTACAGCTTTGATTAAGGAAGTTTTAGCAGACCAAAAATCAACCTTCTTGATCCTTAATACTCTGTGGTAACTTAAAGTGCCAATAGTTACAGTTAGCTCTATCATTCCTTTTATGGTAGCGTCTTTTCTGGTATCATTGCTTTTATGGTATCACCACCATATGACAGGCTTGGGACAGATTTATTTAAAAAAAAAAAAAGTAGAAGTACAACCCTAAGGTGGCTGCTTGAGTTGCTGCTTGTTGGCAAAGAAAAATAAGCAACCTCATTTGAATGTTTACTTGTTACTGTTCTTCATCTCAAGTGCTACATGTTTGTTTTGGAAACTTTGTAAGTGAAGTTTTACTTTGCTGTAGTAGAAAATCTAGTGGCCTATTTTGAAAAAAGTGTAAAGTACTTACATTTGGGCTGTATTTGAATTAGTATAACGTCTTTGCTTCAGGCTTCTTTTAGGTTTGGGAGGGCAATGGTTTGGGATGAAGGAATCAGTTGCTATGTTGTATGAAGGAGCAGGGGAAAAAGAAACTAGGTAAAGTGTTTCAGAAAGCTGTTGCAGCTCACTCCTTAAGTGAGTTACTGTCAATCTTTAGACTCTAAATTTTTGTATTACAGCTGACAATATACAATTTAGCTACCACTGTTTTTTTCTTTTTTTTTTTTTTTCAATCATGCATCTCCAATATAACTAATAACCAGAAATAAAAAGCCAAAGACTTGTTTTAGGTAGAGCAAATACTAGTAAGGGGTACATTTTTCCTAATCAAATAAAATTATTCTGTGGTGTCATAGAAGCAGTGCACAAGCCAATGATATTCTTTAAAAAGAATATGAGACATAGTAGTGTATAATCATGTTGGGGTAAATCTTTGACAAAAAAATTCAGCTGAGGTTTTCTTACTAAAGAGAAGACAATTTCAGTTACGAGCTTGTTAGATAATTATTCTGTTCTTTTGTTTTTTTAAAGGTTTCAGTGTGAGTTACTTGGTAGTATACAAGTACCTCTGTTCTATTAATTTCATTTTCATTTCAGATTAGGGTGATGCAAGAAGAGATTTCAATTTAGTAATATACCACACATGCAGTATGTCCTGGTGATTTTGGTTTGGTGTGTTGCCAGGGTATGTTTGAAACTTAGCTTTGAAAAGGAATGTTAAAAATTCTTATTTCAGTCTTTGTTTGGACTTCTGTTTTTCAATATTTTATATCCAGTTCTGTTTTTCTTTGGCATTTATGTTTCGAGTACCTATTCTAGGTGTGTAGGTCGACATGTTTTGTTATAAATTTACTCAGATGTAAAAGAAATGCAATTGAAATTTTACTTAAAGCTTTTAGAAACTTATTAAACACATCAGTATTAGTACACAGATGTGCAAGGAGCATACCTTTAAAGAAATCAGTTTTCTTTCTTAGAAGGTGTGGAATATTAGTGCACTTTGATCATAATATTACTCATTGCACGCACAGCCGCACAAACACACAGTTTTACAGGTTTACTGTACCTTTCACAGCCATCTGACCCAGTCAAATTACATTAGGGTTTCATGTGTTTGTGTTTTAGCTTTTGCTGCTGGAGCAAATCAGACATCACACACCTTCTCCCCTTCCTGAGGAAGGGAAAGCTGATTTCTGAAGAGCTAGAAGGCAAGAACTTAAGAGTCAGGAAGAGGTTAAAATGGCATATGATTAGGCAAACCTTAACACACCACACCTGTGTGACGACACAATGGCCATAATTTTCATTTGGTACTTTCTTTTGCTGTTGTTCTTTAAAACAGGTAGGGCAAGGTGAATATTACAGATGAGATTCCAGGGCTTTGGGGGAAAACAATTTTTGAATTTTAAATAGTATTTTCCATAAGATTATATTCTTAGAGGGATTTTTTTTCTGTTACAGTGCTCGTACCCAGGAAAGATCTGCTACAAGACAACACTCCTTACTTTGATAAACCAACAAAAAAGCATGAATCCTGAGGAAAATACATCCCTCTCCCCAGAAGGTTAATATCCTGTAATGAGATCTCTGAAAACCAATAGTGGATACCTGTATTAAAGCTAAATTTAAAAAATCGTTGTATATTGTTACCAGGAAAATAGGAACTGAAACCAAGTCACTGTTTTCATTGTGTTCTGTGGTATCATTGCACACTTCTGTGGAAGATACTAATACTTCCACAGAAGTGGATACTAAGACTTCCACTTCAAGATGCACAGTTATCAGGAAAATACGCTGCTGAACTGTGTTACTTCAGCCAGTAATGTTTTTAATGACAGCTGTCAGAGATCGTTTCTTAGCAATCCAGAGGGGTTTGGGTGTTGTTTTTTGGTTTTTTTTCAAAAGTAAATACAAGTTAAGTGCAGTTCTTAATCCTGATAATATTTATTTATAAGTTTATTGTCAATCGTATACTGTTTTAAAGTAATGGAAGACCATCTTGTGCCACTTGCCATTAAATTTATGCTTTGCACCAAAAGCATGATTTCTAAAGTTGCCATGAATTGTACACTAATATATTGTGATTCCTGGGAGAGTTCTTAAGGTTTATCTGAACAAATTATTTAGGTTTTACAGCTGTGAGAGCATGCGTAGTGTTTTTCTTCTCCCCTACACCTTTGAATGAGCAGAAGTGGTAGTTTTGGGTTCTTAGATGACAGCAGAACACATGAACCCAACCCCAGCTGTGATTATGGAGTGACTTCCTGAGGTATTTTTCGAAAGAGAAGAGGCTTGTTGATAAGTTGCAAGTGATCTGACTTGCTGAGAGTGAATTTATTTACTAAGCCCTTATAATTTCAATTTTTTTAATGGAGACTTACTTGCTTCTTGTGGAATTTCTTGCAATGATCACTTTAATTTTAATCAGAACCAGATAGAACCGCAGTGATTTATAGAATCTTCTCTGTGAAATCAGTAACAGGCACCATACTAGGATCTAAATACCTCACACAGGAGTGAGGTAGCGCAGTGATACCTCTCAGCTCTGTGTCAGGTTCCAGTGATTCTGTTTCTTTTTAATAAGCCTTCAAGATGTCTATATTGCAAATCTCTGTGGGTTGTGACATGGCTTCATTGACTGAGTAAATGGGAAACTTAAGTGCCTGCATCCCGTCTCTTTCTCAGATAGCATGTCAGTGCGATCAGAACTCTTTTCTTTAAAACAATTGCTTGTGGCTGCTGTGGGCAGGGACATATGCAAGGCCAGCAGCAAATATGTTGTCAGTAACCCTCTTCCAGTTGCACTGATACTCTGTGTTGTAGCTAGAAAGCAGCAAGGGGATGAAGGAGATACAATGAAATGAGTGGAGTTCTTGCAGTTTCTTGCAGTTTTAGTGGCTCCACTAAAACCCAAGTGCATTGGTCTGCAGGCGATGTGCTGTTCTAGGCTTCTTGTGTTTACTTTCTGAAGGACAAGGTGTATTCTGTAGCTGATCTTCCTCTGCAGCCTGCTTACATTGACTTTTGTCTTCCCTGTAAGGAGCATAAGAGAGAGGTATGCAAGGGAGAGAAAATATTTGGCAGTTGCAGCTGTAAAGAGAAGAGAGAACATTACCTCAAGCAGTGTCATAGAATCACAGAATGGTTTGGGTTGGAAGGGACCTTGAAGTTCATCCAGTTCCAAACACCCTGCCGTAGGCAGGGACACCTCCCACTAGACCTGGTTGCTCCAAGCTCTGTCCAACCTGGCCTTGAACACTGCCAGGGGCAGTCACAGCTTCTCTTGGCACCCTGTGCAAGCGCCTCACTGCCCTCACAGGAAAGGATCACTCCCTCCATTTTATGCAGCCCAGCATACAGTTGGCTTTTTCTGGGTTGCAAGCGCACACTGTTGAGCCTTTTGCTAGTCACCACCCCAAGTCCTTCTCCTCAGGGCTGCTCTCAGTCCAGTCTCTGCCCAGCCTAAAAGTGACCAATTTTTAAGCTGAAATAATGAAATGGGTCTGGCAAGAATAACAAATTATACAACCATTAAGGTATACACCCCATGGCACGCTGAAACTGGTAAAAATTCATCTCTTGTAGACCTGCTGCTTAAGGCTATGGGAATATTATATTAGTGATTTTATCCTTCAGGTTGATTTCATAGAAATCACTGACAGCTGGTAGAATTCATTCATTTGGTAGCGATGTAAAGTAGTAGTGCCTGTTACCGAGCAAAGCATGTACTGAAAGATTAAGTGATGCCAACAGTAGATGGCGACCTTTAGTATGTTTGAGGAAGCCGCAAGTGCAGGAACTATTCCATCTGACTGTTGCTTCTGTATTGTTCTGCCATCCTGTGTTTTAGGTTTTCATTTTTAACAAGAATTAACATTAGTAGAAAGATAGTGCAGAAAGGTCAGTTTACGGGGTCAGGCTTGGGATTTGACAGGCATTTATGTGTTTCATCTTGCCTACGTCTTGAATATATATTTGTAATTAAAACACAGAACAGGTCACTGGAGTAACAGGCACAACTGCTGAAAGCAGACATGAAAGAAAA
The DNA here is from genome assembly GCF_963264785.1 of Psittacula echo. Taxonomy (NCBI): domain Eukaryota; kingdom Metazoa; phylum Chordata; class Aves; order Psittaciformes; family Psittacidae; genus Psittacula; species Psittacula echo. Next base: position 50,097,854 of record NC_137742.1, on the reverse strand, counting down.
AAAATTGATAGAATTGAATGGCCTGCAGAGCAATTCTCCTTATACTCCTGTGCAGCATATTTATGGTCTGTGCATTAACATTCCATGTCCCTGTGCCTATACAGGCAGCAAAGACAGACTTAATTTTGCAGAGCTGAGATAAGAAAAATCAAGTAGGCAAAAGACTACTAATGTAAGAGAAAGACAACCCTATTTGTTGCTCTTGTTTCAATGTGATCTTAAATAGGAATCCAGAGGATATCCAGACCAGGATAAATAGGAATCCAAATAAGGAATTGTGCCGAAAAGTATCTCCGAGTTGGTTATTGTCTGGGCCCAGCAAGTGTTTTCTTTCTGCAAATTTGATTTTCCAACCTTGAAAGAATCTTACAAACCTGCTTAATGAGCAGCTGGTAATTAAAGGCTTCTCTGTTCTAGCTGCTCGTAGTGTCTGTCCCTCTTCCCCTTGCTTACTTTTTGGTTCACGTACCAGTACCCAGTCACGTTCCAGTATCTAGTCATCTCCAAAGCTTCTATTTCCTCTTCATTTGTGAGGGTGGTGAGGCACTGGCACAGGTTGCTCCAAGAAGCTGTGCATGTCCCATCCCTGGCAGTGTTCAAGGCCAGGCTGGACCAGGCTTTGAGCAAGCTGGTCTAGTAGAAGGCATATGGCAGAGGTTTGGAACTAGATAGTCTGTAAGGTCCCTTCCAACCCAAACCATTCTATGATTCCATGGGTGTGAACCTGTTCTTGATACTGCTGGCTTTGTGCTCATATATATCTTTATTTTCCTTAACTACTATCAATATTGAATAAAGTATTTTTGCGTTCCATTTGCAAAGTTTTAAGTATTAGCTGAAACTTTCAAACATTACAGAAGCTTTCACTTAATGACTTGGGAGGGGAAAAGGTTGATTCTTTACAACAGAAACTGCAATTTAATAGGCTCACAGTAACATGATTCAATTCCATTAAACTTTTCCAGATTCACTGGAACCACAGAATTTTAGAACAGACATATGTGCCTTTCTCCCAGAGTAATGCAACACCATCAGCCTTAGAAGATAATCCTTGAAGTTAATAGTTCTTTAAACTGTAGTTTATACAGGAAATTGTGTTGGAAAGGGCTCACTGTTTGCTCAAATCTGCTACCGTTCAGCTGTGAGAGCCACAGGGACAGTATGGTTTCACCACGGGCATTGCTTTCCGGAGGTGCCTTCGTGGCCCATATAGGTATGCTAGCAGTGCTGCAGGACCTCCTGTTCTGAAGGCGATTTTGGCAGATGTCACCTCAGTGATTACACATAGGAAAATTGTAAGCACTTCAGCTTTTGACGTCATTTCAGGGATGTGTCTGTCAGAGCATTCCACAATTGTATTGTTCATGAAAGGATGACTTCGTGTACACTTTAGCTTTAATCAAAGCATTAAATACAGCCAAGGAATATTTGCTGTTCAAATATTAAGTTTTGGGTTTGTTCTAACCACTTTTCTCTCTCCTTTATGTAACAGTCTCAAAATACAAGGTTTCTTCAGGTTTTTATTTGGATGCAGTAGCTCAGGATGGGGATCAACATTTGCTATAGCCTGGTGTTCATAAAACACAGGAGGTAAATTTAATCTATGAATTAATTTTGTTGGCATGGATGGGATTTATGTTGAAGTCTTTATGGTCTTCATGTGAAAAAAGGTGACTTTTCTAATATAACAGGGCCAAATTAATGCCCTTGGTTCCTCTGCACTTTGGTAAAGGAAGCGTCTAGTTGCTGTTCTTACAGGGGTGCTGCTGTACACCACAAAGTGACTCCAGAAAGTTGTTCTGGACGTAGCACTAAAAGTCTAATCTGGAAAAGTAGCTTGTGTCTTCTCCAAGGTGCTGGGTTCTCAGGCAGTTTATCAGGTTATATGAAATCAACAAACTTGTGGCAACTCCAGTGACTAAACCTAGCATTAGTATTTATTCTCAGAGATCATGCCAGCTGAAAAAGCTGAACTAGACTGCTGCATAATGTCAGTCCTGTATGTATCATACTGGACTTGTAAATAAAGTAATTTAGCTTCCAGTACTGGCAGTTCTCTACACTTCCTTTACAAAAAGGGAAAAAAAAAATATTGGCAATTGAAAACTAAAAATAAAGGCTGACCAGCTTACAGGAAAAGCTGAGTCCTAGTACTTCCCTGCCTAGATAACTCTTTCCTAACTATTTGCAACAATTTAATCCTAAACTCTGGAGTTCAGCGAGCTGTCAAATCTTTGAACTTTAGCTGTATGACATATCGATTACTTAACACAAAGCACAAAACACAACATGAATTCAGTGTTAAGGCTGGTATTTTACAGCTACAAATGTTTGATGTTTTTATAACTCCAGTAGAAATCCAGTCATTTTAAGGGTAAAGTGTATGTTGTTTGTGTGGGGTGTATCTGGGGTGTACATATTCAGATCTAATTCTGTTGAAAGATTTCATTAGTGGAGATTTTATGATGGCTTTATTCAGCTTTTTTAAAGTTTAGCTTTCCTGAGACTTTTTTTGGTGCTAGCAAGAATAAATCTGACAAGAGGAGAAGAAAGGAAGGGCACATCTTTATACTGTGATGAATAGCAATAATTTTAAATAATTTACTGGTTTTATAAGCAGATATTTCCATTAGTTAGCACTTCAATAATCTGGTTTGTGTCAGATGGAGGAGTAAAAGCATCTAGTTTTCAAATTATGCTTTCTTTGTTCTTGCAGTATGTGCTTCAGCTTTCCATCTCATCCACTCGAAAGGCTATGGTTCAGGATTACTCAGGATTAAATAATCAGCCAGTGAAACTATGGTCTGTAGAAGCTGGGAGGGAGGATGGCATTCTCTGCATTAGGCCATAAAAATGGGAACAGTTGTACTGTTTCGCCTGCTGCTGTAGTAGCAGCCCTGTTCTCTGAGGTCAGCGGCTATGTGCAAAGGTTGATTCAGACAACCCTGAAATGCCCTTTACAGCTGAAAACCATCTCCATAGCTGAGCATGGGAATTTTGTCATTCTGCTCTTTGTGTAGTAGAACTGTGGTAGTGAAAACAAGCAGGCAATGACCCACACAGTGCTCTGCACTTTTTCCAGTTGGTTTGTAAAGGAAAAAATGAGAAGGTCATTGCAACACTTCCTTCCCTTTTAAGTGTGTGTGTAAGATAAAAATCTTCAGTCCATGGCTGTCCACCTGCAGATGAGCCGGCACTCATGTTTCAGTGTAGATCTTTATCAGCCCATTCATATATTTGCTGTCTGGGAGGGCTGCTATCCTCTGCTTCACATTTCCTCCTGATACTTGCAGAGGTAGAGCCTGAAGTCAGTCTCTTAGTCAGGAAATTCTGAGAGGACTTTTGGAGACTCAGCACAAACTCTGCCTATGAAAAGCAAGTGCTTTTAAGGAGAAGGAACAAACCTGCACTTTTCACAGTTAGCTGTGTCTGGCTATGACATAACACAAAGAGTATGGCTTTCTGGCTGCAGTTCCCTTGGTTGTGATTTCAAAGGCTGTGTAAACTTTATGTAGCAGTCTGGCCAACATGTTACACTATATCAGCAAGGAAGAGATCTCCTATATAACAACTTAGTACTGAGAAAAAGCAAAGAAGGAATTCTGACTTAGCTGAAATTAGTCCCTCAAGGAATTTCCCTTAATGTTAAGAACATGCCAGATTTTTTTGGCCACTAATATTTACTTATGTATGCGGTTTCCTCGGTAAATTTCTTCTGAACATGCTTTGTGAAAATACAAGAAGACATGTAGTCCCACTGGACTCTGCAATGTTGTCCAGCAGCAGCTGAGGTGAGGGTGACCTCTGTCAAACCAATAAATGAAATGCAACATGAGTGAGCGTATGAATGAGAATGAAAGAGCATTAAAGTTCATAGAAGGAAGAGCAAATGGAATAAAGGAATATTAAAGACAACTTTTTGCACTACTGAAACAAAAATGTCAAGCAGCCATGAAGGAAGGCCTCACACAGGCAGAACCGTGGTGGTATGCTCCTCAGTACTTCTTTGCTTTAGCTACTGTGTGAAAGATAAAACCTCGGGGATTTATGACTCCCAGGACAGAAGATCAGGCACAGAGTTCAAAGGGAGTATTACCTGCCTTTGTTAGATGGGAAATGTGTTTTACGATGCACCAGTTACATCAAATGATGAACCAAACTTCACAGCATGCTGCTTGACATACTTCCCATTGCCCTACAACAGACTGGTTGTTTGAAGTTCTGCTATAAGATGCATGTTGGGATTTCTTTCACTACTTTTTCAAACAGTTTTCAATGAATGCTTGAAACTACAAACACTTATAATGGACAAAAAGCATGGAAATGCTGGCACATGCATTCTGTCACCATTTCAGGGCAGAAGACCCTAAACACACAAGGCAAATCCCCCCCAAACCAGGGAACAAATTACACAACATTGTTTCTGTGATCAAGGCATCCAGTAAAGTTTGCTGCAGATTGCATCACCTTGTTCTCTTACAGTTCCATTTATTTAAAACTTAGTTTTCTAGCAGATGAAGTAGTTACTTATGTAATTTATTCAAATATACATTAACTTAAATCACAGGAGTTAAGTTCAGTGATCTCTCAGGGATTTATCCTAAGTGGCATTTCCTCTACTCTGTGTCAAAGAAAGAAAATAAATAGGGAAAACTGAAATTGTAAAGAAACAAAGAAACACAAAAGCATCTGAACTGAACTGTGTGTAACATCTGGCATGGTTTTGAAACTAAAATCCCATTGAATCCTGGAAAAACAACTTCTATGGAAGTAATGGGACTCTGTAAGTTCTAGCAAGAAGAAAAGAAATACAAAAAATTGTGTTATTTTATTAATTATTTAGGACTCTTTCACATTTGGAAATCACTAATGGTTACTAAACAGAGGTTCAAAAAGCTACTATATATTTTTTAAAACAGACCAAGAAAGAATGTGTTATATCGATTCCGATGTGAAGTTAAGAATAAACAAAGATTAGGTCCAGGGTAGTACCCATATACATGAGGAAATGAAGAGGAATGAGCTGTAGTTCTGGCTGGAGTAAAATAACATATTTTTGCAATACAACTAGCCTTCCAACATATGCCCTCAGAAGGTAGGGTGAGGCTGGGATGGTTTAACAGCCTTTAACTGGGCCTAGGAGGAAAATATAGGCTGAATATCAAGAAAAGCACAAGGTGCAGCTCTCACTGGTGTCACTTGAACTCTGCTCAGTATCTTCTCTTAGCAAAGTATTGCCTGCAGGAACGTGGACACTCTGTTAGGATGTTTGAAGTCTCATCTCCCACAATACTAAAGCATGTGCCGTAGACACATTAGAATGAGTAGGAATGAGGACTCAGCGGGGTGCGGGGAAAATAATGGGTTGTACCAGCTGCATTATAGGTATGTTAATTTAGAAGCAATGTGCTAAACCACATCGAAGGCAGCAGAAGCTGAAAGGGAAGGATATCCACCATTGCTTACAGAAAATTAAGAGACAAGGAGAGAGGTAGTATGAAATATGTTGTACTGCACTTGGTCTGGTGGGAGTGCACCCCTCTATAATAGACCTTTGCGGCTCAGGGTCTTTACAGCAGGAAGTCTTCCTGCCAGGTGACTTAAGATGGAAAGTGTTTGAGCTGCTAGTCTTCTTTTTGTCTTAATAGTTTATGTCTGAACATTGCGCATTTACTTCCCCTACACATGTGGTGGGTTGACCTGGCTGGACACCAGGTGCCCACCAAAGGTGCTCTATCACTTTCCTCCTCAGCTGGACAGGGGAGAGAAAATACAACCAAAGGCTCGTGGGTCAAGACAAGGACAGGGAGAGATGTCTCACTGATTACTGTCACATGCAAAACAGACTTGACTTGGGGAAATCAGCTTGATTTCTTGCCAATAGAATCAGAGTAGGATAATGAGAAATAAACTAGATCTTAAAAATAACTTCCTGCCAACCCTCCCTTCTTCCTGGCTTAACTTCACATTTCTTCTATCTCTACCTCCCACAACACTGCAGGGGGACAAGGAATAGGGGATGAGATCAGTCCATTGCAAGTTGTCTCTGTCACTCCTTCTTCCTCCAGGGCAAGACTCCTCACTCTCTTTCCCTGATCCAGTTTTGGAGTTCCTTCCGTGGGAGACAGTCCTCCATGAACTTTTCCAATGCAAGTCCTTCCCACAGACTGCAGTTCTTCATGGACTGCTCCAGCGTGGGTCCCTTCCATGGGATGCATCCTTCACGAACAGATTGCTCCAGCATGGGTCCCATCAATGGAGTGCAATCCTTCTGGAACAGACTGTTCCAGCGCCGGTCCCTTCCATGGGGTGCATCCTTCAGGAACAGACTGCTCCAGTGTGGGTCACCACTCGTGCAGCAAAGCTGCTCCAGCATGGGCTCCTCTCTCCATGGGGCCACAGGTCTTGCCAGCTCTAGCGCAGGCTTCCCGTGCAGTCACAGCCTCCTTCAGGCATCCTCCTGCTCTAGCATGGGTTCGTCCATGGGCTGCAAGTGGAATCTGCACCACCATGGACCTCCATGGGCTGCAGGGGCATAGCATGGTATTGTCCATGGGCTGCAAGTGGAATCTGCACCACCATGGACCTCCATGGGCTGCAGGGGCATAGCATGGTATTCTTCATGGGCTGCAGGGGAATCTCTGCTCTAGCATGTGGAGCACCTCCTTCCCTCCTTCTGCACTGACCTTGGTGTCTGCAGAGCTGTTTCACATATTCTCACTCCTCTTTTCTCACTACTGTTCCCAGCAGTTTTTAATTCCTCCTCTTAACTATGTTATCCCAGACGTGCTACCACCATCACTGATAGGCTTGGCCTGGGCCAGCAGCAAGTCTATCTTGGAGCTGGCTGGCATTGTCTCTGTTTTAGCATTGTCTCTGCTTTTAGCAGCTTCTCACATTTTCAGAGAAGCTACTCCTATAAGCCCTCTGCTACCAAAACCTCGCCATTCACACCCAATACACGATGCCCTTCAGGAACCCTGTGCAGAGCCATTTTCACAGATGTTGTCAAGTACTAACTTAGCATGGGTTATTTAATCCTTATCCAGCAGATGGATTCTGAATACTCTGCCTCTGAAAATATTCAGTAAAAATCACTTGCACTCTGCTGATATTTACACTAAGTTAAAAGTGAGGAAACTCAATGCCACTTGAATTAGAGGAAGCACTCTGCATGTTTCAGGTTCATTTAACAGCTACTGCAGGATTGTGAGAGGGTTTCTTGTGGATCTGAAGTTCTTCTGTTACTTATGTAGTGTTGGCCCACAGCAAGCTCTGATTCGGATACACTGATCAGAGCGGTCTTACCCTAGGTACAGAAAAATACCTTTTTTTTCCATCTTCCTTTCTGTTGGCCACCGTCTAGTCTTGGTTATCTTCAAGACTTCTGTTATTCTCTTGCTGTCTGAGAACCAAACTGCTCCCTTTTTTGTCAATATAGGGGCCTGATACCTGTGCCAAATACCTCAGATGACTCTTTTTGAGAGATTGATGTTTTTTCCTGCCCCTGCTGAACTGCAGTTCTTGCTGAACTGCAAGAGTTGACAGCAGCCTGTTCTGTGCCAGATAGCTGTATAAATGCAACATGTAAATCATTGTGGATATCCTGAGTCCATTAAAACCAGAAAGCCCAGCGCTTCTTGCTGCCTTATCTTTAACCATCAATCTCACAACAAGGAAGTAGAAAGGTGCTGTATGGAAATACAGGTTTAAAACCCCTGGGGGTGTAGCCCTCACCCACACGTTTACTGCAGCAACAATGGGAGAGGACTTTCAGTGAGGAGTGTCCTACCTCCTTAAAGCTTGACTTCATATGAAAATTCCAGCTATGGCATAGAATTTAATCTGGTCAGCATTTGAGCAAATAGTTGTTCCTGCTTATGTAAACAGCACAATTAAATGCAGGGCTTAAATGCTTGTAGAACTGGCAGCATGTTTATTACAACAGTTTGCCAAGGAAGTACGGAATTTGGGATTAAATCTTTCCTGCCTCATCCACAAAAGCAATCTCAGTGAATTCTCCGCTATGTGTAAAGCAAGCAGGATTCAGCATAATCTTCAAACTGTTCCAAGCTCTTTTTCACACTGGGTGCTTTTGGGTACGTTGTAGCCTAAAAGCTATACAGTAAGCACTCATTTAATTTCTGGAGCCATTTTAAGTTTTTACATTGGAGAATAGATATATATAGAATATAGATCTTCGCCATGGTGATTGATTTCAAAGAAAGTAGTATCATGGCTCTTATCTTGCATGTTCTATCTCTACTGACAATGTGGCTGTTATCTAAGAAGTGTATCTAGTACAGTTTAAAATATATATATACACACACATAGAATGGTAAATGTCACAAAATCAGCTGCAGAGAGCACCAACAGAGCTTTCTTTGGACCTTCTAACCTGTGCTTGCACATGGCATGTTGCTATGGAGCAATGAAATTGTCAAAGAAACACAACAAAGCTTCACACCACTGAAAGCTTGCACAGCTGTGCAGCTATAAGCATGCTGCTTCAAAAGCAAAGTTACACGCTGCGTCAAGTGTTTTACTTTCCTTGGTTCATAATGCTCATCTTTATGCCTTTACATAAGGTACAGTAATCCTTTAACAGGTATTACCTGACTGAAGGAATAATGTGAACAGTGTGTTTGAATTTTTGAACAGTACATTTGACATAATATTCTAGTTTTCCATCTATCTGCGTACCTGAACATCTTCAGATAAGCTTAGATGAACACAAACACATCAAACATGAACACCAATACACAGATGTTTTATGGCTTTTGTCTGTGCTCAAGGCTTATTTATTGTATGTAATGATGTGTCCTTGCATGAAAAACAGGAAACACAGGAAAACTGAAGATGCGCATGGGGAATTTCTCCTTGGAATTCTAACTAAAAACACGATTGCATAGTTCAGAATTGCCTTCTCAGAGCTCCAAATCTCAGACAATATTCTGGCCAATTACCGGCCCACCTGAAAGACCCTGATCTCCTGTACCATGCATAAAACTGGGTGAGCATGAGTCCTGTGAACAAGGCAGTCCCTAGGGCACTGCCTGGAAAAGTGCATGAGATGGGAGTGATGAAGGCTAGTTGTTCCTGCACTCAGCATATAGCTGCTAGTTACAGGCATTAGGAGTCTGTTGTGTAGGAATTGGCAGTGCTGCTCTTTTAAATGTCCTAACCTCCTTGCAGAGTCATCCTCAGCCTCCACAGGAGTCACACTTTCAATATCCCAAATATTGCTGCTGCCTTGATAGCCTCTCCCATAATGTAACAGGCAGGACAGGATCCTCCCAGTATCATCTAGCACCTTGGTCATTAGAGCAGGGTAGAGGTAAGGGTAGGCTGGTCCCTAGCCATGTTAAATGGGGGATGGTTAGCAATAAACCAGCCTTGGGCATGGCAGTTCTAAGTGTCTGAGCACAAGCAGAGGGAGAGAGGTACTAGGGAAGGCATGGGAGGTAACAGGGGGTTGAGGGAGAGAGGCATGGCCCAAAGATGAAGAGCTGGGTAATGCAAAATTGCAAAGCATTTCTGAAAAGACCAAAATGCTTCTTAGCAGCTCCCTCTGGACAGCTGGAAATCCAGCGGCTTTGTAATTCCCTTCAGTGGCACCAGAGCTTCCTGCTTGCATTTTCTTTGCCAGTAAGCCAGGTGAGTACAGCAGACTGAGGATCAGTTAGGAAAAGAGGATTATGTGATGATACTGACCACAGAAACTCTTCCTTGTTTCTTTTCTCCTTTAGCCAAGGAACTTTGCATGACCCAAGAGCCTCTGGGCTCATGCATCCCCCTGTCATTACACAGGCTATCAGCAGCAGGTGCTGCTTGTAGCTGGACTTTTTTGCAAGCCACATGGCAGTTCAGGAAGCCCAGATTTTTTCCTGCTGCTGAATGATTTCTTTGTTATTCCTCCCTGACAGGGGCAGTACTCCGGGACAGAAACTATTTTAGGGAAGGGGACATGGCTGTTTTCTTATTTGCCCAGGATTTTTGTGCTAGAGGTATTGTCGTGGTTTAAGCCCCGGCTGTAAATTAGAACCACGCAGTCTACTTCCCCCCCCACACCCCCAGAGGGATGGGGAGGAGAATCGAAAGAATGTAACTCCCACGGGTTGAGATAAGAACAGTTTAATAACTAAGGTATAACACAAACCACTACTGCTGCCACCAATAATAATAATGATAAAGGAAATAACAAGGAAGAGAATACAACCGCTCACCAACCGGTACCTCACCCCCACCCCGCAGTGATCCAGCCCTTCCGGGAACTCTCAGTTCTACATCCTGGGCATGACGTGCTGTGGTATGGAATACCTCTTTGGCTAGTTTGGGTCAGGTGTGCTGTCCCTGCTTCCTCCCGGCTTCTCCTCCCCCCTGGCAGAGCATGAGACTCACAAAGTCCTTGGTCAGTCTAAACATCGCTGTTATCAGCTTTGTTCCCAGGCCAAAAGTCAAAAACACAGTGCTGCAACAGCTACTAAGAAGGAGGAAAAATGACTGCTACTGCTGAACCCAGGACAGTATCCACCCCTTATTCCATACCATTCACATCATGCTCAGATCCCACATTTTCCATATACCCTCACTCTCATCTCAGTGCACTCTTATCTTAGTGCACAGACCAATTCCTATAAAGCTGTTGAGTCCACTCGGTCCATGATGGTGGGCTCCATCTCTTGTAACAGTCTTTCAGAGCAGGAGAGGCCCATTGCAAAGTCCACCCCTCGATCATGAGTCCATCTATATGTTGCATCTCTGCCCTGATGGCCTGAAGTGTCATGGGCCCATCAGGCTCAAAATAATTCACCCTCCCCTCCAGCAGTCTCTGCAACTTGTCGCTGGGGACTCCACAGAGCTGCCTTCCATCTCCAACGTTTCCAAAGCACTGGAGGGGCCCAGTGAACTAGATACTCGCCCTTACTGTCCCACACACCGTGACACTCATGGCTGGCCAGCCTTGGGGAAAACCTCTTGGTCCCCCTATATCGTCGTCTAACCCCAGGCAAGACCCAAACCTGACTCTGCTTAACTCTCGGGATCAGACAAAATGGTCGTGGGTAGAACACACTCTGTGTATGTGCCAACATGGTGATCCCCATCACAATCAGCAGGCAGGTCCCAAGGGTACCCAAAGGCCATTCAAAACCTTCAGAACTCTCAAATGATGCTGCTGTACTTGTCACTGGGGCTAGTGTAGCTGCTATGCTTGAAGGCTCTCTCACCACCAGCTCCTTTTTTTCTGAGTCCAGATCTTCCTCCTCTGCCTTGCTGGAAAGTGCTGTGTGGTCTCCTGCATCCTCCTGCGGCTCAGGCTCACGGGGCTCGGCAGACGGCTGCTGGGGAATGCTCTCGGCCGCCGCGGGGCTCGGCTCGGCCATGGGGCTCGGCTCCTCCGCCGCCTCCTCCCGCTGCTCGGCAGCCGCCTCCTTCCCCTCCTCGGCAGCCGCCTCCTTCCCGGCCTCCGGCCCCGCTCCCGCTGCCGCTTGGTCCCCGGGGCCGCTCTCCCGGGCCGCTTCGGCCGCCGCCGGCTGCCGGGGCCGCTCCCCCTCAGCTCCCCGCAGCCTCACGAGGACGGAGGTGAGGACGAGGGCCAGGACGGTGAAGAGCAGCGGGACGGCCAGGTACAAGTCCACAGCCACGTCCATCCCGCCCTGCTGGGGAGCCCGCCCGTATTACAAGTTATTACCATAAAGTCCAATGAGACAAGAACCCTAGCCCAAGGCCCACACTTGATAAACACTAACACAGCAAATACCGGCTCTAAGTAAGCAACGACATACAGAAACTGTGACATCAAAAAGAACAACTTTGAGAGCCCATAAATCAGCATTGTGCCTCGGTCAGATCTGTTGTTTTCTCAACCCTTCAAGCCCCATGTTGGGCGCCAGAAAGAACTGTCGTGGTTTAAGCCCCGGCTGTAAATTAGAACCACGCAGTCTACTTCCCACACACACACCCCAGAGGGATGGGGAGGAGAATCGAAAGAATGCAACTCCCACGGGTTGAGATAAGAACAGTTTAATAACTAAGGTATAACACAAATCACTACTGCTACCACTAATAGTAATAATGATAAAGGAAATAACAAGGAAGAGAATACAACCACTCACCAACCGGTACCTCACCCCCACCCCGCAGTGATCCAGCCCTTCCGGGAACTCTCAGTTCTACATCCTGGGCATGACGTGCTGTGGTATGGAATACCTCTTTGGCTAGTTTGGGTCAGGTGTCCTGTCCCTGCTTCCTCCTGGCTTCTCCTCCCCCCTGGCAGAGCATGAGACTCACAAAGCCCTTGGTCAGTCTAAACATCGGTGTTATCAGTACTGTTCCCAGGCCGAAAGTCAAAAACACAGTGCTGCACCAGCTACTAAGAAGGAGAAAAAAATGACTGCTACTGCTGAACCCAGGACAGGTGTGCTGCCAAAGGGGTTGACTGCATTGTACTTTGAATCTCAATGCTAATAAATTAAGCAAAAGAAAGTGTGTGTCTGTTAGTCTTCACACATATCTCAGTTGCATAGCTAGTTAATTTGGGTACTTCCAAGGAGGATTTTTATCCTAGTCTCAGTTCGGTAGGCCAGATGTTGAGGGTAGAGCTATAGTTTTTAGTTGGACAAATAAAGTAACAAGAAACTGTGTATAAGGTGTCAAAAATGGTAGTCTGTTGAATTTCATTGCTCAGTGATATTTGACTGCTTCTTCATAGTCTCCAAAAAGATTTAGTTGTTCAGACCGAACTTTGCATAGCCAAAAGCTCCTGTATAAATTAATAATGATTACCATTATTTATGATTTGTAATAGTAGTAAAGCAAATGCCAGGGGGAGGAGGCCTTACAGTGCAAAGAAGGTAATATAAAATAGTTGAAAACAATGCAACAAAGGAAGAAATGGAGCTGGGTACAACAAAAACTTGACCTAGCTGCTCAGCCTAACACCAGAAAGTTTTATTTTAGGACATGTATACATCATGTTAACAGACACACATAAACTGAGCTTGAGGTATGAAATAGAAATGGAGACTAAGGAGAGATTTTCATGAAGAAAAAACCCAGAGACTGTCAGAAAGAGATTGAGGGCAGCTGCAGGAAGAGAAAACTGTGACGTGAGAGGAACAGCTCAGCAGCACAGAGGGTGAGATGGAGCCAATGAATTCCTGGAGGGAAGCTGACTTGCACTTGACTGGGAGATCAGAACACCAGTCTTGAGCTATGTGATGAAGAGGTCAACGAAGTCAGGTTTATAGCCAAGGAGAACAGTTTTAAGATCTGCTTTATAGGTTAAATGGCAGTAAGGGGCCAAAGAGAAGGAAGTTTCAGTAATCATGATAGTAGACTCTGGTAATTTATACTCTGTTTGGTTACCAGAACAGCAGAAAAAGACCAGGTCTTAAAATCTTTCATAGAAAAAATATTTTGTGTGTTGTTATTGTTTTGTATTCTGCTTATAGCAATGGGTAGATATTTAGGATAAAATCTCTCTGGCCATGCTAGGATAGAAATACTACACTAGTTGTGACATAGGACTGCTTTGAATAGAAAACAGGAAATTAATCTCTGATTGAGATCTGTTTCTTATCACTCTTGTCTTACTTTGAAGTTCTTATTCCAGAGTATTTTCTCCGCAAGCACAAAATTGTTTTTATAGTAATAACTCTCCTCCCTCACTTCTTGAAATTCACAGTTGATTCTTTTGCATATGCTGTCTGAAGAAAACATCTGGCCCTGAGGCAGGACTGAGGTATCTACGTCAGGATCTCAAAGGTCCATCTGCGTGGCAGCATGAGAACACCAGGCAGTGTAAGGAAACCTACCCATGCTGCCCGGCCCAGAAGAAAGAAGAGGTCAGATGCCACTGAGCTGCCAGATACCTGGCTAAGTGTGGGGATGAATGTTGGCTGTGTGTCCACAGCACGTTAATGGCCCATGCATTAATGGCAGCTGAGGGTAAAAAATTGATGCTGTTAGCAGAAAGGTCTAAAGCAGGTTATAGTTCCCAAAGGCAGAGGAAGCAGGATTGCTGGCCAAAGAGCACAGTCAGGTTGTGCTGTCCAGGTGGCACCACAGCTGCATGCATTTCAGAGGGACTATGTCTCTCTTTTGTCTACTGCTTTTAGCTGCAGGAATGGGACCATTATAAAACTTAACTGTGATGGGAGTGCATTTGCATCCACAGCACATTAGCAGCAGCGTGATGAGTGTGCACTTAATACAGTGGCTGTACTGAATAAAAGATTGCTCTATTGTTTACCAGAGTACCCTGCACAATGTCATGACAGAGAGGTGGGGTGGTAGTAGGTCCGTGGAAGTAGTGAGCATGAGTGATCATCAGTTATGCTCTTAACCAGAACAAACAATAGGACTTCTCTTGAACTGAAACAGAATATGCAATGTGAGTAGCCAAAGCAGCAGAATCATAGGAAGGGATTCTATAGGTACGTAGCGAGTAAAAGACAGACTAGGGACAACGTAAGCCCCTTTCGGAAGATATCGGGAGAACTGGCTACCCAGGATTTGGAGAAGGCTGAGGTTCTTAATGACTTCTTTGCCTCAGTCTTCACTGGCAAAGTCTCTGACCGCACCACCCAAGTCTTGAAAGGTGAACGCAGGGACTGTGAGAATGAAGACCCTAGGCCCACTGTAGGAGAAGATCTGGTTTGAGACCATCTTAAAAACCTGAACGTGCACAAGTCCATGGGACCTGATGAAATCCATCCACGGGGCCCGAAGGAGCTGGCAAATGAAGTTGCTAAGTCACTGGCCATCATATTTGAAAAATCATGGCAGTCAGGTGAAGTTCCCAGCAACTGGAAGAAGGGAAATATAACCCCCATTTTCAAGAAGGGGAAAATGGATGACCAGGGGAATTACAGACCAGTCAGTCTCACCTCTGTGCCTGGCAAACTCTTGGAGCAGATTCTCCTGGAAGGCACACAAAGGCACATGAAAAACAAGAGGTGGTTGGTGACAGCCAGCATGGCTTCACTAAGGGGAAATCCTGCCCAACCAATTTGGTGGCCTTCTATGATGGGGCTACAGAACTGATGGACAGGGGCAGAGCAGTGGATGTCATCTACCTGGACTTGTGCAAAGCATTCAACACTGTCCCGCATGACATCCTTGCCTCTAAATTGGATAGGCATCAGTTTGATAGGTGGACCACTCGGTGGATAAAGAACTGGCTGGATGGCCGCACGCAAAGAGTTGTGGTCAATGGCTCGATGTCTGGCTGGAGACCAGTAACGAGTGGTGTCCCTCAGGGATCGGTGTTGGGGCCGGTCTTGTTCAACATCTTTGTCGGTGACACGGACAGTGGGATTGAGTGCGCCCTCAGCAAGTTTGCCGATGACACCAAGCTGTGTGGTTCGGTTGATACGCCGGAGGGAAGGGATGCCATCCAGAGGGACCTCGACACGCTTATGACGTGGGCTGATACCAACCTTATGAAGTTTAACCATGCCAAGTGCAAGGTCCTACACCTGGGTTGGAGCAATCCCAGGCACGGCTACAGGCTGGGCAGAGAAGAGATTCAGAGCAGCCCTGCAGAGAAGGACTTGGGGGTGTTGGTCAATGAGAAAATGAACGTGAGCCGGCTTCACTGTGCGCTCGCAGCCCAGAAAGCCAACTGTATCCTGGGCTGCATCAAGAGGAGTGTGACCAGCAGGTCGAAGGAGGTGATCCTGCCCCTCTACTCTGCTCTCGTGAGACCTCACTTGGAGTATTGTGTGCAGTTCTGGTGTCCTCAACATAAAAAGGACATGCAACTGCTAGAGCAAGTCCAGAGGAGGGCCATGAGGATGATCAGGGGACTGGAGCACCTCCCGTATGAAGAGAGGCTGAGAAAGTTGGGTCTGTTCAGCCTGGAGAAGAAAAGGCTGCATGGAGACCTCATAGCAGCCTTCCAGTATCTGAAGGGGGCCTACAAGGATGCTGGAGATGGGCTATTCATCAGGGACTGTAGTAACAGGACAAGGGGTAATGGGTTCAAACTTAAACAGGGGAAGTTTAGATTGGATATAAGGAAGAAGTTCTTTACTGTGAGGGTGGTGAGGCACTGGAATGGTTTGCCCAGGGAGGTTGTGAATGCTCCATCCTTGGTGGTGTTCAAGACCAGGTTGGATGAGGCCTTGGGTGGCATGGTTTAGTGTGGGGTGTCCCTGCCCATGGCAGGGGGGTTGGAACTAGATGATCTTAAGGTCCTTTCCAACCCTAACTATTCTATGATTCTATTCTATGATTCTATGAGTCTATGATTTTTTAACACCTGGGTTGATCTGAGAAATCCACAAATAATGTACCAAAAATGTAATCACACCTGCTCACAGCTGGCCACAGACAGACCTGTGAAAGTGGACTAGGAGAAAGAAAATGGTGTTATTACTGAGTTTCCTTAGGAGAAAGTATCTCCTCCTTATAAGAGGAATCAAGGGCTAGGCCCTCAGGGAGACAGGGGTATGTGCTGCAGGACCTGCTTGTGCACCTGGATGCCCTGCATTGCACAGCTGAGGTGGAGACATATCAGCAGAGGCAGTTCTCATCTCTCAAATGAATTTGCCCACAGAGAGGCGGAGGCTGAATGAAACTACATGGTTTTTTTCCACTAGTTTGGTGAGAAGAAAACAGCTGCTTTTGCCTCTTTACCTGGCATTCCCCTGAGACATCAGCAGATCTAAGATCTGGATGAAAGGCCTGGAGAAAAGGCAAAGGTGTGGGACTTGGGGTAATGCTGTGGAGCTCAAGTGCTTTTTCATAGTGTGTGTCTGTGAGGGAGAAATGTCCTAATCATACTTCTCATTAGGCTTCAATGTTTCAGGTCATGTCCCTGTTATTTTTGTCCATTTTTGTATAAAGAACGTACCTTATCTTATTCCTCTTGTAATCCCCAATTTTAGTACCCTCCTCCCTTATATGAGGATACTGATACCTATGTATGTGATGTGCATGTATGTATATGCACTCACAAACACATCTTGCACAAAAGTCTTCTTAACAGCAGTAGTTTCATCTTGTCATATATTAGGCTTGATAAGGTTTCTTTCAAGGGGGTTTTATAGCAAAGCACTAGTATTTTTAGGGCTTTATATTTGGAATAGCAAATCTGGGAGCTGAAGAATACATCTATGGGGACCCCATATTGCTCTAGTTTTCCTGCTTCTCACAGCAGGAATTTTTGTGAGAAATCGCTCATTAAAGTTGATTCAGTGAGATATGGTACAGTACTGTAATTCTCTGGTGAATTACACACATCCTCACTGTGCTACAAAATAAATATTTCACATGGGAAATAACTTTCTGAGCAATAACCATTCGTCATGCAGACATGCACTACCCAGAATAAAGTTGGGGAGAATTTGCTGGTGCCCACAATAGGATAGCAATGATTATATGAGAATTTTCATGCTGTAAATTTATAAATCATGTTAATAGTTGTCAGGTGTGCTGTCTGATGTTGTACACTTCTACAACATAGGCATAAAGAAAAAACACAACATGTTTGTGAGTACCTTTTCCTGGAAGAAAGTCTGAAAGTTATGGTTATGTTGGTAATAAAATGCCTAATTATGGTACATGCTCTGTGTGTGCTTAATATTCATATATAGGTAATTCTTGAATGTCTTGGGCCATCAGGTGAGACTTAGAGGAGCTGATCGCAAAATAATAGCTTGAGAAGCTCTGATGCTATGCAGCTGCACTTTAGAGTATGAAGCACAACTCAGGGTCTGAACTGTGTCTCCATGGGCTTCTTGCTCCACAGCATAAGCTAGCCCTTACCTCAGCTGTATAGAGTTAGTGCTCTTGCTGGGGTGTAAGGACAAAACCAAAGGTTCCTGCTGCTACATGCAGGTTTCTCATGTATGTGTAATGGTAGTGTTCAAAGTTGGCTTAACCAGATGCTGACAACATCATGCTGTGTTTGACAAAAATATGTTTCAGGAAACGTAATGCTAATGGGAGTTACACAAGGGAACACTGAAGACATGAAAACAGAGGGGAGTACAAGGGAGGAGAGGGGAGGAGAGGAAACCAGAGGGATGGGAGATCGGCAGAGTAACAAGTACCTCTTCTCATCATCAGCCTTCACTTTTAATCCTAAACTTTCCCCAAACCCTCCATATGTTTCTTAACTCCAGAAAATTGTCAAATCAAGAGTCAAATATATATCTTTAAAAAAATGTTCATTTTCAAGATGCGCCACAAAAATGAGCGTAAGACAGTTTTAAGAGATTCAGCCCCTGGGGGGAAAAAATGCTTATATTTTTTACCTTGGAGTTTTAAACTATTCCAGATCTACAAACCTACAAATCAAGTTTTGCAGTAAGTGACTGTAGACCTCCACTAGTCTCAATATTCAAAGCAGTCATGGCCAGCCAGCTGAACAATCCCTCCGATCAGACCAAGGCTGTGTCCATCCCTTGTATTGCACTGAGTTCACCGAGGCCTAAGCACTAACGTCTGGCTTTTGTGAGACATCCTGTCCTCCTGAGTTGCAAAGGTACTTTGTAAAATGGTAATCAGTGAACTTGGGAAGTGTTGCCATTCTCATTTTACAGGTGGAGAAATGATGCAGAGAGGTTAAGTGGTTTGTCGAAGGTCTTAGAGAAAGTAAAAGGCAGAGCCAAGGGTGTAGCTCAAGAAGACTAAATGTCATGATTTTGATCTAAGTGACACTTTCCCTGGAAGGCATCTCATTATTCATGTCTGGTTTTTTGTATAACAGAGATGCTTAATTCTAATTACAAGAAAGGAGAACTCTAAGAAACGGCCTATTATAAGAATAAGGCTAAAATCACTAATAAAGTAGAGGAGGATGTTTACTGCTGAGAGAAGTACAATGCTGAGTAAGCTGGGAGCATGACCACTATTAGTTTTAACTTCTACAAACTGGCAATTGGCACAAGGGATCCTCTGCTGCATTTCCAGATATGGGCTTAGTTTCCCTGAGGCTGTTTTCCATGCATTCATGTTTTAAACCGTATAAACTATGACTTCCTGAAAATAAAAATAACTTTGTTAAACTTAGACTTATAATAAACTACGTCAGATTGCATGAGCCAGGAAAAGTATTTCTTGCATATCAAAAGTTTCTGGGTAGTAACAAGACATTTTAAGCCTTAAAACATGCAACATCCTGAGCCTCTTCTTATGTTCAGCAGTTTAATTTTGAACTGAATGAATGCTACTTTCTTCCACACTCAACTTCCTTCTCACACTGATGCTTTTAACAACAATAAAAACCTAAACCCCATATCTGAAGTCTTCTCTCAGACAGAGAAGTGAAACAATGCGCAGCAGTATCTGCATTTCATGTTTTCTGCTCTGTGCACAGCAGGACTTCGGTCTACATGGAACTTCGTGAACAGTCTCCCTGAAGGCAATCTGACTGTTGCCATATGAGGGGATAAAGAAGAATTTCTTTTTTTGTTGCAAGGGAGATTGCCATTCTGGAGATATCCACAGGTCACATGTTTGGTGAAACTGCAGCTCTGGAGGTTAACTGCCAAGTCATGTAGGCAGGGTTTAACTGCTGGGCTACAGAACAGGCACTCAGTGAGGACGAGCAGCAGAAGGCAGAGCAATGTGACGGGCAGTGTCAGATATGAGTAGCTTTGAATTTACAAATACGCTAAATGAATAAGACAATTTGTCTGTGTGAAGTTTGACACGAGCAGATGAATGGCTAAAGCCTTAATAATGCATTAGATTTATTGCAATTATATTTTCAGGTAAAAAAAAAAAATAAAAAGAGGAAAGCTAAAGCCTACAGAAGTCTCTTGAGATCCCAACGTAAGAACGTGCTATACCATCTTGCCAAGTAGGCCTGAATGCCTGGCGTTCATTTTGTCTGTCCACCACGTGTGTTTCAAACAAGGTAGAGAATGTAGGTTTTGTTCCCTTTTTATGGCTAAAAAGAACCCCTTGCATGATCACAGAATGGACATTCATTCAGTTCAGACCAGTCAAAAGCACAAGCTAAGGAGATTCTTTCCTTGCTGGAAGAGGACGCTGAAGAGTTCCCCTCTCCCACAGGTACTTTTACTCATCTCTGTCAGTAGCAATCTTCCTTTCGCTTCTGCATTGCTTCAGGAGTTCTGCAACTGCTTATGATTTCAAATCCTCTTCACCGTTAACAGCAGAGTGTAGAGGCAACTGGGAAAGATGTGTAGGAGAAGCAATAGCTAAGAACACAGCTTTCTGAAGCACCTTGCTGCTAGCCTGAGGAGAAATTATAGAGCTAAGTACAACATTTTCTGCAATAGTTATTTTCTCTGGGGTAATAGAAGCATGAAATGAGAGAAAGTCAGCTTGTGGAATTAGCAGCTTTGCAGTATTAGCATCTTGCAGACATATAAAGACAGCAGTCTCTGAAGTTGTTTCAGTTGTTTCTCTACAGATAGCACCATTGGCAATGACTCGAGAATACAAAATGAACTACAGCAGAACCACTGATACAAAATGGAATAAAGAAAATCAACGGGGATGTTTTTAATTAATTACTTGCCCTGTTACAGGTAGTTTTCAAAAGTTATTTTTGCAATTAGTTTACATTTGTACACTGTTCTTTGCAAATCTACTCTTGCTGGTATGCACCAGTGACTCTGTAAGGTACTTCTCCATTTTTATGCCCTCACAGGAGTTTACAGTTACTGGAGCCACAGTTTCTTTGTAGAGAATACAAGTACATCAATCAGACAGTCCTTGAATGGCTAGGGTCAAACAGTCTAATTTTTTAACAATATGGAAGTGAAAACATTCTGTGCCTGGCTGTTCAATTTACATCTTTTGCTATGCATCAGTGAATTCAGATGGCCTAAGCTAATTTTAGGGCACTTCTACATTTTGAGATCCCTGCGTCACAATAGATTCATCTGACTCTTAAACAAGTATATATGAATGCAGTTTTCTGTATTGCCAAATGAGGATCCAGCAGTTATCTTTGTCAAACAGTAAACCAGGAAATAAATAAATACCATATGCGCAGGTGGGATTGTATAATGTCCTGGGTACAGGTAAGCCTGAATTCTAAAACAGAAGTCACTTTCAAACTTCAATGACAGAGGTATACACATAATCCACACTTAGGCATTATAATAGGGTACACAGCATGTCAGGGCTGTTTACAAGAGACAGAAAGCCTAACACACTCCGGACAAGTTTTGTCCATGGGTTGCTACAGTCTGCTGCATGATGTGGTTACTCTAAATATGAAATAGTTCAGAAAGACAGCAAGTAGCACGGTGCAATAGCAGCAGTGCAGTAGAACAAAGCACTCAGTGCAGAGGACCCAGTGTCTACACTACACACATTTTGGAGGTTTTGAAAGTCAGATGCATGTGTGAACTAATTGGAAATTCCTGAATTCTCAGTACTTTAAAGGAAAAATTATTATAAGCAAAAGAGACAATCTGAAAAAGAAAATGCTGGGAAATATGCATACGGCCCATTTCTTATTTTCCCCTTGGATTATAGTTCTTCATGAACTAAGCACCAGCAAAGACACATTTTCAGTGTCAAATGGGGTTGAAACAGACCATCTTGATAAAAACCTGTGTCTTTCTGTGGGTAGCCTGGAACTGTCAAGAGTGGTACCAAGGCCACCGAGTTGGTCATTTAACCATCCTCACCTTCTCCTTCATGATTGTTTCTTAATTTTACTTGGTCCATCTTGTTCCTTATCTTGACTGTGAGCTCCTCAAGGCAGGATCTATTTCTAAATATGTGAGAACTTTCCCGGTTTTGTTTTGAATATGACATAGTGGGACTTTTGGGTACTGGCCCAATGCAAACAGTAAACAACAGCAAAACTAACAGTAATCATATTTAATAAACCTGAGCTTCCATTGCATTTTCAGCCTGTTTTCCTGCTCCCTGTTTTCAAAGCAGTTGACCACCTTGGAAACTGAATGAATCATAGCTGTTCCCTGCTTCTGTACATTCTGTTCATGGTCCTTGTAAAAACTGTATATGCATCAGTCATATATATGGATGTACTCCAAATGGACAGAAAAGCCACAGAAACTGGTATCTAATTCAGGCACATACACATCACTAGTTGTAAAATTTGAACTGAAATTCAACAGTTTTGAGATTTTCTAACATTAATATGGGACAAATAGGCTGTGTCTTCACTGTGGGGTAAGTGTGCTTTGTGGCACCAACATGCTGAATGTAGGATCTGCTGAAGCACCCTACAAGTACCCAGTGGGCTGCTAATCCCGGTTAGCTCTGTATAACAGGCAAGGTATAGCCAGGAACAAAAGGCAGGTATAGTGGCTGTATCCCAGGTCTATCCTGGCATATGTGAGCACTCCTAGATTGAGACACTGGGAAGAAAGTCATGACCCATTTAGTAATATATGGTGAAATGCATGTAATTGATGGTGGCAAGTAAACATGAAATTCTTAGCAAAGCTGAGGCACTTTCTGAAAAAGCATATGGCCTGTTCTTGGGTTATAAATTTGAATGTGTGAAGAGCTGTTTGATACAGAGGGAGTTTTTGGGAGGGAGAGAGAGACGGAGGCATGGAAGAAAGGATGAATTTTTTAGCTTTGAGAGCAGGATGATGGTTTTAGTTTGTGTATGTGTTTTTTTTAAGTCTCATTTGAGAGAAGTAGTAGTAGGAAATTTGTAAAGGAGGACCAGAGTAATTGTTCTGTTCCCACAGATTGCCTGAGCATAATGAATGGAACATGAGCCCCATGTTTCTAATTTGATACTTTGAAAGTCACTCTTTTTTTGCCCAAGGCAGACATCTATCCTCCTATTAAAGTTCCTCTGAAATTAAGTTTAATCCAGCTTCCACTGAAGTCAGTGGGAATTTTTAAATTGATTTCACTGGGAATAGAAAAAGGCCTCTAGGATACAACCTTGCATTACTTTTTGGTTTTGGGGTTGTTTTTTGGGGGTTGGTGGGGTTTTTCTTGACTTTTTTTTTGGGGGGGGAGGGTGGTTGTGTTTTTTTGGACAGATTATGTCATCTTAAGTACCTCTTCATTCTTGAGGAAGTACTTGAGGAATGCCACATTCTTGAGGAAGTGGCATGGGAGATGGGTAAACAGTTTCACTTTCCAGGAGATCTCTCATCTTTTTCCAAATCTAGAACAGGTTGGAGAAAAAAACTGTAAGACCACTCCCAATCTGTCCTATGGCCCAAATGAATTAGTACATTTTTTGTTCAAACCCCCATTGACATATGCTACATATTGAACCCAGCTTGCCACTACAAATATCTTATAAAGTATCCTACAATACCAATCTGTAAATGTTTGTAGGAGGCTACCAAAACTTTTTTATCAAAGGTTCCAACTATTCCTGAGTGGTGGGAATTTGCAGGTGCAATATTACAGGGAAAGCTCTGACAGCTGTGTGGAACAGGTTAGAGCTGCATTGGTTGCCAGCAGCATATCTTCACTGTTGTTCGCACTTGTTCTCAACATCACTGACGTTGCACTAGCTCTGTCAATGCTTAGGTTAAAAAATACCTTTAAAGAATAGCTTGAGTGGATTTAAATACTTTTTAAACATGATCCCACATTGCAGTGGTAAATTGTGATAGCTATTTTTCGGCAAGATTTTGGGTTAAGCCCAGATCTTGCTACTGATACTTGAAGTGCCTTAGGGACAGGGCCTCAAAATAGAACTACTATATATAACCAGATGGTGACAAAATTGTAAACATTTGGGGGAGTTGTGAAGCAGAATGTTGTTCCCAGTCCTCCTCACACTGAAGCAATTCACTTGCTTTTGGTGTCCTACAGACCTTCTACCAAATAAAACTACCAAAATAAAGTCCACAACAACAGCCTTTGTGGACACTTACATTACTCCCTGTTTTGAATTCCTTACTGTCTGGATAGGACAATGCAGTATGTTAACAACCATGTAATCTCAGTTGGCTTTGGTTTTGTCACACGGGTAGGCTGCACGTGGTCTCAGTGAAACAAGTGATGATTAACCTGCTTCCAATTTGTATTTGGACCAACAGGACTAAAAATACAGAAACCAAAAGGGAAGCAATCACATGGTGGACACAAAGCACCAAAGTACATACTGACTTTATAAAATTATACACCCTTATAGCCTCTAGGGCACAGTCCTATTTAGGTACCTTTGCCATGTACAGTTCGGCTGTGGGTTGTTTGAGGAAAAGACCATTTACAGTTTCAGTGAGGTATTTAGCATAGAAATCCTTGGAATGTTTTCTTAAATATATAAATGGGCAGGACATTTTATGTAGTTGTTCCCTGCTACTGTCCTCCACATTTTCACTATAACTTTTTTTACTTTTAACGTAGGCACACTGTAATCAAGTCTCTTTGTCAGGGATTTTTGAACTGGAACAAAATTCATCAACATCTTGATTGGACAATTTTTTGGACATTAGAAAGTAACAGTTATATTATTTAGCAACGGGTAGGTAGCCTGCCAAAATCCTGTACTTGTTAGCATACTTGTTTTGCTTATGCATACTACCTACACTAGTGTGCTTTGTTTACAGAATGAACTGTTCTGGACTTAATAGTTAAAATCTACTCAGGTGCAATAAAGGCCCTATTGCTTTTTAATAAGAGATGTTGCTGAAGTTCCTGTAAATTTCAGTGGGAGTTCAATATCTGGAGCACCTCCAAGATCTGGCTCCTAATTTGGAACCTGAATTACATTTAGTACCCATTTAAAACCCATCTCATTTTTAAGTGTGTCCACTCAGTTTTATTACGCAGTGCCTGCTTTTTTTTTGCAATTACTCAGAATTGACCAAACTCTACTAAAATTGCAGGGCAGGAGTATGCCAATTGGCAGCAGCTGAATGCTTCCATTTACAGGGGAAATCAGGTGTGCATTCCTGCAATTTCTCACAGAAAGCTACTTGTATAAATTAATGCGGGGTTTTTATTACTTTCACCTCAAATATTTTCTTTAAGCAGTTCCATAACATGATGGAGGTAAGACTTAGGTATAAGTTATGAATTCTGAATGGCCCAAGACTTCTCTAAATGTTGGCAAGGGAAGATGTTTCTCTGCAGTGCAATTTCCTCCTGCTGTGCTGCTGTGATGGTCTCACAAAAGAGGAGGTTCTGGGAACATGAAATACAACACAGACAATAAAATTTACTTAAAACTACTTTAAGTGCCATTCAAAGTGCTGGTTATAATGAAGACCATCTAAGGTCTTGTTTTACTGGATGGAAGCCTGATACAAATGCCACTGCAGTGAGAAGGAACCTTTAGCCATCTCATGGTCATTACACCAGTACCAACCTACTGCACTGCTCCTGCTGCTGGCTGCCAGGTAAAACCCTGAAAGTATGGCAGCAAGCTACTTCAACTGAGGGCTAATAACTCTGAAACCCACTTGTGACCTTCTCAGAAAGACATACTTGATAATATTTTAGTTTGTAACTTACCAATTAATTCATAGAGGTGAAGTATTTAATTTTTTTTCGGCAGTACAACTTCCAAGGTATTATATCCTCTTACTGTAGAAATACATATTTTTTTACATTTGCCTTTGGATATAGGAAGATTGTATTTAATTCAGGTTAGACATCCTGATGCTCTGATATGTTAGACAGAAATGTTGCTAAGGAGAGCCCAACATTTAGATCTGAGGAAAGCTTACCATGTTTTGCATGGTTTCATGAGGAAAGGAAATAAATTAAGATTAGACTAGTAAAGGGAAACAAAATGGTTGATTAAATGTTGCTTTCTCAATTTCATACCATAGGGGAGAACAGTCAGTCACTCAAGACAGAGGAAATAAAGTTTCAGAGACTATTTGGATTTACAGTGCAATTAGGTGGAAAAACTTATTGCCACCATATATTGCTAAAGGCATAAAGCTGCTAAAAAATAAGGACTGTGGCTGCCTGTGGCAGATATGATTTTCAACATGTCAACTGAGTAATTGAATAGTCCCATTTTCAAGGCAAATCTCACAAATACATAAATGTGAACATCTGAGATTTCTCAGGTTTGTGCTAGTTTCTTTTGTCTGAGTAAGGGTTTTCTTACCTTAGTTCAGGTTGTGCATGCTGTGTATATTTGTGTGTTTGTCATAAAAAGGTAAAGTCCCAGCTTTTTAAGTCTTTACAAGGTTCATTATGAGAGGTAGACCAAGAGATAAGAGAAACCCTACCCAGATGGAAAACTACAGTATGTTATTTCCCTTCATTAAACTGTGAAGAAATCACACAGTAGAGAATTTGTGAACATCTCCACTGCAAGAAAAACTTTTTACAAGACACTAGAGAAGTCAATCAATAGAAACCCTAAGAAACTAGAATTTATGGGTTCTAGCATTCATGGAACTTTATGCTGTTCTTTCCCATTAAGTGAATCTTACTCATATTTTGATCTATACACACACTTCTGTCCTTTTCTTTTACAGTTTTGGTACAGATTGGGATTTCACTGCAAATCTGAGACTAGCATTCAGAATAGATCTTATCATCCATTTACACTTCAGGAAAACATTCTCCTACTGAATACTATGGGTAACATCCACGTGACTTGTACCCCGTTGTCAATGTTATTCACTACATGAGTAAGCATGTTCAACCGAGGAATAAAAAGGCAGGTGTTTGGGCTCAGCCATGTGCAGACACCCCTGCCCTGTTTTGGCCAACTCTTGTCTGGCAGTGCAGCTGGACATGCAAAATTGCACCCTCCCCCAGAATGAATCAGTGAGGCTGATGGCCTGGTGATAAAAAATCCCCAACTGTGTAACTGCACATACACATTTTCTGTGGTATGGATAGCATTTGAGTTTAGTTTTTGATGCACCTTGATATATATCCTGCCTCTGGCTTGACCTGAGAGCTTTCTGAAATTCTCACAACTCTGCCAGCAGTTAGTGGGATTCCTGGTCTAGGAAAAGCTCAGCACGTGTTTCCTAGCACATCACCTAGTTCTGTTGTGAGCCCCACCTCTTCTGACTCTTACTATGGACATGAAATAAGTACCCATACTTAATGATAATACCGTCTGAAATCCCAATTGCAAGTTCAAAGAGCATATGCTTCAGGGCATACAGTCACTGTCCAGGCAATGAGGGTGGTTGTTTTTTTCTCATGAATACAAATATGCTGTTCAAAACAAATGTCATCAATCTTT
The DNA here is from genome assembly GCF_963264785.1 of Psittacula echo. Taxonomy (NCBI): domain Eukaryota; kingdom Metazoa; phylum Chordata; class Aves; order Psittaciformes; family Psittacidae; genus Psittacula; species Psittacula echo. Next base: position 50,070,739 of record NC_137742.1, on the reverse strand, counting down.
GGTGGCCTTGGACTGAAAGCAATTCCAAATTAATCTAGCAGGTTGGCAAGAAAACAAAAATGCCAACAATATATGAGTTAATGCAACTTATGGGCAGTTATATAAACAAGGAAGGCATCATAATGGAGTCACTGATGGCACAGCCAAAAACTGCCTGAAGCAGGCTTTTAGTACTACCTATCCATGAGCTAAGTAAGAGTCTGTTCACTTGCTTAAAATTAAATAACAAAATAAGACTGGCTACCATAAACACTATACAGCATTGGGAGAAAAAAAAAAAGTCAATGGAAAAAATACACTGACATTTATAAGGTGGAACTGAATATCAAAGTTCATGGTATAAAGGGAAAAGACCCAGACACACAAAGCACTGTGTTAGGAAGCTGAGCATGCAAGGTAAAAAACTGGCCTCACTGAAGATAGTGGCTTGTGTTCCACTAAGTCATTGAAGTTCTAAGGTCAGCATTGAATTGGGGTACATCCCTGTGTTTAGGAACCAGTGAATGTTTCATGGAGAGGACAGAATTTACCATGGAAGTGCAAAATGCCCTTAATACTGGATACATCATCTTATTGTATTTATTAGAAGTCAGAAATAGAATTATTCTGACTTTCAGGAATTCTAGATTCCTTTTCAGGTTCCTTTGAGGGGAGGGAGAGGAGAGGGAAATGGGTTTGAACAGCTTAAAGTAAGAAAAAGCAATGGGGATTTATATTGTTACCAGATGAAGAGTTGCCATCTTGTCACCATTCCATAGTTAAATTGAGCTGGCTCTGCAGCAGGGACTCGCAGGTTAGCAGCAGTGAGAATCTGAGTCCATCAGGTTTACAGTTCAGAACAGGGCTATTGCAGTTTCATTCAAAAACCAGTGAGTGTAAATCTTCAATGGAAGTAGCAACTAAGAACAAACAAAACAAAACAAAACAAAACAAAACAAAAAAAAACAACCACCGAAGAAGAAAATTATCTTAAAGAATAAAAACAAAGGAGCAGTGTTGGCTTTCGAAATGCTGGTTGAATGCTAGGAATTATGACCCTAAATGGTACAGAGACTTAGTAAATCATTTAGGTGCAGCTCCTGTTGACTTCAGAGGACTTTTTCACAGATGAATAAAAGCTTCCTAGGAAAATATTTGAACCTAGACAGCAGCACTAATGAGGTAAGTCTGTAAAACCCTCTGTGCCATTAGCAAGGCACCTAGCTATACTAACAGCAATGGTGAGAAAAACTAAGATGTCACAGAGGATTCCGGGGGTTTCCCTCTATTCTTAGACCATTCTACCCAGTTTCATAGTAGCATGTTACAAAGCTTGTAAAATACAAAGCCTGCTTTGTACAGTGTCTCATGGAATGCCCTTGATCACTGGTAAAACCAATAAAACTGTATTTTCATAAATAGGAAAACAAAGTTAATCCTTACAGCTTCTGAAATAATAATGACCTTTGAAAGTGTAGAATTATTTATTATTTGTATCACAATAGCAAGTAGAGAAGCTAAACAAATTGGGACTTGCTTAATACCAGGCAATGTGTAAACATAGCACAACATAACAGAAATATGCAACCTAAATAGACCAGACAGCCAGAGGGTGAGAGAGGAGAAAGAGATGCATGTTGAATAATTATAACTTTCAAAGCCATGTATGTGCGCAGAATGAAAACTAAGGGAAGCTACAGAAAATATGTTAGAAACCTAATTACCAGACCTGGTTCCTCCAAGTGTAAAAAACACTCTTATATTGTGGGGGTTACATTTCTGTCAGAAAAAAGAACAATGAATGAAGGTATCATACAGAGATTTCATTGCAGGCTCATAATGAAGCAATTATATCACTGCAGCTATTTAGCAAAGTTCCTTTCAGATAGAAACAGTCCTATTATCTGAGAAAATCCCACAGGATTTTCACTTGGTGAGCTTTTGTTCAAGAATCTTCTTTTTATTATGTAGAAAAGCTCTGAGCTACTTTGCCAAGTTCAGGTCTTTACATGTTGAGTGAGAAGTGACTGAGTCAAGAGGACACACGTTCTTTTCCATTCTCCCCACACTTTCTTGGTGAGTGGTAAATCTGCCTCACGCTATTTGGTGAAAGAGCACTTCAGCTTGTGTTTCAGGTCTCTGGATCTAATTCATAATACTACATATGGTATGTATAAAGTCATGAGGGAGCAGGCATGGTGCATCAACTTCCACATGGGACAGTTGGCAGGCCACTTAGAGGGGCCTGTATCCAAAATGCATGCAAATTCAGAGTTTGCTGGGACTTCTAGGTGAAACTGCTGCCTCTCCTGGAAAAAGCAAGTCTTGTTCCTTACCTGACCTGTTCAGAGGGATGAACCATTTAGAGAAAACACTGGGAGGTGGGTATCCCCAATAGCTTCCTCTTTTAGCAGAAAAGAAGACAATAAGCTAGCCTTTCTTTTCCGCTGCCACCACCCCCTCTTCACTGGGTTATGACTGGACTCACCTTCAGTGTTGGTCATGAACAGACCCTTGCAACCTACTGAATGAGCAGAGCATATAATGTTGCATCCTGTTAGCTGAGCCACATTAACAGACCGTAGTCCCGGTTCCTCACCTGTGGCAACTGCAAAACAAAGCACATTTGCCTAGGCCGCCACCATGAAGGTACACAATTGCCACAGGTAAGGAATGCAAGTATGGTCAGCTAAGGCACTTTGGTGAACAGGTACCTTAACCATTTGTAATTGCTGGTCCACACCTTCACTGGCTTGTATATGGCTACACTAGAAATAGAGGAATCCCTTTGGTGCTTATGAGTGTTATACCCATACACTGCTATTTAGTCCCAACAAACATGTTCATTTTATCATTAATTTAAAAAAGGGAACAATGCATTATGAAATTTGGAATCGTAAAGTAATTTTTCCCTTTTAAAAAGCAATTTTTTTTTTTTTTTTCCCCGGACACCATCAAAGCCAGTAATGCTGGGTTTCTATTTGTTGTGTTTGGTGCACTAACTAGCAAGCACTCTGGCCCACAGAGTGGGAAGAATGTTATTTATCATCAAAGGTTAAAAGAAATATTGAGGTATTTCTGCCTGACCATTTTTTCATGCTTCAGCATGAAGCCCTGAGGACAGCATGAGAGGAGAAAGTTTTAGAAAGATAAAATTCTTGCCTAACTTTGGATATGGAAGAAGTAATTAGTAAAAGTAGTCAGTAATAAGGGCAAGACTGTGCCACTGGGGAAAGAAATCAAGAGAATGGTCACTATTTAGTCAGAAGGAGACACTTGGAAAGCTGTAAAGATAGTGTGACTGCGCTTTTGAGGAACTAGCTGTAGAAAGCAGAGTACAAATTGGTCAGAGCACACTTGTCCAACTCAGCTCAATCTACTGAAGGCTTAATTGAGTTTATTTGCAAGCATGGCTGGCTCTGTACACAGTTTGTTCTCACACACAAAGTGATTAGTACATTGTTGGTAACTATGGCAGCTGAATACGTACCATTGCTGCCAGAAACAGCCTGGCACATGACTGTCTTCTGACAAGCATTTGGCACACACTTGCACAGGGTTGATGAATCTCCTGACTCTGCTGCTGGACACGGTTTGGAGAGGTTGGCTTCTGAAAGGTTTATGCTACTGGCCAACACAATGTGCCTCTGGGCACTCTAGCATCTGTCTGAGACACGTGGCAGGGCAGATGCCTGAAACTCTGAAGATGTACCAGAACCATCTAACAGAGATGACTGTGGATGCATGACTTGACATATCTTTGTTCCTTGAGGGGAACTGCTGTGGGAAACAGTTCAAACTTTGTGTTACCACAGGGTCTGATGAAAATGCCGCAAATCCTTAGAATACAGTGGTACTCCTAATGTGGACAGTCCTTTGTGGGAATCGCTAATGTGTTAGCATCTTTGGCCTAAGATTCCTGCAATGTTCCTGTGATTCACCTGCTCCCAAGTGAAATTTGGCCAATAAAAGGCAGAAGTTCTTACTTATACCGCATGTCTAAAATACACAATATTGAAGCAACATGTTACATGACGTTCACTTCTTGGTTTGTACACTTCCCAAACTGGGATAATATTTCTGCAGAAGTTTTATGTGTAAATATGCTACTTGAATCATTTCCATTTAAATACATATTTTTTCCCTGCACGTTTTTTTTTTTTTTCTGCTCAACAGAATTTCTGTTAGCATATCTTCTTCAACATTACTTTGCTCCTTCTCCCAAGAATTCTTCAGGAATGGAGTCCTGAGACACAGAGCTTGAGACAGAAAATTAACTTCTTGTTAGCTGGATTGGCTCTGCACCCAAACTCTGGATTAAGATTCTTGTTTTACCACATATTATATGTATGACCTGAGGCAAGCTACACTGCTTCTTTATACTGTACTTTCTCATCTTGAAAGTGGAAATGATAATACTTCCTCTACATCATAGGATTCTTGAGAAGTAACATCCATTGACAGTAATGAAAAGCTTAGGCAAAATGGAAGCAACCATTGCAGCTGTTCTTTGCAGGCATCAGATAAGAGTGTTCGTCATCTAAACTTGGGCTGGAACTTGTTTTCAGTGCCGCTGCCCATGCAAGGCGAGATCAGTGGCTGGGCATGTTTGATGCAGCCAGCCCTTGCACTCTGTCCTTCTGTAGGTCAATTAGATGTAACCACATCTGGTACCTCAGTGGGCAAAAATAAAGACCTCTGAGAAAAATGTCCAAAATTGTAAAAAAAAAAAAAAAAAAAAAAAAAAAATCTGGAAAAATAATAAAAAACAACCATGTCAGTTGATGCAGGTCTCATTAATGACAAGAAATCTGTATGGCTAGTAATAAATGTCAGGAATTCATACAGACTAAAAAGAGATCAAAATTTTTGATATTTTTTTTTTTTTTTTTTAAATGGTCGAGATCCTTTTCTTACTGTTTTAGTGGATTTAGGTATAGACCAGGAAATTTTCCACTCTACAACTGATCTCTCCAGCCTCTTTACCTTGTGGTCCAAATTCAGCTTAGTGACAACTTGTCAGCACTGCTGACATGCTGCTGAACGCTGGATGATGTCCAAAACCAGGACAAGCAGTGCACAGGTGAGATGGAGCCTCTTGCTAAAGACCTGCAGCTCAACAGCACCAGGTGTCCACGGGTAGAACTGCCAGCCGTAGTTTGCCACCCAGAGAGGAATACCTGATCTTGCATGTTCCTTGTGTCTCATATTTGAGTCATGCATGCTACTTCCAGTATTAACCAGCATGCAGAGGAGGGTGGTTGCTGCTGTCAACAGCTGTGGGGCAGAAGCCAGAGCCCCTTCTCTTTTCCTGGGAGGTCCAACGCCAACCATACCAGCTTTCGTGACCCGCTTCCCACACCTCCTCAAGGCCTCTGCAATGACAGCGCAGCATTTTGGACAGCCGCATGACGAACGGTCAGCCATTTGCACTAACTGCCCCAGGGTGCGCTATCTCCTCACGCCGCGAAGGCACGAAGAAGCATCTGAGGAGGTGAGATAAAACCTCTGGCGTCGGAGGACGCCGAAGCGCTGGCTTCACCAGGCTCCGGACAGGGAGAGCCCATAGCAGGCACCACACCCGCGCCCGCCCAGGCCCGCTGTCGCTCCACGGCACGCACCAACGCCTGCGTCGGCTTCGCGACCCGCCCGCTCTCTCAGGGAGCTCGGGCGGGGCGGGGCGGGCAGGGGGCGCTGCGGCGCTGGCGCCGGTTTGAAAGCGCGGCGGCGGCGGAGCGGGCGGTACAGCGATAGGGCTGACGGGCAGCTGCAGCCGTCCTTGCCGCCGCCCGGCCTCCTTTGTCCCTTCCCCTCCCCAGCGCGCCTAGCCCAGCCCAGCTGGCAGCACGGAGCGGAACGGGCCAGGCTGGGGATTCCCCCTCCGCGCCGCCGAGGTCGCCATCTTCACCCCGACCTCGCCACAGACCCTGCCGGCCGGGCTCCCGGGAGCCGTCCGGGAGCACAGGAGGGGGCCTGCGCCGCGCCCCGCACGCCTGCTGCATGTAACCGCCGGCCGGTAGCGGCCTCCTCCGCGGATCTCGTCTGCGTCCTCCTCCGCCCTCAGCGCGGCGGAGAAGGGGCGCGGAGCGCCCGACAGCGGGGGACGGAGGTGCCGGAGCGCGGCGGGCAGACAAAGGAGCGGGCGCCGCCGTGGGCAGTGGTGAGTGGCAGGGGCGCGAGGCTTCTCGCTCTTGCCGCCCCTCTTCCCAGGGGCGCCCGCGGGGCAGGTACCTGCTGGTGGGCCGGGCTACGCTGCAGCCGCTCCCTTGCCCGGAGAGGGGGACGCAAGGACTTGGGAGTGGCGGGAGCTGCCGTCCCTCAGCCGCCGCGTGAGACCACCGGTGTTTCCCGCACTGCCTGCCGCGCAGTGGCGAGCGAGGGCTGAGAGAGGTGCCCGGGAGCCGGGCGGGGCTGGGCCGGGCGAGGCGTTGTGGGGGGAGCCTCTGGCCCCACCGCCGCAGGAGCGAGCAGCGAGCAGCAGGGCCGGACAGTGCCGCCGGCGCGGCGAGTGATGCTCAGCAGTAATCGCTCCTGACACTCGCACAAAAGGGAGCAAGCAACAGATTCTTTGGTGGGCGATCTGAAATAACGATGAAGAGAGTGTTCATTATTGTTACTATTCCTCCCTGCATCGGGGGGCAGGTGCTGCGGTGAGCAGCTGGGCGGGCGGCGGGGCCGTGGAGTACGGCTCGGCCTGTGCCGGGCGCAGGGCGTGGTGCCTCGCCGGGGGGTGCCACCCCGTCGCCCTGACCGCCCCGCACGGCGGCTGGAGGGGCACAGGCCGCTTTAGAGCTCGGGATGCTGGGGCATAGCGGCCATGACTTCGTGTGAATTCGAAGGGGTAACGTCGGACTTAACGCGGTTAGCTGAAATGCGTTGCTTGCCTTGTGGCTTAAGCGTTTGGTTTTAAGACATTTTTTCTGTGTGTGTAACCTCGTGCTCTCACTAAAATTACGAATCTTGCTTTCGTAGGCCAGAAGAACATAGGGTTCTTCGACTCTTGATTCTGAAGTTGAATGTGCACTAAACTGTAAGTTTGTTTTTGAATTTGGATGGATGAATGGAGTAATAATTTTACATTTGTGAGACAAAAATGTGTAGAAGTAATTTAAGCAGGTTTCTCCTGCAAATATATTCCTCCTGGACTGTGATAGCCGCTACAAAAATGGAAAAGTAAAGAAAATCTGTGAAGCCTGGGGGGGGGCAGAGAGGGAGAAGGGAGGGATTGTCAAGCTCTCTTTTTAACTAATTTTTTTGTGGTGGGCCTTATTTAAGTGTCAGGGCTCACAGTCACCTTTTAAGCTTTTATCAATGGATAGGAAACACCTGTAAGTGCAGTAATGGTATATTTCCTTATATTTAACTGAAGTAATTGAGATTAGATCGTGCTTTTTTTCTTTGTGCACAAGGAATGTTTAGTCAATTATTTGCTTAGGTAATCTGATTAATAATAGCTCAGTCAAGGTACAGATATGTTCCTGAAAGTTGTTTATTATATTGTCGAAATAGAGACGCAATTTTGAAAGATACAATAAAATACTAAATTTCTGTTACAATAAATTTTTTGAAAGGTGGAAGGGACTGTTCTAGATGAAATTGCAAAATGTGATCAAGCAAATTTATTGCAGGTACTAAAGAGCAAAGTAGCAGCTCAAATAAGCAAGAGATAATTCACTATAATTTTAGTACATATAGAAATTCAGTTGTGTGGCAATAGTTGCATTACTGCTCGCTTGAATTTTTTTTTTCTCCCAGTAGCTTGGGTGGAAAACTAGAATCTGGATGTAGCTGTTTGGATATCTAAAATTGTTTTGTGAATGGGTTATACTTCTTACCTGTTTTCTGCTTTGAGGAAAGGCTGGTATGCTTTCCACAGCAGAGAATCAGTTACTCTATGTTCAAGAAACTTCCTGGTAAAGTTTCTGTATATCTATATCAAAGCTGTAGAGGTCAAGAAACTGTTATCTATAGTCTATAAAATGTTATAATGTACACCAGAGGAGTGAAGAACTCTGAAACTGTTGTTACCTGTAGCTTGTCTGGAAATGTTGCAGCTGTGTGGTATCTTTGTTTTAAAGGTTGTTCTGCTGAAAAATACTTGGCAATTTGCTTATGCTGTCATATAACCAGGCAAAATACATTGTTTTGAGCCTTCCTAGTAATTCTGACCTTACCAGGGTGTAAGAAGTGCTGTGGTGGTCTGTGGGAAGCCTTGTGAACATGGTGGCTTGTCATGATAGGGAGAAGGCAGTTAGAAGTGTTTTAAATACCCCTTCATAGTTTCTGCTGTCCAAAAAATAAGTTGATGTAGAAGCAAGAAGGGGAGAAAAAAAATTGAGTGTGTTTTCCAAGTGGCTTTCTAAATATTTTACTATGAATTTTATTTATTTATTTATTTATTTATTTACTTATTTATTTTACCTAGATACCAGAGCTTTATTTGCAGTGATAAAATATTAACCCTGGTGTTGAGAAATTGGATCATATGTTACGGAGGTGTTACAGTAAACAAGAAGTGTTAAATATTTCATATTTCTCCCCAACAAGCAATGTAATTGGCACTCTTGCATTTTTGGGTTTGTGGTGGTGAAACAGTGTTAACCAGCAGCTGCTGCTATAATTCATTGTCCATTGAGGAGGAGTCTGTGTAACACCTGGTAACTTGAGCAAGCCTTTTAGAGCAAACTTGCACAAAGCCTTTGATATTTGTGTCAGACCTTTTGACCCTCAAAGGTAGAGTGTGAAGGGGTTTTTCTGTCTCTCAGCTGGGATTTGCTAGAAATATAATGCGGTATTAGAAAAATACTTTTTTCTTTACACTATCAACATGTGAATTTCAAGGAAAACATTTCATTCTATTGTGTATGATTGAGGTGGCATTTTTTTTGAAGTTCAAGATTTTATTTTTTTTCAAATTTCAGAATTATGTTGAGACATTTGTTTAGTGTGATTTACAGACCAACCTTTGGGCATGAAGCATAATTAGTCAATAGCGGGATTAATATACTCAACAGAATCATAGGATCATAGAATAGTTAGGGTTGGAAAGAACCTTAAGATCATCTAGTTCCAACCCCCCTGCCATGGGCAGGGACACCTCACACTAAACCATGCCACCCAAAAATAATGTCTTTCACCCAAAATAATGTGTTTAAAAAAAAAATAAAAAAAAAAATTAAGTATTTCCTGGAAGTACCTCTCCTGCAGGTCTTTTTTGATTGTTTGTTTCATTTTTGGTCAACTTGTGTAGTTGTGGAATGGCAAGTTGTATGTAAGCTTAGTGTACTAAATTACTAAAGAAAATCTCTCATCAGTCTGTTTTGAAACTCTATCATGATTTGTGTTAGCTCTGTGTGCAGAAACCCACTGGGTTCTATTCAGTGTCTCTGAGTACTTGTATGGAATTAAAATATGACTAACTTTCACTAAGTATAACTTTTTGAGTAATACTTTTGACTACTCAAATTTGCTTTTAGCAACTTAGTTGCAATTCTGATTATACTTGACAACCCCTGTCCTGGAACTGAATAGTAATTTATCACCAAAATCATTACTGCAACACATGTTTTTCCTAGATAGGGTCTAGCTAATATTAAAGACTTAAATAAGCATGTATCTGAAAGACTGTTATCTTTGGTCACCTCCTTAACCTCTGGGTATCTGTTTCTCGCTGTAAACCTCTCTGTGTGCTCAGATAGAGAAAATGGGCAAATACTAGTGTGGCTTTTTGTAGACTCTTGTTGTAGCTTGCTGTGTTGTATTCATTAAAATGCATTTGCCAGTAACTACTGTATCTGTTTAGTATTAGACTTCCTGTGTTTCCTAATTATAATATTGGCCTGTAAAACACATAACTGAGTTTTAAGAACTGAAGGATGTTGTGAAAGTGTTAGTCACTATGTTGAAACCTTAAAAGTCCCAGAAATACTTTCTTATACATGCTGAAAGATTGTAGGGAATTGGCTGCTAATTACTCCACAGATGTGGCTGGTAATGTATGTCTGTCTTCTAATGCAATTTTATCAGTTATTAAAGTATACTTAGGGTTAACATGAAGGAGTTTTTCTACTTCTCTTGCCGTTACTGTTGCATTAAAAGTACTAAAGCTAAATGAACAGAGTGGTGACTGCACAGTTAAGTTATTTTTTTTATTTTTCAGGAGTAAATTTTTGAGCAGACTAGATGGAGATGCATTAGGATAGCAGGGGCATAGTTTTCCTTCCTGTAGCCAAGCCTGGAAAGAAAATAAGTGGGGGGGAAAGGGGAAGGAGAAATGCTTCTTTGAAGGATGCTGATCCTGAGATGTGTAGGTTGAATTCCAATTTCTTTTAAAACATCAGTAAATCAAGAGACTTTTGAGTATTCACAGTCACTTAGAGGTTTCAAGATGTTTTGATGAAGCAAGTCTGTCTTGCATGATTAGTGTCTTTTGTTTTATTGCACGAGTAGTGATGATGTCAAGAAATAATGACGAATTCAAGGAACCAGCAACCTGGGGTGAATGTGAGTGGGGAAGAGCTAACAGTTTCACTGAACATATTGAAGTGGGGGTTTCACATAAAGAGCAGATCGAAGAGAAAGTTTAACTGTGACAAAGCTGGCAGTTATTAACAAAAAGAATGTAGGACAGTTAGGCTGGTGAGTGTCCTATGAGAGGATGTGTTCTCAGGGCCTGTTACATAGCTTTATAACTCTACCTGAGTACACCTTTGGTCTGTTTCTAATTCGGTGTTTTGTGTGTGGTTAAAGTGGATGTGTGAGGTGAAACTACTAGTCCGAGGGTAATTACTGTCCCAAGAGAAACAGAGATTTCTCTTTGGTTGCTTCTCCTCAGCTCCAAGAAGAAGAGGAGCTCTTTTGCCTGTAACGAAGGCACAGTTAAAGTAGTGCAGACCTGCTTCAGAGCACTCTTTCATATTCTTAGTGTCACATTAACAGAAAGATTTAGGAGGAAGGTATAAGGAGGAAGACATAAGATGTCAATGTGATTATTAGCAGGTTTTGTAGGCCACTTCCTGGAAACTTAACTATACTGTATTAACGGTCCCTTCTGATTTATTTAGCTTTCTGTCCAGTCAGACTGTTAATATTTGTCATGAGGTGTCAGAGGGAGAGCTGGTACCTTCTTTCTGCATATTCAGTAGAGTGTCAGAGTGGTACCTGAGAGAAGGCAGACTGCTAAGAGTTCCACTGCTGTTGACAGATTTGACAAAATTCCAAGTTATGGTTAAGGTAAATTCAATGAACAACTGAATCTGTGGGCTGTGTTCAGTGGATGTCTTGCTTATTTGACTGATGTTGAAAATATGGATATAGGCTAACATGTAGTAATGTCAAAGGTCTGTGGGGTTGCAGTTACGTGAGCACTCGATCTGATACTGTGGTTGTTAGGAAACTGTCAGCTCAGTTCTTTGCTGGGCAGAGTTTGAATCCTCTCCTACCATATATAAATTGTAGCAGAAGTGTCAAGGCCTGTGGTGAGAGCACTATAGAAACCACTCTCCCTACATTGGAGGAGAGGTCCTGGAGGAGAAATTGCAATTCATCCTTATTCTAAAGGAGAAACTCTCATCTAAACAATCGTGGGCTCCTAATGCTAGGAGATTGATTACACATGGTGATGACCACTCTGATCCAGTAATTTTTCACACCAAAACAGTTACAGTACTCACAGTTACACTTGAGGCAGGCAAGGATAAAATGGTGTAAGTATCTCTAACCATTCAGGGTAAAACAAAGAGCTGTTTGTTTTGTCAGTGTATAAATCATAGTGCAAGGGCAAAACAATGCCTGAACCAAATAACTGATTAGACTGCACCACTGTTTGCTGCGGATATTGATGTCTTGTGCTTTTTGTTTTTAATACAAATTGCTGTACAACTCATTTTTGTACCGAGTGTACATGCCTTGAACTTCATCAGTTGTTACACAGAGTTCAGAAACGTTTTGTTAAGAAAACTTTCTTTCCACAGAGTGATAGAATCATAGAATGACTTGTGTTGGAAAGGACCTTAAGATCATCTAGTTCCAACTCCCATGCCATGGACAGGAACACTTCACCCTAGACCATGTCAGCCAAGGTCTGTCCAGCCTGGCTTTGAAGACTGCCAGGAACGGAGCATTTACCACTTCCCTGGGCAACCCGTTCCAGTGCCTCACCACCCTCACAGTAAAGAACTTCTTCCTTATATCTAACCTGAACTTCCCCTGTTTAAGTCTGAACCCATTACACTTGTCCTGTCACTACAGTCCCTAATGAAAAGTCCCTCCCCAGCATCCTTATAGACCCCCTTCAGAAGGCTGCTATGAGGTCTCCACGCAGCCTTTTCTTCTCCAGGATGAACAGCCTCAACTTTCTCAGCCTATCTTCATACAGGAGGTGCTCCAGTCCCCTGATCATCCTCATGGCCCTTCTGTGGACTTGCTCCAACAGCTCCATGTCCAAGTCTTTGTGTGTGGCCATCCAGCCTATTCTTCATCACCAAGTGGTCCATCCATCAAATTGATGTCTCTCCAGTTTAGAGACAAGGATGTCATATGAGACAGTGTCAAATGCTTTGCAGAAGTCCAGGTAGATGATGTCAACTGCTTTGCCTTTATCCATCAGTTCTGTAGCCTCACCATAGAAGGCCACCAAATTTGTCATGCAGGATTTGCCCTTGGTGAAGCCATGGACTTGTGCACATTCAGGTTCCTAACATGATCTTGAACCTGATCCTCTCCTACAGTGGGCCTAAGATCTTCATTCTCTCAGTCCCTGCATCTGCCTTCCAAATGGAAGGAGTGGAAAGTGTGTTGTCACCAAAGCCTTCCCAGTCAAAATCCCATTTGTCCTCATAGAAAAAATAAGTGTCTCAGTCTCTTGTATGAAGTTGGTGATTTCAGCCTTAAAATTGTGTCTTTTTCTGTAAGTAGAGGCTTACTTTTGGATAGGCTTAATACACTTTTCCCTTGCTTCGTTCTTGGAAGGGGATTTTTTTGACACCTTACTTGTACTTACCGACTGGATTTGGAACCTTTTTAAATGTTGTGCAAAAATTGGGCTTTCTTAAATTGCAGTTGGCTTTGTCAAAACAGTCATACTAGGTAAGTATTGAAATACTACATGCAGAAGTCTCTTTGTTACATTTATTGGTTGCTTTTATCTCATGTTTAATAACTCTTGTGCTCACCAATAACATCTCTTTTAATTGGCGCCATGTGATGCAGCTATTCTTATCAAATGCCAGTTGCTAAAGGAGTTCCACCTACTCCCTTAAAGCTTCCAGTGAACAATTTTACATTTGAGCTTGACTACCTATTTCCTCTCTTCACCTTTCAAGTGAATGGTATTTTGCTCTGAATTTCTCAATTGAAGTCCTTTTCCAATAAAGCTCAGTTTTATAAGGCTTGTTCTCTCTTAAGATAATAAAAATAAATTAAAACTTATGTAAAAAAAGTAGTTTGAAGTTAAGAGTAGTCCTGGTCACCTGAACTGTATTAACAGATTTTGGGATACGGTAGAAATTCTTCTCCTGCCAAAAGTATGTGTAAGTATTTCAGAAACAGGAATGTACTGATTTATTTGGTGGTTATATATCCAAGAAGTCAGTCTACAGTGGACTGAAAGAAAGGTTTAGAAAATACTTAGTTTAAGTACCTCTGATTTTTAAGGGAAGGGAGGAGGGAGCAAGGAGTGGTCTTCAAGCTTCAGGTCTGGTATTTCATGCAGTCTTATCCAGATTTATTTATGCATCAGACTTATTTTAATTGTCCTCAAGCATATGGGGGGAATAATTTGTGGAGCTAATGGAAGACTAGACTGTCGGTAGCTCTGGTGCATTCGTTTGTTGTCCTATCAAAAATTCATCTTGCACAGATGTTTAGTGCTCCCACTTCGAGCAGATCACAGTGCATGTCACACTGATTATGTCATTGGTACAGGTAGGTCTGCTGTGTAATGAAGTCATCTTATTTCAGTGTTGAAATAGTGACTTACTCTGAAAGATACATTTAGGTGTGTTTGGCTCTGTTATTTGACCTAACTGTAACTTGTTTTCTCCTAAGCTGTTTTGTAATGAGTAAAGCCTTGTGATACTCTTGAAAAATGTTAGTTGGACTAACAAACCATATTGAAGTGAATTCAGAGGGGCAGTATGTCAGTACAGTCACTCTATCTTGGAACATACGATTGACTCTAATGCAGCTTTTCTCATGAACCATCCTTCATTGCCAAGCTTCCTGTGAAGTCTCTGAAGAAGAGCCTGTGAATCCCTGCACTGGCTCCTTTTACTCGTGCATTAAGTGATGGTTCCACTTACTGCAGGCCTTTCCCAGGAAGTCAGTAGGCGTGGTGAGGGATGCCTTTCTGTTTTACGTATTTTAGGTTAAACCCTGGCTGTGATGAAGTTCGTGGTGAACCTGTCATAGAGATCTCAAATTCATTACAGTTGAGTCTGTGAAGAAAGTCAGCTGCATCTCTGCAAGAGTGCAGTAGGGGTAACTTTGCTCATAAGTTGCAGGTAGAATTACGGCGAAGTTGTGTCCCATGTATTTCTTCATTAGAATCAGAATTGTGTTAGTTGTATCCCAAGGTGTTTACAAAGTAATATATGATGTTGCTATCACCATATGTATAGGATAATACAGATAACAGATACACAGAAAAACCAAGGGTTGTTGCATTTGCTCCCTGTGCTGTGCACTCTGTTGTCAGGATATATATGTATTCATAGTAAGAGGATCCTAATTTCCTAAGGTGGTACATTTATTTTTTTTTTTTTTTCTTTTTTTAACTTCTCCTTTCCCTCCCTCCCCTCGCTTGAAATTTATAATGAATACAAAGAAACTGCATCTAGAGTGATCCCACTTGCAGGAAATTTGCAACAGGCATGGTCCTTTTGTAGTCAAAATATGTGTGCATTTTAGTGAAATAGTATATGAATTAAGAATTCCTTTTAAAGGAAAAATGTTGTTCTGACACTTCCACACTTAGCTGCTCAAATTTTGACAGGTGATTCCAGATTATGCTTTTTATACTGAATGTATGCTATTTCTTCAGTCCTTAAACTTAGTTCCCTTTCTTTCAGGGTCAGAAAGCATATTGTGAAAGCTTTGTTGCTTTGTTTCTACTGGTTGAGATCATAATTAACTTTTTTTTGTTAGTGCTCTTCTGTAATGACATCTTTATCAAACTATTTGTCTTATTGTCTATTTAAATATGACTTAATCTGTGTTTGCATCTATTCAAAGATGCTGAGGGTATTTCAAATACTGTACTGTTCTGCAATCCCAGGCAGCAAATTCTGCAAATCACCATGGTAATACGTGTGTGTATGTGAGAGGAAGGCTAGAGTCAGAAGCTGCATTAACGGAATCTGTTACTATTGCATATGCTCAGTGTCACTAGCACTGCTTGTTCTTTGATGTAGGTATGTCCTTTGCTTAATTAAAAGCAAACTAGTATGATGCAGCTAATAGTGCTTATAGTCCAATTCTTAATCAGGTTTCTTTGTAACTAATCCACTGATATAATCAGGTATATGGGTAATCATTGAGTCTTCTTCAGGAAATGGCATTTAAGAATCCTGTCAGCAAAGAAACTTAAAGCTTCTTTGTTGCCTAAGGTCTTACAGGTAGGCTTAAAACTGAATGTTCTACAGCTAGACCTACATACTGAGGACACTCTCCTACTGATAGCTCATGTCCTGGTGGTTTCTGCCAAGTCATTGTGAATGTTTAAGGCTGTGGTTTGGGTAAGTCTGTCTGGATGCTTTTGTACATGCAGTTGTTGCCGTAGACACAGTATTCTGAGGTGCAGTCAGTGCTAGTTTGGGGGTTTTTGGGGGGTTTTTTTGGTGTGGTTTTTTTTCCCTCCTAAAAAAAAATAAAAATAGAGGAACTATGTTCTGTTTTATAGTGCTGAAGCAGGTTCTTAATAATTAGCTTAGTGCTGATGACAGATTGACTTACAAGTTCCTATGAATTTGTAGGAAGACTGATTGTGCTTTGTGTGTGGGACAAGGAGAAGTTAAAACTGACGTTTCTTGACTCTTCACCACTGTAGTCTAAGTGAACTGGGGGACTAGGAGAAGAGAGGTTTGTGTGATAAGGATGGTAAGAGGGCTGGAGCACCTCCAACACAAATACCTGCTGAGAAAATTGAGGCTGTTTAGCCTGGAGAAGAGAAGGCTGCGTAGAGACCTCATAGCAGCCTTCCAGTATCTGAAGGGGTCCTACAAGGGTAGGAACTGTAGTGATAGGACAAGGGGTAATGGTTCAAACTTAAACAGAGGAAGTTCAGGTTAGATACAATGAAGAAAGTCTTTACTGTAAGGGTGGTGAGGCACTGAACAGGTTGCCAAAAGGAGTGGTTAATGCACCATCCCTGGCAGTGTTCTAGGCCAGGCTGGGCAGACCTTGGGTGACATGGTCTAGTGTGAGGCATCCCTGCCCACGGCAGGGGAGTTGGAGCTTAGCATCCTTTCCAGCTCTAGCCATTCTATGATTTATTTTACCTATTGTAGTATTGATTGTCTTAGATTTTAATGAGTTGCAATAACTTACTAGTTTAAAAATAATAGCTCACTGCTACTGACAATTACAGGGCATTGATAGCAGTTCATAATGCAGACCAAGTTACAAGATTTGTGTCAGATGGCCTCGGAGAATGGGACTTTTCAGTCTTTAATTTCATAGAGAAACCCTATAGCAGAACCATGAAGAGGGATGTGGAGTTGAAATGCCCTCTCTGCATTAGGATTCAGATGAGTCAGGAGAGGTTCAGGAGAGCTGCCTGTGCCATTGGCAGAGCAGAGGAATTAGCCTTGTGTGACACGAATACTCAGTCAAACTGTCGTGAGCTTAGACAGTCAGATGTAAGTCTGAGCTATCTGTGTATGCGTTCACATCACTTGCTGTATTTTGTTTTCACAATGTTATTCACTTGTTATATGAAGTCTGTCATAGTAATAATGCTTATTACTGTGGTAGTTTCGCTTCTCAATGCCAGGCCTCCTTTCAAGAGGGTAAGTGTGGGAGGTGATGACTTTGAAACTCTTTGCCTTAGAAAAACAAGCTGCCATTTTTTAAGGCTGTTTTTGCGAGGGCTGAACTCCACTGCACAGGGAGTAGAGCTGTCTGTATAGCTGGTGACTTTCTAGGTCCTTTCTTTGCTTGTTGAAGAAGATGTGTGTTGTCCACTAATGGTATCTCTCTTTCTAGTTCTTTATAAGGCAAAATTCTAGGGTCAGCAGGGCTTCAAACAATGATCTCCTGTAGTTTTGGGTGGATTATTTTCATCTGTTGATTACCTTGGCCTGTCTGCTGTTACATACAGGATTTCTAGTATCACACAGGTTGCTTGTCGCCTGTGTGATTTAAAGCGGACAGATAATGCGATTATTTGTGCTAGACTTTGAAGCAAAAATTTAAGTAAATTATATGCTTTATCTGATGAATCAGGTTATTCATGGCATGTTCTCAAAGTCTGTGTCGGCGGGTATGAAAACATAGTACGTGCTTCTGAAAAGCATACTATTAAATGCACCTTCCACCCACCAAAACCCCTACTGGTATTAGACTTTGAGCCGTTTACTTATGAAAAGGAAAGCTTTTACATACGGTAAAAGAGATCACTGTTAGATTGAGGTTGTATGCTAGTAAAAAAATCTGTGAAAAATGATAGTTAGGGTTGCAAAGGACCTTTTCCATATTAAAAAAAATCAGTGTGTCTAATTGGAATGAAATACAAGATTTCACACCTTACATCGCTGAATTTCTGCACTCCCAACTTCTGATACAGATATCTTTCAGTCTTCTCCTTAGGGTGTTCATATAGTGTCGTCCATTCATCATCCAAATAGACACACCTGTATCACTGATAAGCCGAAGAATTTCATTAGAATGGAGAAGAAATAAGAAAGCTTAATGCCAGCACAGACAACCATGACCTGGGGGTCAGCCTTCTGTGGGTCTGACTTCTAGGAGTTTCCAAGAGAATTATTATTGTGTTGTTCTGGTTTTTTTCTTGGGAAGATTTCTTTAGGCCAGTGGAGGTAAATGTAAACATTATAAAATAGTGAAATGTCTTAATGTTGCTATTTTCTAAGGACCTCTTGAAAATAATATTTGAGATGGGGAAAGGATATTCAGAGATAAATTCAAGTAGACTGCTGTCTCAAGTCCTCTTCTAGGCTAAGTTTCTGAATAGATACCTTCCTCCTTTAGAGGTATCTAAGTGCAAACTTTGCATGTACGTTGTCATTTAAAGGACTCTAATTTTGTGACATATCCCTCTGATGGGAGAAACTAAAATTGCAGAATTCAATCATAGAATGGTTTGGGTTGAAAGGGAACTTAAAGCTCATCAAGATCCAACCACCCTCCCATGGGCAGGGACATCTCCCAGTAGACCAGGTTCCTCAAAGCCTCATCCAGCCTGGCCTTGAATACTTCCAGGGATGGGGCAGCTTCCATGATTCTTTGTGTCTTGACTTACATTCAGTGTTACGTACCTTATGGCTCTTTTGATTCCAGATATGCACAGCTCTGAACTCATTGACGTTTCTTAGCTCTGAGCATATTAATTATGGCTCTATTAAATTAATTGGTGTACCAGTTATAAGCATCATAATGAAATGATAACATGTGCTGTCGTGGCTACCTGCAATTTTCTGTATGTATGTGACTTTGCCATTGACTGGAATGGAAAGATGATTGTAAATCTGTGAGTATATACTATATATGGCTATAGAGATTTGAAAACTACTTTGCATGTGCAAAACTAATTCTTTATATTTCTTCCATTTCTGTTTTTAATAGCTTGCAAAAGCATGAAAAAGTCAGGTGTTTTAATCAAGATAAAACCCAATATGAAGTTTAGATTTTTTATTTTTTTTTTTTTTTTTTTTTCATAAACTCATTTAACTGGGGAAGTTCAGTGGCTGGATTTTTATTCCCCCTTTCCCCCCCAGTGGGAAGTACTGCTATTTAACTCTTCATCTACCATAAACTCATGGCTTCTTTAGCATAAAAAATACTTCTCCTTAGGACACAAATGCATTTTTAAACCTTAAACTTTACTTAGTGTTTTCAAGTTCTTTATCAAATTTCAACCTGTTTTGTGTAATTAGAAAACGACTTGGAAAATGTTACGGGACTGCAGTAGTTATTTTCTCTCTGCATTTGATAAACTTAGTACTATCGGAATTAGTTTGCTGAAGTGTTAATCCTTACAACACTGTTGTAGCTGTCCCTTAAAAATAGACTTCTTTGTCATTTAGGTTCTCAAAAACAATGTATTTTACTTCAGTAGAAGCACTGTACTAATAGCTATGTTTCACCTTTCTAAGGCAATCTGTAGGTCATTTATCATATTGATTTGTACTTCATCGTCCTTGTTTTTTATGCAGAGTTTTTATACTGAACTTCTCAAAAAGGCTAATTCGACTTTTAAGCTGTGATGAACTAAGTGAAATAAATCATCTGAGTGGATAATGGTGAAATTGCCTGCTAATGTTGCAACATTAGCAATTTCTTGTAACTGGTTAAATCTGTAATTTAATTATTATTTAGAAATACAGGATGTATACTGAATTGTTAGCTCTGAAAATGAGGCTTCAGACAAGCATAAAGCTAAAAATTCACATGCAAATTGTAACACTTAGAAAATTGCTATTTATAACTGACATTCTTAATGAATGGGTGGTATGGGCAAGTCTACAATAAGCTGTCCAGACTTCATAGAAAGTGGTTACAGCTACATTAGTAGTGTGCCTTGGCAGTACCTGCAAACAACTGTTCTTTCCACTCTACTGGCTGGTACTCTGTGCCAGTTCATTTAATACCCTTCAAGCCAGAAGCCTACCATTTATAGGAGTGGTTTTGTGAATTAAATTGTCCATTAGGATGTGGGTTTAGTCTACAGGCTTTATTCATCTGGGACTCTAAATAGCTGTGATACAATGACTTACAGCTACTGGTCCAGATCTCATTCATGATTGACTTTTAAAAATGTTATTGTACAAGGATGGTTTTTATTTTTGTATTGTGCTGCTCTTACAGCATGGCCCTAGATTTCTAATGCTACAGTTTAGGCAAGTGTAATTCATTTATTTTCTATTTAGTCTATTTTTCTTTAAGGAGGCGGTTGGAAGAAGACATTTGGCTTAGAAGTCATGAGTATAGATACTCTTGTGTCTACTGTTATCTCACTTGTAATAGCATTTATGCATATTGAAATGACGTATACAGAATTTCATCCTTCACACGGTTTTAGGATGTTATGTGTACTATTAACATGTACTCTGTGCTAATATATATATACAAGATTGCTTCATTTTTCTCTTAATAAAATTTACTAATATGACTCTTTCTCCGCTTTGATTTCAGTTGTATTGCATTTGGGTGAGGAGGTTCATGTTTACCTACAGTTAAATTAATTGGTTCTCCTGTCTATATCAGATATTGTGCACAGAGTTTTTAACTTGAAGGTAGCCAACTTTCAGTGACAGTTCAGTTATGAAGTTGACATCTACTGTAAAAATGCTGTCTTTAAGGTTTTAATTTGCTTTCTTACTGAACTTATTAGGCAACCAGTACAGTATCATGTGTTATATGCCACTTGCTCTGCTGTTTTGTCCGAGGAACAGCTTATTGTGATGGGGTTATTTTACCAGGGGAAAGAAAAATTGTCAGAACTCTACTTACAGGTGTTGTGAATATAGTTCAACCACGAAGATATTGAAGTGTTTTCCCTGTGTGCCTCTTTTCCTCTCTTTGTATCTCCTCCTTTACTCCGACTAGATGTCCCATCTTTGGGGCCTCTGTCCAGTAACTGCACATCTTATAGTCTGTCAGGTTTATTGTTCTGTTAATTAAAGTTTACTTTTGTCTCTGAAGTATTGTGAGGTAACTGAAGATAAGCAAAGAGTAAAAAGCTGTTTTCTGACTCCTTAGCCAAAGAAAGGAGACCCAAATACTCTTTCCACAGACTCTCATTATGTCACACTGGGGCAATGCAATCATCAAACACAAACATGGCACTTATAGCCATTTCCTAATACTGTTCCTCTCAGTAATCTGCAATTGTGAAGTTTCTCTTTCTGACCACCCAGATTTCTATCCTAGGAAAGCTTTGATCACCTTTTTTGTGTTTCTTGACAGGTAACACTGTCCAGACAAGTTTTGCCCTTCTCTTTTCCTCCCTAGCATTCTTCTCTTGATTTACCTTTTTTCTTTTTTTCTTTCATCTGCCTCATCTCTTTCTAGTCCATAATTTTTTATGACAGTCTCTTCTGAAAGCTACAGAGGTAAAGAAAAATAAGTCTAGATTTTACTTTTTAATCTGGCTTCTGACAGTCTGAGAAAAAACAGGAGACTTGTTTCCCTAGTTTGTGTGCAAGAAAGGGCTGAAATACGACAAACAAGACCTTGGTGAAAGTTGGCAAGGAAATGTCTTGCCATGGGGTGTAAAAGTTAAAACACCAGGGAACTCAAGTGTAGATGAGTTATTTTGGAGGGGGAGTTTTGCTTGTTTGAGTGAGTTTGTTTGTTTGTTTGGTTTTGTTTGGGGTTTTGTTTGTTTGCTTTTGCATTGGGTTTTTAATAAAATCTATGAAATATTGCCCTACCTGACATAGGAGATGCATAAAATTTAATTTGCTACAACTTCTACCTTATTTTACATGAAAACTTGAAATGTGAACTGGATTGTCTGGGATTTTCAGCTTTCCTCACAACTTCTATCTGTTTCGAAGCCCATCCCTGATACATGATTGCTGTCACAACAGGTCGTCATTATAGCTGGATGCCCTCTGAATATAGGGGTGTTCTGGTTTATTGGGGTTTTGGGTTTTTTGTTGGCCGCCTGCTTTTTTTTCTTTTTTTCTTTAAGTGCAGGTTTAACATTGTTAAATAATGTTGCTGCTCCCATAGCAGGTTTTAGAGCAGTGATTCTTGTCAGAGCCATGAATGTGTTTCCTTTATGTTATTGCCTGCAGTACTTGTAATCCATCCTTTCTTTTATAGAGAAATGCTGAACTTGGTAGAAGATGTCATAGGCAATAATTAATTACAAACTTGTTTGCTAAACTTCACACACGTAATGAGATTTAACTGTCAAAGTACTTTTTTTTTTTTAAATTGGGCACTTAGGTCAAACTAGTTATTCTCTGAACTGCCTGCTATTGCCAGTGATCCCAAGGCTGATCAGTAAGAAGGATTATGTAACCTTGCACACAAAAATTTTGGAATATACATGTGGTTTAGGGCCTTTCAACCAGCCGTTGCTGGTACTAAGGTTTGACCCTAGCAAAGGGAACTGCCAAAACTTAAGTAGCTACTGCTATTGAACCTGTGCTCCGTATTTACTTCGTTTAACTATGTCATACATATATGTACATTAACAGTGCGTAAGCATGTTGTTAGGTTAAGAATAAAGCATACCAGAGGGTGCACAAGTTGGTGAAGTTTTTTTGCCAACGCAGCAGTGAACAAGATAGCCTGTAATCCTTGAATTCATTCACAAATGGCAATAGCTCAGCTGTTCTGACATCTGTGGTATTCTGCAAACTGCTGATTCTCTTGGTAGCAACCTCTTGGTACCTGTTTTCTTCATGCTAACATGAAATTACATTGCTCTTTGTTATAAATAATTTGCATTATGAAATGTAAGAGACAGTTACTTATGCCATTTTTTTTCCTTCCTTGGTCACTAGAATTGGGGATCTTTTCAGTGAGTAACTTGCTGCTTGAAGAAAGGACTAGACTAACTGAAGTTGCGGAATTCAGGTAGGCAATGTTGTCAGTTTACTTTTCACTTTAAATGTTGAGGTAAACATAGATGACAGATCTATGAATATTTATTGTGGTATCAAAACCATCAAAGCATGATAGGGATTTTAACCTTAAGTAGATTGGATCTGTTTTCATGGTTCTTCTCATGAAGCAGCATTTGAAGTGCCTCTGTGGTGATGAGCCCCTTGATAAGAAGGCCAGCAGAATTTTATATGCAAATTTCCTTTGTGCTCATAATAAAAAGATTGATTAATATTCATACATAATTTAGACTAACTTTAACTGAAGGCCCAGGTACTTTGTGACCCTCAATTAATTTAATTATTTAAATTATCTTGTTGCCCCAGAAGACACTGATATTCATGGTATGTGCTGCCATCCATACTTACATAGATTTTCTTCCTTAATTTTCTTACCAAAGTATATTCTCGATGGATTTCCTAATTACTTTATGTCAATTTCACATTCTTCTTTGCTTGTTTGAAGTAAGGCTTCTAAATAGGTCTCCAATACCTCATTCGTCAATAAGATGACGAAACTCCTTTGTTGTTCCTTGTGTGATACTTTTCATGGCATTTAATAATTTAACTTGCAATTTAATATCCTGTGTGACTGCTTATCCTGGTTAGCTCAGCTTTTAAGGACCCATCCAGCTTAACTTTACTACTTTCTAATTCCCATCAAGTACGCTTGGTGTTAAATAATGTAGATGAATGGCCAGTATTTTTAATCAGTTGAATTTCCTCTAGCTAATTTCTGGGATAGATCTATTCCTATTTGACTTTAGTAGGTGATATGGTTGCAGAGCATTTACGTAGGGTTAATTTCTGTGGGTTACACGAGCACTAACAGAACAGTTAAACCCTGAAACTCCTGCTGGTTTCTTATGAACTTGTTCTGTTCAGCAACTTTGATGTTAGAAGCTTGTAAGTTCTACTTTAACATTATTCTTTACTGTTTCATATTTTACTGTCTAAAAATTCAAATGAACCATGCAGAAGGATTCTGTTGGGTATCACAGAGTCAGGAAATGTGCATAAAAATCTCTTACGCATGCTGCTTCCTCAGAAAGAGGTGTAATTTGTGGAACATATTGCACAATTCTCCTCACTGAGAGCAAAACACTGTTCCATTTCTCAGGTACTATGTAATAATCTATTTTACCTTAGTCTTTGTGCTTCTGAGCACCATTCATGAAGTATGTCATTTGGGTAGCAGTCAAGCTTGATGTTTACCCTAAAAATACTCAATGTATGCTGAATTTCATTTAAATACTGGTAAATGGCTAACATTAGTTTTCTTCTTTCTCCCTTCCTCCATGTTCCTTTGACAAGTCTGAAGTATTTTCAGTATGACTGATGATACCAAACATGTTTGGGCTTATCCTTCATGCTGTGCACTTCCTTTCTGTGAACACACCTGGGTTTTTTTTTTTTTCTGCTCTGATTTCACTGTCACTTGTAAAATCTTTCTGCTAGAGAGCCCAGGGAAGGAAAAGTCCACACATGAATTGACCCTGGAGATTATGTGACAAGGAAGTGGTTTTAATACTAGTGTAATAGTGAAACTGGAAGTGTTAAGTGTCATACTAAAGAGCTGCAGTCTCTCTTGCTGGCCTTGCAGTTCCTCCTCTGGCCTGCTCCCACCTCTGGAGCATCCCCAGATGTTTATGTACCTAGCCTGTGAAGAAAAAGTTTTATTTTAGAATGAGAATTGGGTGTGATGAGGAAGACTCTCTGTCCTTAAGACTCTGTAAGAAGTGGGGTGAAGGAAGAAGGAAATGGTAACCCAATCAGGAAATTTAAAATTAAACTTTAAAATGACCAATTCCTTTAAACCCCACAATCAAAAAAACCACCATGTGGAGGCAGGGGGAGGGGGAAGGGGAAGAAGAGAAGGCAGGCAATTGGGTAGCAGATATAGGGGTGATAAGGCCAGGTAAGACATAGTGATGTTTGAAGAAAATGACTGAGGGGAAAAAAGGAGAATAAGGACTGTACTGCATGCAGCAGAAGCATGGATGATTGCTGATGGAGGAAGACAAAATTGCAAAGACACAAGACTTCTCCTGGAGCACCGGTGTCAGTTGGTGGTTATTGCTTCTGAAGCAATAACTGGCAGGGAGCCAGAAAAACTCTGCACTGCAAAACGTGTATTTCAGTCCTGTGCCAGAAACAAGTGAAGTGCAGTGGGTGTTCCCAGCCTGTTGTATGCCCTTTCTGTACATGCTCCAGAAGTGTCTGCAGGAAGCTTCAGTTACAGGTCAGGAAGTACAGCCTTCCTGACTTGCCTTGCTGGCAGCTATGAAATTGGTGAGAGTAAAATCTCCATAAACATCTTACTGTATGTTTCTTTTCTAGCCTAATAAAACAAAACCCCATGCCTGAAGTCCTAATACTCTTCTTCATTTATCTTGGGTGTTTCGAGGTACAAACTGTCAGTTTGAAAGACAATGATGAAGAGCAATGCACAAGGGCCCTTCCCTGCTGCCTCTTGTTCTAGAGCCCTGCAACTTTTCCTTCCCCTTTACCTCTGCAATTATGTGGCTGGACTTGCATCTTCACTCACTTAGCCAGTGTTCCTTCTTGCATGACTGTGACCACATGGTTGGTGGATGTAATTCCAGTCATGTGAAGAAGGTGTAAGGCTTGAGGCTCTTCATCGTAGTTAGAATATTCCTCATCTGGTCTCATGATACTCTGAAACACATACTTTAAACTGCTTAGAGGAGACCAAAAACAATCTGAGGGGGGGGAAAAAAATCAGTATGTGTTTTCCTTATCTTACCCATTCTAGTATTGCTGTTTATGACCTAATTCACTAAATGTTTAAAATACTGTGGTAGGGGGGAATGTGGAAAAAGATATCTTTTCCCCTTCTGGAGGTAGTGTCAAAATAGTAGTGAATTTTAGATAAATGTTTTTATACCAGTAAACAACTTGAGCTTGTCAAGGATGCCCTTACTCCATTCACATCTTGCACTAGAAGTTTCTGGAGCACTTTTGCAGTATAGTGTTGCAGCCGGAAGTATTAGCCTAAAATGTTAGCAGGCTATTCATGTGTTGTGTTTGTCTCTAAATGCCACCACAGAAAATCATGCACATCTTTAAAATCTGAAATATGTCATCTTCTACTCCACTTTTGTAGTGTATGGCTTTCAAATTTGGTTCGTGGACCACCTTTTCTAAGATTTTAATGGATTTTAGTTTCCTGTTTAAGAAAGTGTTTAGACTTCATCCAGCACACTGTAATCAGTTCTGTATGACTCCAATTTAGTAATAGATTCATGAAGTTAGAGCAATGGCAAAAGGAAGTTTTAGTTCATTTATTTAATTGAAATTTATGTATTGTTCACTTTAAGGAAAAAGGAGAAAAATGCAGGATGTTAGATGTTAACATTTTGCTTCATGAAGGATTTTCTTTTCAGTTTAGCTTACTTTCTATATGCAACTCCCGGTTCTGATCGTTGCATTAATCCTGTAGAAAAACTTCGAAGTAACACAGGTGCAAACTGTGCTGTATTTGTATGCTCATCTGTACAAATACATTTCATTGCTGCTGTCTCTTGCACCAACTGTGTTTGCATCTGACTGTCCTCCACTTCCTTCATTGTTAAACTTGTCTCAAATCACTAGATTGCAGCTGGATAATGTATCTGATGCAGCTTCTTACATAGGTCTTCAAAAATGTTTTTTTTTTTTTTCTCTTGAAACATTTCGTTTGCATCTTGACTTAGAGCAGAGCTGACCCAATTCAACGATATTAATGCAGAAGTCCACAGTGCAACTTTTGCTGTCATTTTTCACAGTAAAGTGGAACATGAGAAACAAAGTCACTGAAGCTTTGTGCCAACAGAAACCATAAAACAAAAGAAAGCTAAGAATCAAAGACCACCAATAACAAAACAAAATAACAATAACAAAGACACCAATAAAAAAGTTCTCTGTATGGAGAGAATAGTAAGCAAAAAGTAGAATAGGAAAGTGTGGCTGGGAATACTGGTTGATGTCTAAATTAGACATTTGAACTGGTTTGTCCTCCTGCTGAGTAAGCCATCCTGCAGTGTAATGTGAAAGGGAAAGAAAGCACGAGGCCCACAAAGAAATGATGCTAGGAAGTACACCTGCATGTTATCCAATTATTGTAGTTTGAAATACTGTATATACATCTTGAGAGAGGTTTCATTTTTGAGGTTTTATATTTAGACTAACTAGCTATAGAATGTACTTTATAATATTTAAAGTATCTCTAACAGATTGGGTGGTTCTGTTTTATAAGGTGTTTTTTTTTTTCTTTTCTTTCTGGAAGTGCAGTCATATGCTGTAATCTTTTGCTTAAATTGGCTAATCTTACAAGCAGTGTGAAATACGCCATCCTGGAAAACCTGTACATGCTTCCTGCCCTCACACACTAGGCTTTGCAGTCATATTTTTGGTTTTATATGAGATTTTTATGAAGGAATATAAAAACCCCTGCCATTCTGTAATTAAGGCACAAAGCCTAAAAACCTTAAGAGTGTAATTCTGGTTTTTACCACTGAATAATCACATGTCCAGAGAAAATGTCTCAAGCCCACGTAGTGCCTAACGCTAAGGACAAAGTGCTGCCTCCAGTGAGAATGCCAAGGATGAATGTCCTGAGACTACTTGAACATTGGTGTCCTGTTTACTGGGGGAGCCTAAGCTGAGTGTTAATAGACCTTTTCACAAATTGTTTAGTGTTTATTGTCTGTCTTCTGTACATCAGATTTGTAGTTACCCTCCAATGTGCAATGCCTGTCCATTCAGAAAAGCTACAAGTGTTCATGCATTATATAGTCAAATTAGATTGCTATAGGTATCAAATAATTAAGGGATCCTATTCTGTGGCATGAAATAACTTGAGATACTTAATCTGTTAAGTAAAGTAACTCAGAAGCAGGGAAGAGCTCATATGAAGTCTAAGAATCTGATCTTTGCAGGCTGGATGCAAAAGTGAACACAAGTGGAGGAGATCTATTTCCCTTATCGTATCTAAATCTTGTTCTTGAATTCTGTGTTGAACTTATAACCGTGGCAACTGTCCATTTTCTTTAAAAGAAGGAGAAGGTTAATATTCTTTGTTGTACTAGTGATCAGGTATCAAAAAGGAAAGAGGAAATAACAAACAGACTTTTGCTCATGGCCCAATTTAACTTTCAGGTTCGTCTTGCCACAGAAAATTCCACTCTGTTATCTTTCTTTGAACCAGCAATTGCTACAGCACACTGAAGGACATTTCTAGCTTTGTTTTTTAACATTATGTACAGCTTACTGGATACTCCCTTAATAGGAGAAACAGTTTAAGTTCTGTTTTGAAGGAGGCATGTGTTCTGATAAGCACTTACTCAGGACTTTGGCACATGGATTCAAAATACTGTCTTGAAAATCTTAACCGTGTTCATGTTTGGGCATGCAGATCTCATGGGCATCTTGCTTTTTGTAGTTTCACATATACCTACTCTACATGTTTACTTATATCCAAAATTGTTGCAGTTTGCTTGAGCTGTGTAATGCTACCTGCTGTCCAGGAGAGACTGATTTAGTTTCTTGGAATATGCTTCATAAATATTGTGTTAGGCTTCTCACAAGACACCATTCTGTGATATCATTTCCTTTCTGAAAGATGAGTGAAGTAATTTCTTGCTACTCCTGCCTCCTTAAAAATGAGCTAGTAGCTGCAGCATTTTTCAAGAATCCTATTTTTTGTAACTGAGGCAATTCAGAAGAAGCACATCTTGTCTTTCTTTCTTCTGAAATATATATCAATCTTTAATACTTCTACTCTTTCTTTATTTCCAGTTATTAATCCTAACAGAGATGTTACCTGTTACTGAGTAAATTGGGGAGGAAGGGTAAGCAGGGCAATATTTCCATTATTCTTGTTGCATAGTAGATCTGTTCCTCTCTTTGACTGGATTATGCATCATCATCCTTTCTTTTGAGGCTGGTTCGTTGAAACTTCATTCCAGGTATTTGTCAACAGTTACTCTTGTCAGTCAAGTTGGATCAGCCAGACTTAGGTATAAATCACGTTCAGAGGCTGAACTGCATTTCCATGCTGTGAGCACATTGACTTATTAGTACATGAGTTTGAAGGACTGGAAGAGCAGCCTCAAGCTATAACTTCTTTAAATCCCATTGAATTGACTCAGGCAGGAAAATAGTGGTGGGGGAGTTGCAGTGTCTTCACTGGGATTTTTGTTTGCTTTTTAGTTAATATGTGTGAATTAAAAAATGAAGCTGGTAATGCCAGCCTAGACACCTTTTTAAAAGAGCAGTCTTTTAAAGTCAGTGGCAGTATTGCTAGCGAAGAGGCTTTTACTCTTGAGGTAGAAATGTGAAATACCCTTTCTTAAAGAGAAATGCATGGGTAGTTGTTATTTATTATACACTTACATGAAAAGATACTAATTTCCTTAGGCAGAGAAGGGAGTGGAGGCATGGAGAAGCATTGTAATTAATTACTGGGGGAGGGGGTGCCAAAGGAATTGCTTGAAAGCCAAATCTGTTCTTGACTAGCACCTGCTTCTCAAAAAATCCGGCAGGCTGAGAGTGGAAACCACTGGGTACTTGGCACTTCTGAAAATCTAGCTACCTAACTTTCCACTTGAGTTTTGAGATGCTGCTAGCATAAGGGTCCTAATGTGAGATGCCACAGGAGATGTGGGTGCTGCTGTATTGTATGTTTTCTGCCTTTTAATGAACTGTGACTTGAGTAATTGCAAAGCCACACTGTGACATGAATTTCAGTAGTCCCAGCTGATTTTAAAGTGCAGATCCCCAGACTAGTTTGTACACAGATGTTTTACTTCATTTTTCTGTTGTAGGAAAAACAAACTCATGGATGATTGCTGACATTTCTTTCTGTTAACAGTTGCCATGGAAGAAAAACATTATTTACTGTCAAAATCTCATCATGTACCTTCAGATAAGCCAGTCTAGAAAATTATTTTGTTAAGTTCTCTCTTACAAATACAATGGTTTGTTTGTTTCTATGCCCTCTTTCTTCTGTTTTCCATCTGACTCCTCAATGTCTCCTGCACTCTTTGCCTCTGGATATTTAGGTATTTCAGCAAAGCTTCTTAATGCAGTGGGTTGTCTGTTGTGGTAGCATTACAAGTGCTTTTACTTCCCCTTTTCTTCATTTTTTTTTATTTATTAAAAAAAATCCAAACAAAACGAAATCAAAAAAACCCAAACAAATCTCTGACCCAGTTCTTTTATATTGTTTGTAAACTTTAGGTCTGTTTCATGAGTATAGTTTTCTTTTGCTCTGCTATGCTTTACTTATCCTCTCCCTCTATCCTTCCCCCCAGTATAACACTATAACCTTTCCTGTTACCTTTACATCTCTTCCTGTTTCTTTCAGCTGCTTGTGTCTCAAAATAGCTGTAGTTAGATGCTGCAGAATTTGGTGATGCTGTTAGACCCAGAATTTGAAGGCTGCTGGATAACATGGCAGTCCTCTGAAGTCCTTTGTGGAGTGGCATGAGAAAACTTCTGTTTTAAAAGCCTTGGGGAAAGTTGCTAGCTCTGTAAAAACCAACTGTAGTGCCGTTTGGAGATGAGGGACTTGGTACGCGTTACTAATGTAGCATGGAGGCTCTTAGATGCTGTTTGTTTACCTAATATATTGCACTGCTGTAGCTAGTAACTTCTTTTAAATAGGCATCAAATTCCTGGATGTAAAACTTTGTTGCGGAAAGTCTGACTTCTGTCAAGGTTTGGGGACATACAACAAAGCATGTGTTTGTTCCAGTCTCTAGAGACTGATACACTTTCGTTTCCACATGTGTTTAACAAAGTCACGTAGCGTTTATTTAGCGGAAGCTTCTACAGTAGAATAGCACAGCAGCTATTGCTAATTTGGTAGCTCAAGCTGGGCTCAAGTATGGAAGTGGTTTTTTTGTTTGTTTCATTTTTGAGATAGGCAAGAATCTTCTGGAAGGAGGATATGTTCACATATATCCAGAAATAACTGCTTGTTTTGCAGAAACTGATTGTGTTCTGAGGACATGCTCAATAACACAGTTATTAATAACAAGCAGTTATGAAAAGAAAAAACATCTGTCACTTCACAAATTAGGAGCAGCAACTCAGAAAAGCTTCTGAAAAGCTTTTCACTGTTTCATTGTCCTATTAGTATTTGTACATTTTAGCAAGTACTTTATTTTTGAGATCCTGCATTTTCAATATTACAGTAAAATAGGCTAGTCATCAGGAAGTGGAAAGAAAGCATTTTAGACTAATTTTCGGAACTTCTGCAAAAATCCCAAATGCTTTGTCTCTTTCCCCATCGAAGTACCAGTAATGCATTAATGAGTGAAAGCTGATGACCAGTATGCACTGACTATTACTACTGGATTACCAGAGCTATCTAGATTTTTCAGATGTCTGGGATATCAATATATTATAAAGCAAGTAAAATCAGCATTTGTTTTGAAGTCTTAGTCTCAAGTAGAGGGTGATAGCTTTGTGCACATCTCACTAAAGCAATTGGAATGCTTGAGATCTCTATAAAAATAATTTACGTACATACTAGATAATTAAAGATGCTCAAAAATGAATGTACTAGTGACATAAAAAGCAAATTCACTCTCTTTTGACAAATATCAACGTCATTGACTACATTGCATGTTCAAGAATTACAATTATTTCAGTACCACTGTGTGTGATTTTGTAGCTCCTCTAACTCTTAACCCTCTTTAACCTTCTGGTTATTTCTGGCTTGCTTGCTGCCTAATGTGAAACACAAGTGTTAGTTTATTGTTGTTTTGTTTAGGTTTTTTGTTGGGTTTTTTTTTTCCCTGTTTTTTTGGGTTTTTTTTGGGTTTTTTTGTTTGTTTGGTTTTTTTTGTGAGGGGGGTTGGTGCTCTAGCGAATGTGTATCTTTTACACAGAAATTGAAGTACTGAAGTTCTTACTACCAGTTGTTGTACCATTCTAGTTACAGAGCTGTCCAACAGGAGACTGAGAGGTTTATAAGATCAGGCTAGGTAAAAGAGCAGGTGGAATCAAGTTTTAAAATACATAGCATTACAAGCAAGCATGGTACATGTACTGTTTGTTGGTTTGGTTTTTTTTTGTTTTGTTTTTTTTTTTTTTTGTAATCTGTGTTCCTACTTTTAAATATTTACAAGATATTCACATGGAAGGAAGCCCACAATTGCAGGCTAGTGCATCACAAATTGTGGATTAGAAGAACAATTAACTTTATGTTGCATTAGAAGTATTTGAGTCATCATCCTCAATAATACCAGTTGTATTTTCAGGATCTCTTTATTTAGACTCCTGACCATTCGCTGACACAATTACCCCCTCACCCCTCCTGGGTTGCTAATGCTGGCAGTTAACTGTGATGCTTGTTCAAACTCTGTTGAACAGTTGAACTGCGTTGCTTTTTTCAAAATGTGAACTTTAAAGAAATTCCTATGCAAAAAGTAGGCTTGTTCATCTCTGCCTTCCATTGTGTCCATTCAGAAATATTCGCATAATGTTCAAGGATCTCAGAAGAAGTTCCAACAAGAAGCATGTTAGGGAAGATCTCAACTGTTTCTGAAAAGGTTACTAGGAAATAGACTAGACTGTCTGTGAATGTCCTGCATCAACACAGAGTTAAAATATCATACTTCTGTCTATGATCCTTCCAGTGTACAGATCATAGTTGTTAGCTGATGGGACAGGTGGCAGCCTTATAGTTTCAGACTGTATCTGGAGATCATCATCCACTGACTCCTTGGGAGTGCGGTAAATGCATAACTTTGCTAGGATGCTCTGGTAATCTTATGGGCAGCAAATGCAGCAATTCACATTGCCTTCTGCGGAGACTTGGGTTCCTCAGATCTGGCACAAATCCCAAATGTTTCTTCCAACTCTTGTTGAAGAGACAAACATTCAGGTATAGGACTACTGGTCTGATCACATTAAGTGGAAAAACTAGTCTAACCTTTAGTTAAGGCCTAGAAATACTCTTTATTTCCTTTCACCATCTTTCTGTGTAGAAGTCTGACTCTATTTGAGAATGCTTTTGCATCCCATGTACTCTCTGTATGTACTTATTTATGTAAAAATAATGATCACTTTGGCTTCCTTTCAGTGAAGTATTCTGTTTCCACTGTAAACAACTGCACAGTCTCAAAAAACTGTGTTGTATGAGTTAAGTATTGATACTCACGATTGTCATGGAGGGTTAATTTCTTTCTCTGTCATTTTTCTGCTGTTCAAGAATGAACTTTTTGCCTGACGAAGAGGAGTCCAAAGTGAAAACCAGTTATTTTTGCTTGCTTTCGATTCTCTGACACTAGAAATGCTAATCAGTACTTAATAAGAAATTGCTGACTTTTACAGGCAAGATGGTACCAAAACCAGTCCAAGTAACGATTATGGAATCACAGAATCATAGAGTGGTCTGGGTTGGAAAGGACCTTAGGATCATCTAGTTCCAACCTCACACTAGACCATGTTGCCCAAGGTCTGTCCAACCTGCCCTTAAACACTGAGAGGGATGGAGCGTTTATCAGTTCTTTGGCCAACTTATTCCAGTGCCTCACCACCCTCACAGTAAAGAACTTCTTCCTTATATCTAACCTGAACTTCCCCTGTTTAAGTTTAAACTCATTACCTCTTGTCATCCTACCTGAGCACTTGATCTGATACTATGGTGTCCTGGGTTCAGCAGTAGCAGTCATTTTTTCTCCTTCTTAGTAGCTGGTGCAGCGCTGTGTTTTTGACTTTCTGCTGTGAACAGAGCTGATAACACTGATGTTTGGTCTGACCAAGGACTTTGTGAGTCTCATGCTCTGCCAGGGAGGAGGGGAAGCTGGGAGGTAGCAGGGACAGGACACCTGACCCAAACCAGCCAAAGAGGTATTCCATACCACAGCACGTCATGTCCGGAATGTATCTGGGAGTGACCCAGAAGGACACCCTCTCTGCTCAGTCGGGCTTGTTTTCGGCAGGTGGTATCGTATTCTCTTCCCTTGTTATTTCTCTTATCATTATTATTATTGGTGGTAGCAGTAGTAGTTTGTGTTATACCTTAGTTACTGGCCTGCTCTTATCTCAGCCCGTGGGAGTTACGTTCTTTCGCTTCTCCTCACCATCTCTCCGGGAGAGGGGGAGGCAGTAGAAACTCCATGGCTGACTTGCCGACTGGCTTAAACCAGGACATGTGGTTATTAGAAAACTGTCAGCACAGTTCTTCACTGGGCAGAGTTTGAATCCTCTCCTACTATACATAAATTGTAGCAGAAGTGTCACGACCTGTGGTGAGAGCACTATAGAAACCACTCTCCCTACATTGGAGGAGAGGTCCTGGAGGAGAAATTGCAATTCATCCTTTTACTAAAGGGGAAACTCTCATCTAAACAATCGTGGGCTCCTAATGCTAGGAGATTGATTACACATGGTGATGACCGCTCTGATCTAATAATTTTTCACACCAAAACAGCTGCAGTACTCACAGTTGCACTTCAGGCAGGCAAGGTTAAAATGGTGTAAGTATCTCTAACCATTCAGGGTAAAACAAAGAGCTGTTTGTTTTGTCAGTGTATAAATCATAGTGCAAGGGCAAAACAATGCCTGAACCAAATAACTGATTAGACTGCACCACTGTTTGCTGCGGATATTGATGTCTTGTGCTTTTTGTTTTTAATACAAATTGCTGTACAACTCATTTTTGTACCGAGTGTACATGCCTTGAACTTCATCAGTTGTTACACAGAGTTCAGAAACGTTTTGTTAAGAAAACTTTCTTTCCACAGAGTGATAGAATCATAGAATGACTTGTGTTGGAAAGGACCTTAAGATCATCTAGTTCCAACTCCCCTGCCATGGACAGGAACACTTCACCCTAGACCATGTCAGCCAAGGTCTGTCCAGCCTGGCTTTGAAGACTGCCAGGAACGGAGCATTTACCACTTCCCTGGGCAACCCGTTCCAGTGCCTCACCACCCTCACAGTAAAGAACTTCTTCCTTATATCTAACCTGAACTTCCCCTGTTTAAGTCTGAACCCATTACACTTGTCCTATCACTACAGTCCCTAATGAAAAGTCCCTCCCCAGCATCCTTGTAGGCCCCCTTCAGATACTGGAAGGCTGCTATGAGGTCTCCACGCAGCCTTTTCTTCTCCAGGCTGAACAGCCCCAACTTTCTCAGCCTGTCTTCATACAGGAGGTGCTCCAGTCCCCTGATCATCCTCATGGCCCTTCTGTGGACTCGCTTCAACAGCTCCATGTCCTTCTTCTTTTGAGGACACCAGAACTGCACACAGTGCTCCAAGTGAGGTCTCAGGAGAGCAGAGTAGAGGGGCAGGATCACCTCGTTCGACCTGCTGGTCACGCTCCTTTTGATGCAGTCCAGGATACGATTGGCTTTCTGGGCTGCGAGCTCACATTGAAGCCAGTTCATGTTAAGTTTCTCATCAGCCATCATGCTCAAGTCGTTCTCTGCAGGGCTGCTCTGAATCTCTTCTCTGCCCAACCTGTAGCTGTGCCTGGGATTTCCCCGACCCAGGTGTAGGACCTTGCATTTGACTTGAATGAACTTCATGAGGTTGGCATTGGCCACCTCTCAAGCATGTTGAGCTCCTTCTGGATGGCATCCCTTCTGTCCAGCGTATCAACCAAGCCACACAGCTTGGTGTCATCAGGAAGCTTGCTGAGGGAGCACTCCATCCCACTGTCCATGTTGCTGACAAAGATGTTGAACAGGATCAGTCCCAACCCCGATCCCTGAGGGACACTACTCATTATCAGTTCCCAGCTGGGCACTGAGCCATTGACTACAACTCTCTGTGTGTGGCAATCCCCCCAATTCCTTATCCACTGGCTGGTCCATTCATCAAATTGATATCTTTCCAGTTTATAGACGAGGATGTCATATGGGACAGTGTCAAATGCTTTGCATAAGTCCAGGTAGATGATGTCAACTGCTTTGCCTTTATCCGTCTCTTCTGTAGCCCCATCATAGAAAGCCACCAAATTGGTCAGGCAGGATTTGCCTTTGGTGAAGCCATGCAGGGTGTCACCAACCACCTCGTTATTTTTCATGTGCCTTAGCATGTTTTCCGGGGGAATTCTGCTCCAAGATTTTGCGAGGCACAGAGGTGAGACTGGCTGGTCTGTAGTTCCCTGGATCTTCCATTTTCCCTTTCTTGAAAAGTGAGTTCTATTTCTCTTTTTCCAGTCACTGGGAATTTCACCTGGCTGCCATGATTTTTCAAATATGATGGACAGCGTGTGGCTTAACAAGTTCATTCGCCAGCTCCTTCAGGACCTGCGGACGGATTTCATCAGGTCCCATGGATTTGTGCACATTCAGGTTCCTAAGGTGATCTTAAACCTACTCCTCTTCTGCAGTGGTCCTAAGATCTTCGTTTTTCACAGTTTTTGCATTTGTCTCCCAAGGCTTGAGTGGCGTGGTCAGATCATTTGCCAGTGAAGGCTGAGGCAAAGAAGTCATTGAGAACTTCAGCTTTCTCCAAATCCAAGGTAGCCAGTGCTCCCATTTCCAGCAGGAGAATTAGTAGTTTCTAATTATTAATTAAAAACCAATTAATAGTTTTTATTTTTAGGTGGGTTTTTTTTGTTTGTTTGGTTTTGTTGTTGTTTTAATTAATAGTTTTTAATTTTTTTCTAATTTATTTAATACTTTTGCCAAAGGTTCTGAATGAAAGCACTGCCCATATACCTTTCCCCTTCACAGTGGCATAAGTGTGTAAACATGTTCATAGAATGAATCCAACTGTTCATGCCAGTAATGATTTAAATTAAGCTTTGGGAAGGTAGTTTAGTGTTCATGAACAGTTCTTTAGACCAAAGCATGGTGTGCTCATTTGGTCATTGTGTCCTTTTCTATTTTTGTGTCTTCTATCTTCATGTTCCAGAAAAGGCCAGGACTTCTAAAAACAATTCTTTCTGAAAGGTTAGAAGTATTAGGAGACTGTTCTTAGTGGTTTTAAAAAAGCAAATATCATTTCCTTATTCCTTAAGTTGAACTGCAGTGTGCACTTCGAATCAAGTCATGAACAGAGATAATTGGACAAAACAAACTAATTTATTAAATAATAAAATTAATCATAAATGAGCAGCTTCTGAAGACACTTGCCTGAAGGAGACAACTTGTGGTGGTGGCAGGTAGCTTAGCCAGGGCACCCGATGCCTTCTGCAGCTCTTCATAAGTAAATGCTCACGAGTGAGTGCTGGGATTGCCTGCCTATTTTCTGGTGGGGGCAGAAAGGGGAATGCTGTATTCTGGTGGTGCTGTGCCTGCTCAGAGGAGGAAATAATGGAACCCTTTGTGCCCGCCTCTAAAGACATGTGCTTCAACAGGAATGGGCTGTGCAGCTGCAACCCTAGCAACAAGGGCCTGGGGAAAATAATGGGGGCAGCTTTCCAATGGAGGATGGCCACATTTGAAGATGAGCAAATTAAGCCAGTAGCCTAGTATTTAGAAGAACCAGTGTGCCTGTTAATTCTCCCTAGGGATTTTTTTGATTTTTTTAATTTTAACCCTTAGACTGAAATCTATGTGGTTTTTAATACATAGATAGATCAATGATTTAAGACTTGCCAGGGTCTTTGTTGATTATTTGTAACTGTATCTTGGTTTAGGCTTTAGGAATTTTTCTTATTGAACATAACACTTTTAAGTTTGTTCTCGTAACAGGTAGTAAAAATCTTTGGTTATGGGTGGGATTTGGTTTTGGGGGTTTGTTTTTTTGTGATTTTAGAGTCTTAACTTGATAATGTTTATCCTGGAGAATTCACACATAGTTCATTGTTATCAGTTAAACAGCATGAAGGAATTAATTTCAAGCTGATAATTTTTTAGTATAGATGCACAAAATGCTTAAAGTGGTTTAAGAAATTAATTTATTGTAAAAAAAAAAAAAAAAAAAAGTGTATACATTCATGGGACTATTTGCGAGATTTGCATTGGTGCTTCCAAAGTGGTTATGCTTATTATGACAGATGTTTTCTAGATAAATTAATGTTAAATGTTTTGTATTTAAGATGCAGTAATCCCATCCATTTACAGGGGAAGTCCTATGAATGAATTGGGATAATGCTACTGATGTGAATTCAGTAGGCTTCATTAATTACCTAGCTGTGGATATTGATTCACCAGCCACAGTTCTGACTGCATGTCTAGGAGAAGAGGGGGTGTTTGTTTGAGGGAGAGACTGAATAATGAATACCTTAAACCAAATGATCTGTGGCAGAGTGGCAGACAAAGAGGGCTTTGGGGAAGTGACTGATTATCCTCCATTTAAAGGACTGCAGCAATATCTGGCCTTCATGCTGAACCTTGCATGTGAGCCATTGCTCTTCTATGTGGGTAGAAAAAGGAGAAATCAAATCCACTTAGGAATAAGTGCATCTTGTCAGTAAAGATACGGTGTTACTGCATCCTACTCATCTACTTACTATAATAAAGAACAGTGACGTCGAAAGTTCAGTTATTTTAGTTCTGTTTTCTAGTATTTTGAGAAAGACAGTAGCTTTTTTTTTTTTTTTTTTTTTTTAAGATAGGTATGATGTTTTGTTGCCTTCCATTTTCTTACCTCCTGTATGCAGTCTCTAATGTCTATGCTACCAAGCTGACTGTACGTGAAGTGGGAAGGGAAAGGTCTGGCACCTTTAAAATATTTTGAGACAGTTGACTCCAAGTTATAGAATTCTCTGTATTTTTGTGAGAGGTAGGAGAAATGAGGAAAGTGTTTTAAATGCTACGCTTAACTTAAATGCTAGACTTACCTACTGTACCTCATGCTCTTTTCAGAAGTTGCTAGTGAAAGCAAAGTTAGAAATTTAAAGAGCTTAACACCCCTTTTAACAGCCCTTTCCCTTATTTGAGAAGGAGCAGCCATAATGGAAGAACATGTTAAAGAGCAACTGTAACTTTTATCTAAATGCATATTTTTACACCTTAATCTTAACTTTTTAGATAAAGATTGTTATACCAGTCAAAGGAACTGGTGTGTCCTTTTGGGGTTTTTTTTATTCCCAAATATACACTGGATATATTTGACAGCAGATTCAAGGAAAATGTCCCCACCCTACTCACACTCTGAAAGGAAATAGTGAACAGTTGTGTGGCATTAGAGGAGATAGAATCTCATTCAAATAGGGAAACTTTGTATGGTAAACTGAATTGTCACCTTACAGATGTTTGACGATTTAGTCGATGTAGTTGCTGCTTGCTTTTCATTTGAGTGGATTTACTTATGTCAGTTCTAGATGCAGACTTGATTGTACCCTCCAGCAAAACCTTAGTGACTCATCTCCAGACCTTTCTTTCACTGGAAAGGATTATACAAATTAAATACTATGCTGTTATTAAATAATAATAAAAAAAATGATCTGCCACAACCCCACCAACCAAACAATGGAACTAAGACAAATGTGAAGACAGAAAAGGCCTGGTTTTTTCTTCTTTTTTTTTTTCTCCTTTTTTTTTTTTTTTCTTTCTGCTTGTATGGAGAGGATTCCACTGAATTTTACAGCCTAAACTTCCAGTGATAATGGAGTTAGCTAGCAGTTCTGTAGTGTGCAGAAAGAATGCTTACCACGAAGTTTGTAAAGGTCAGTATGAAGATGCTTACTGATTGTATGTACGTCAGACCTATTACAATCTCTTCTTCAAAAGTGGCTGCAAAACTTCTAAGAAGCTCAAGGGAATTGAGGAAAGGAGCAAAGTCTCTTAAAGAACTAAACTGGCAGAGACACCACACACTAAACCATGTCACTCAAGACTCTGTCCAACCTGGCCTTGAACACTACTGAGAATGGAGCATTCACAGCTTCCTTGGGCAGCCTGTTCCAGTGCCTCACCATCCTCACAGTAGTGGATTTGTATATTAGGAATTTATAATGGTCTGTCATGGTTTTTCATAACACTTGGAGCCAGGATGATCCTTCTGAATGTTTATTTACCTTGTGGTCTAGGGAACTAAATATTTGCCAAGAGAAATTACTCTTGATTAACCAGCTTTACCTGTCAAAAGAGTAGAATAAGACAACAGACTGTGGAGAACAAGAGTAGGTAGTATTTGCAAACCATTGTTTATTTCTTTTTTCAAGGTTAAAGTTGGAAGCATCTGATGTTAAATCCATCATGAGCTAAGATGTGTAATTCACTTCACTGTGACTTGTTCTGCAATCTTCATCAACATAGTTTACAAAAGAGGTCTTAGAGGAACCTGACAGTCTTTCCTGTAGAGAAGAGTTACAATGGTTGTTGCTGCCATTTTCCTTATGGCTTTGTCATGTATGTTACAAAAAGATCACATCTTGCCTTGGCTGTCTGGAAGACTTCTGTAGTTGGTCTTGAGTAAAGGAAGTTCTGTTTCGCTGTTTCAAGTGGGCAAATGGTTTTGACTGATGTGAGGAAAAACTTGAGTCTTCATACATATATTTATAAAGTTTCTTATTCTGTGCAGCAGCATTCTTTTCATAGCAAGGAAACACAAGCATTATACTTCATATTTTATTCAGGACTTTTCAAGTTTATCAGCAGAAGTACTGTATGTGTAGTGATTGTTTTCTCATGGGGTTGTTTTTCCATGGTCAAAACACTGTTTATTTTTCTGACTACTATTAAGAGTCTTGTTTAGGTCACAAGGTTGGAAAGAAGAGAACAATATTTTCTCTGTGTATTTTGTTTACCTTACTTACCTACTTCCAGGCGGGTAACTAACATAATGAGAGAAATTGCTTGGAGACAACATGCCCCTGATCCATACCACGATTGCTGATAATGTTTTCAAATATGTTTTATTGGAAATAATCTCATTTCTTCCCTTTTCTTTTCCTTCCTCTCAAACAAATTGTCTAGAGCTAGGCTTTTATACCTGAAAGTGTTCATTCAGTGTGGATAAGCAAATACTGTCCGGTAATGTGACAGTGGAATTTAAGTGCCCACAATGGGAAAAAGAATGTAACTTCATTGCTGTGCTATCTTGCAGTGATAAGATTTTATTTCACACTGCTCAACATCTGCTGTAAGTAGATACTATTTTGGCCATTACAAAATGCAGTATTTAGTGACTGTTTTTTCCTCACCATATGTGTGAATGGAGAAGGGTAATATAGAAATTCTTGAGGAAGGGATGAGGAAGCAAGAAGTAGGTGATATCTGGTAGGGCAGTATCTGAAGGTCATGCCAGACAACACAGAGCAGGAGCAGGAAGCATGGCCTCCTCTTTCAACGAAACTTCTGGGAATGTGAGTGTAGAAGGACTCTGTATTAAGAAGCACTAGTTCAGATATCTTTGAAAGGCTGTTTTTCACCTTTGCTGTATGGAAGAGGTGGACTCAGCACAAAAGGGCCTCTTGACTTATTCTTTCTATTTTGTTTTCTAATTTTTGGCTCCTGTCCCCACTG
The DNA here is from genome assembly GCF_963264785.1 of Psittacula echo. Classification (NCBI taxonomy): domain Eukaryota; kingdom Metazoa; phylum Chordata; class Aves; order Psittaciformes; family Psittacidae; genus Psittacula; species Psittacula echo. The sequence continues at coordinate 50,029,575 of NC_137742.1, read as the reverse complement.
CTGAGGATTCAACATGTTTGCTTCACACTGCAGTACAGCAGGGAGAACAGAGACAATACAAAGAGGAGAAACATTACGATATCTGGCAACTTGACACACCTTGAGGGTGATTGCTTTGTTTGAAATACTGGCAGAAAGATGAAAGGTACACAGAACTCTATCTAATCCCAGTTTGAGCCTTAAAAGCAGTGAAATACTGCAAGTATCTGGAGGGAAGGGTTACGGAGGAAGATGTTTTATGATTTCTAATGTGTGGTTCACTTTTCTTGAATTCCTGATTTCTCTGTTAATCCAATATCTTTATTCCAATAAGATTTGAGCTGTACCAGGTAGATCATCCTACAGAAGCTAGATGCATAAATAAGACTGATTGAGTGAGTTTTTATTTATTTATTTATTTATTTAAAATGCAGAACAAAATCACAAAGCCAAATAGAATATATGCATGAGGAAAACATCAAAGTAGATTATGAAGTAGGGAAAATTTCTACAAAGCCTTGATTAATTTAATTTTATTTTAAAAAAGAACTACATTCTATGGTTTTACTTGGAATGTCATACATAATGAAAATAATGGTAAAAGGCAAGTGATGCATGATATCACACCACACATCCACATTCCAGATGCTTGCTTGCACTGCTCCCTGTGTTCTGCCATCTGTAGAATGAGGAGGTTGAGAAATTGTTTGAGAAAGAGAGGAAAAAAGTTGAGGGGGAGGGATGATAAAGTGTTTGTATAGCACACTTAAGACGTAGCTTGCTTAATCATCAGGATAGTTTTCTAAGGTTACCAATGGATTCCCCGTAACTTGTTTTCTTCAAGTGATATTTGAATGCCTATTTTAACAAAACATCATGAAACAGACTAGAAATTCAAGATCTTGGTTTTCATTCAACAATGACATTAATGTCTCTTTGTGTAGAATGTTGGACAGCAACATTGTAGGAGCCTCATCAGACTGGAAGAACATCCAGTACATTTAGCACCATTTCTCTTTGTATCTAGAAATTCTAAAGCGGGCCACCTTCAGTTTAGCTGGCATTTGTCTATGCAACAAAATTTCAAACTTCAGGGTATTTTTTCTTCTTAATTTTCAGGGGTTTACTTTTTTTTTTTTTTTTTTTTTTTTTTTTTTTTTTTTTTTTTTTTTTTTTTTGTAAATTTTTTAAATACAAAGTAGTAGAAGCACTTTGGCGGCCACAAATCAACCAATTACTTAACAATATATTTATTGCCTGCCTTCTCTCACTTTCCTCCCCCCATAGCTTTAACCATTAAGCTATATATTCACTTAACTTGAGTTAAATTGATTAAAACTATGTTAGAGTAGAAGTGGGGACCTGGAGGCTGGGTGTCAGGGTACAGGAGTGCTGATCTGCAAACGGCTTTAAAAGTGCAATTACTCAGTTATACCAATAATGTCATTTGTGCTTTTTGGCAGATTTTTTTTTTTTCTACTTAAAGTTCTGTTTCATGCATCCAGCTGTCATCTGACGGTGTGACCATGCAAATAAGAATGCCATGTTTAACAAGTAGGCTAGAATAGTTAATGCCATGTTTATTCTTTGTAACTTGACTTCGATATTTCATTCCTTGGTGAAAACACTGTACCGCTGTCTTAATTGCTCTAAGCAATTAAAAATATTGACTTGACAGGTAGGGGACTTCTTAGCTGATAGTAACTAAATGAGAAATTCATGTTTACGTCCAGCATAGGGCACCTCTCTTTCCCCTTAGGGTAATAGAATCTTTCTGTGAAATTGACACAGAAGTGTCATATAGAAGTGTCTGAGTTGGCTGTGTGTTCTGAGCTTCTCTTGAGATTATGGTCACTAGTTATTGGTAAATAAATGTGTTTTATAATAGCACTGTACACATAAATGCATTTCATGCCTGAAGATCCTAGAATAAGAAAGCAAAAAAAAATCCAGATCCTTTAAGTCCAGGTATTTTGTTGTTATTGTTACTATAACCTGGAGGTGGTTACTGTACTTTTGGTATCATGTGGCTTTGATTCCTTCATCCAGAGCTAGCTCTTGATGCCCAAGTACCACCTGTGCACGCATCAGTTCCCTTTTCCACACAGATGCCTATGCAGGGTGTGAGGTACAGAGCATGTGAGAGGCAAGGAGACATTTGCGATGGGGTTGTGCAGTGAGATTAGCTGAAACTGGATCATGTCTGTATGTGGAAGTTATTCTAGCTAGTCCAGACTCCTTTTCCGTAGTTTGCTCTGGAGTCCTGTCTGGCATGGGTACTCCAACTCTGCTTGTGAAAGCTGTCTTCCATGCAGGCACGTTTGGCACCTCCTGAGGTGTCCACATGAGAAATGGGTTAAATGCAGCACAATGATTATGCATGAAACTACATCTCAGACAAATGAGCACCAACCTCTTCCTTCTATAGACATAGTATATGTAACAAACGGCGAATCTGGTTTTATATTCAGCTTGTTCTTGGTTATTTTTCTCTCTTTTTTTTCTTCTTTCAAAAACAGGTTTTCTGATTTCTTTTTTGATGAGGTAGTTTGTGCTAGTATAATAGTATAATTCACAGAGAAAAGGCTTTCAAAGGCAGAAATTGTAGTGTAGAAACGTAACTGTAACTGAAAGCTACTAGAAAGCTAGGAGGAAGTAAGCAGCAAATGCTATCTGGCTTTGAGCTAAAGAATGAAGTACTCTCATCTGGAGGAGAGGATGATTGTGGTGTGGTTGTTTTACAGATGTTTTGCAGGGTTTTTTTATTTGGTGTGGTTTGGGGTTGTTTTTTTTTGGGGGGGGAGGGGGAGGATGTGTTTTCTGGGAAGGTGGTGTGATGTTGTGTAGCTACTTGATAATCCAAAATAGTGATCTCCAGGCAGTCTTGGAAACCATGATAGGAAGAGCTGGACAGCGTGTTAGTTTTTATTTAATGAAACCGGAGCCTAGTTAAGATTCCAGATAGTACAAGCACTGTGGTTGGCTGTGTTCACAACATCTGTTTCTGAACACCTGCTAGCATGATAGAAAACACTGTTTTTCGAAATGCATTAAGTTGAGAAGCTGATAGCTTTTCTGCGAGTTGAGTTCTAGTGTGCAAAATACATTTTCTACCAACAAGAAAGCTAACAAACTAGTGACTGTGAAGGTAAATATCAGAAAAAAATGTCATGCTGTTTAAATCTTTAAATCAGAGCAGATTTACAACTCTGTGGTTTTTGCTCTAGAATGGCTTGTTTTCCGCGCTGCAGCATTTTTGTGTGTAAAGCAAAACCATTTGCAGTGTAGCTGAGGGTCTCAGTCACTGGTGGGGTTGAGATTGGATCTGGACAGTTACTCTCCTTTCATGTGATTTTTAATGTCTTTGGGTGTCTTCTGCCCAACCCAGCTGCTTCTTTTAGGAGGAAAAAATACTGTTGTGATTAATTTTCAACCAGCTTGTGTTGAATAGCTGGCATGATGCTGCTTTGCAAATGTCATGTAGTAGTGAATCTAATTTTTATTGTATGACACTGAGCTTAGTCTAGAATGTATTGGAGAAAGAATAGGAAGTTTGTTTCTAGTGCACAATATGCTTGAAAGCAAATAAAAAGCAGAGTTTTTAAGGAAGAGAATTAACATTAGATGCATGAGTATGTCAGAGCCAAATGGCTGAAGCACTTTTGCAATCAGAATAAACTAATAAATGTGGTGCAGGTGAATCAGGTTTTTTACTGGTGAGAAAAAGAAAACCTTGCTAATCAATCTGCTATGTCCTCCAGCTTTTTAAAAAATTGACAGTTACCTGCACTGAAGGGGCTTGCCGATGTGTGAAACAGCAGTGAGGCCTTACCTAGGGGTAGGGAAACTGAACAGAGATCTCTGACCAAGGGCTTGCTCGCTGAGCAGGGCTGGTCTGCCTGCAGCAAGCTGGATGCCCAGTGGCTGCTCCCACCCACCCTCCTGTGCCCTCAGCCAAGAAGCTGCTCCAGGTCTAAGGAATGTTTGTATTTATCACAGTTCATTCCACAGGAGAGTTTTTCATGTTTTTAGAAACTGAAATTAATTGAATTTTTTTCTTAAAAAAAACACAAGAAAAACCCCAACACCATCAAACACAGCAAACAAACAAAAACCCCACCAAAACTCAGAATTTACAAGAGCAGTTGTTTGTTGTGAAATGTTTTTTAACTAACATTCTGTTAGTAGGCTCTTAGGTAAGACGTAGGATACTCCCTGCAATTTATTAATGAAAGTTCTTTAAATTGTTGTCAGACTGAATTTGCATCCAGAAAATCATATCCTATCTGTGATATGCCTGGTTTTTAAAAGGATATGGAAGTAAAATTTGTAACTACATGCTATGTGGGCATTTTCTGTCTATTATCTATTTTATGAGAATACAGTTTTGAATAGCTGTAGTTAATATAATTAGAAGTTCATTGTGGAATTCAAATATTGTAATCCAGTGGTTATTTGGTGTCAGAGTACACTTTTTACATTGCCTATTTATTTCCTTATAGCGAGCCATTGACTAAGAATTGAGGTACATAAAGTTTCTTTTGTATTTCATAGGCAGGCATTGCAAGTTACCTCTGGTTTTGTCAGCAGCTTTCAGTTTGGGGAGCTCAAATGAACCTGTCTAGCATTTATAAATATAAAGCTCATTAGAAAAATAAATCTTAGCTTTGACAAACCTTTATTCTAGGTTTTCCTGCTCACTGGATGCCTACCAGTATAGGTAAGCCATATGCCACTGTATACATAGGCATTTTGTAAGAAAGCCAAATCATTTGAGATTTATAGTACTTTACACTGGCAGTAGAACTTCAGGTGGCTTCAGCACCACTAAGATATGCACTGCAGGGCATTTTCCAAATGAGCATTTTTAGCAGTAATGGCCTTGAGGTTTTTGTGGGTACACAGGGAACACAATTCAGTGTTCCTTGGCAAGATAGGCATGTCATTTCTAAGGAGACAATTTAGCTTCCTGTGCATTCAAATTTCAGAACATCAGTAACTGTTCTGCCTAGAGTACTTACTTTGTTAAAATGTTTCTGGAACGTTTTGAAACTTGTTTTTTGTAGAGCACTTTGTTTCTTAAGTAGGTCAATAATTCTGGTATCTCCACTGAAACTGCAGTTCAGCGTTGGAGATTTGTCTTATGCACCATGTTTTATTATTTAAAGTTGACTATATGCTTGGCTATTTTTCTACATATGATATAGTGTCTTTTGGGTTTAAAATTTCACATCTCTTTACCTTTTTTGAAGTTTCTTAAACTTCATTAACTTTAGTTAAACTTTGATAGAGTTGTTCATATTCTCTAGTGTTCATGTTCTCTCATGTTCTCTAGAGTGTCTAGTGAACACACTAGACACTCTCTAGTCTAGTGTGTTCATGTTCTCTAGTTGTTCATGTTGCTCTAGTGTGCAACAGTCTCTAGACTTGTTGCAGATGAATTATTAAGAGAAGCCATTGTTATGGGGTTAGCTTAAAAAGGGTTTTATTAATGATTAAATTATGATTGTCAAATGATAATCAGTGACTGAATGAAAATTAAATGATAATCAATAAAGCAATAATAGAATGGTAATTAAGCAGTTATTTAATCCAATTTTCATGAAGGATGAGAAGGAAGACCCTGATAATTACAGGCCTGTCAATCTCACTTCCGGACCTGGTAAAGTTATGAAGGTTATTCTGGAAGTTACTGTAAAACACTTGAGAGGCAACACAGTCACTGGTTATAGCCAGCACAGGTTCATGAGTGGAAAGTCCTGCTTAACCATCCTAATTCCCTTTTATGACAAGGGCATCTGTTTAGGTGACCAAGGGAAGCCAGTGGATTTTAGCAAAACTTTTGATACTGTGTCTCACAGTATCCTTCTGGTCAAAACATACAGTATATGGCTAGGCAAGTCCATAATACATTGGATGAGCAATTGGCTGATGGGTAGGCTCAAATGGTTATAGTACATAGGGGTCACATCAGGCTGGTGGCCAGTCACTAGTGGGGTTCCCTAGGGGTCAGTTTTAGAGCCAGCACTCTTCAATATTTTTTGTAAATTATCTGGGTGTGAAAGTCAAATGTACATTAAGGAAGTTTGCCGGTGATACTACATCAGGAGGAGCTGTTTATTCCCTCCAGGGTACAGAGGCCTTGCTGAGAGATCTGGTAGACTACAGTGTTAGGTAATCATGAACTGTGTATGGTTTAGCAAGAGCATGTGCCGGATTTTCCACCTGGGGTGGGGCATATATATGGTTATACATATATACAGATTGGGGGATAAGAGGCTAGAGAACAGCCCTGCAGAAAGAGATCTGGGGGGTTGGGTTGATGGCAAGTTGAATATGAGCTAACAGTGTGTGCCCTGTCAGCCAGAAGTACCAACCATGTCCTGGGGTGCATCAAGCACAGCATTGCTAGACAATTGAGGGAGGTGAGCCTCTCACTCCACAGTGCTCTGGTGCAGCTCCACCTCAAGCGCTGTGTGCAGTTGTGGGCACCTCAATGTAAGAAGAACTTCAGACTATTAGAGAGTGTTTCCAGAAGGAGGGTGAAAGGTCTCATGGGCAAGATTTGGGAGGAGCAGATGATATCACTTGGTTTGTTCAGCTAGGAGAAGGCTAAGGGATGACCTTGTTGCAGACTACAACTTCCTCAAGGGGGGCAGCAGAGGGGAGCTGCTGATCTGCTCTCAACTGATGACCAGCAATAGGACACAAGGAAATAGACTAAAGCTGCATTAGGGACAGTTCAGATTAGACATTAAGAAAAAATTCTTCACCAGGAGTGTGGTTGGTCACTGGAATGAACTCCAGGGAAGTGGTCACAGCATAATGCCTGGCAAAGTACAAGGAGCATCTGGACAATGCTTTTAATCAGATAGTTTAGTTTTAGGTAGTCCTGTTGAGGAGCAGGGAGTTGGACTTGATGATTTTTATGGCTCCCTTCCAAGTCTGTGATTCTCTAGAATACTCTAGATACTCTATGGTTCTATGATACTTCTAGGTCTAGTGTAAAACATCATTTACCTTGTTACTGGTAACAAATACTGGTTAAGGGGTCTCTCAACCTTGAGTCATGTCCCTACTCAAAAGGGAGATCACTCCTGTCCGGACTGTTGCTGTACGGAAGAGTTCAGTGGGCTGGAGGACCAGGGGAGGGATGGGGAGTAGGGCTACAGATACTTATATTGTAAAGTGATTGTTTATGTGGTGTATCTGCAAGTATGCAGCTGTAGTAGTTTGTTTTGTCTAGTCCCAGCTTGGGCTAGTACTGTTAGTAAGACATGGCCTAGATTCCTTAGTCCTTGTGAAGATACGGCCTATCACAGTTCTCAGGGTTTGTGCTGCAAAGCTGACTGCAGTCAGACCTTGTTGGTGAGGCCTGAAACAAAGCACCCTTCACTTAGAGTGGGTTCGTCCATCACAGGCTTGCCAAACAATAGACTTGATCTGCACTTCAAAAAAAAAAAAAAAAAAAGAAATACCTATCACAAAATGAAAATGGGTGAGGATTTTCAAGATTTTGTTTGCAGTTATATTTTTTCGTACTCTCGCCCTTGATTGTGGGGATAAATATTTTATCACCATTTTGCAAAAGACATTCAAGAGCTCTCTGTGGTCAGGTATTTCTTCCGCAGACTAAGTACTCAAATTCAGCTGAATATTACAGATCATTAGCAGTGATTCTTAATCTGTGGGAGGGAGAAGAAAAAAGCAATAATTCCTCTCAGTTAATATATAGTATTTGAATCAGACTGCAGTCTGAAGGTGGTCCCAAAATAAGATATATTACAGGATTTTTTTCTGTGAAACAGCCCTCTATAGGTACTGGTATTATTGCTACTAATGAGCTGTGTCTGTTTGTGAATATGTAATGGATTAGTGTGAACAACTGTAGAGGAAAAAAAAAAAAATCTCCTGAGGAGTTTTGTTTCATCCCTAAATCTCATTCAGTTTGAAAAAAAATGAGTGTTTATTTCAGGAAAATAAAAGGTGCTGTTGGCCTGCAAAGTGTCATTTCATGCTGGCTGCAACCCTAACACATGAAATCTTTCTTTGCCATCTGACCCTAGGAACTTTATTCAGTTTGTAGTTGTTCTCCTTAATACAGACTAGCTGTCTGAGATTTGTAGAAGTGAAAGCTTGTTAGCTTTCTGGTTATTGTCATACTTGCTGTATGTAGCTTGATAGCCTTAGCCATATGAATGCAATACTTTGTGACTATTGCAGTTACTGTATTACAAGTTGTGTTTGTGGCTTCAAATGCACAGGTGCATGTGCACACAGTCATGGTGTTCGGTAGGTTTCTTGTGTGTAGAAATGGACGAGAGGGGCTCTCTGTGCTGTGGCAGTCTAGAGTATCTCTGTGTATACTCCTTATATAGTAGCTGTATTATAGTTCATTATTTCTTTGCCCTTGCTTAAGGATTATACAATTAGGATACACTTCTGCATTTTGGCATGTTTAAATTATGATACATAAACCCAACTTCTTTGTTGCTACTTTTCCTTTAAGTGACTTAAGAAGTGTCTGGAGTTACAGGAAGAGAACCATTTCTTGCTGTATGCTGCTAGACAAAGATGAAACCTGACCCTTCTGTCCAGGTGTCACTTTGTGCTGTGTGTTACACAGTAGTGTGCTGGCAGGTCTCTTGACTATCAATGGGAGAAGAGGAAAATGACAGGCAATTTAACACTTCCTCCTCTCCTCCCCTCTCACGTGCTCTCTTTTGAAAGCACATGTAGCTATGGCAGGTATCTTTAAATGCATCCATCTTTCTGGCGGCTGTTACCTGCTAGAATTAACAAGAAGACTGCCTGAGAAAAGTCTTCTTTTGTGTTACCTTCAATAAGGCTTGCCACTTAAGAAGATAATGGTATATACCAGTTGGAACTTTGACTCACAAGATTTATTTATAGTTTTAATCTGAATGAGCAGGCAATATGAAATCAGATTTCCTCAATTGTAGGAGTGGATTCTCAAGGGCTTCTCAGGTGTTCTTAACTCACTGATTTTGTAGGCAGGGCAAAATAAATTATGCCTAGACTGTGGTTTATGTAGGACAAAACATATTTAATTTGTCTTTAGTTTGTCTTCCTGCTATGTAGTAAATAAAATTGGATGATTAATTTTCTGTTAGTCTTTCTGTATTTTCATAGTGCAGAACTACTAGATGTTCTATGCTGCGGTTTTCAGAGAAGTAGGCTGTCTGCATGTATGTGTGGGAAATAATCTGAGCTATGTATCAGCTGTTTCAGAAGGCTGCATTCAACCCATGCATATTGAAAGCAATTATTAGTTGAAGATACAGGAAGCTTTGAAATGTCATTGCTAGGCGAAAGGTTACCTTCACTGCTCAGTCACTGACACAGTATTGCGCTTTAAACTTGGTTTGGTCCTGAAAAACTGTGCTTTTCTGTTTCAAACTGGGCACAGGGAATTTTAGTGTGACTGGTGTAAGACATTTTTTCGTGTGTTAGTTTTGTGCACAAAGAAGTAAGGACTTTTCAAGGGCATGGCCACTTAACTGAAAAAACAACTGGGGCGGAGGGGGCAGGTCACTTGTAATTGGTAAAACAAATGTTTGAGCTTCAGACTATCAAGATGTTTTAAAAATGTTAGAAGGCTCTCTGCTTTAAGCTCCCAGCTGGTACTTGTAAACTATGTGTTCACTGTCACACTGCATGAGTTGCTCTTTCCTTGACCAAAAAGCGTTCTTTCCCTCCTTCACCTGCTTTACAGCTCCCTCTCACAATGCCAGTGACCTGATATGAAAAGCCTACTATTTCTCCTTACAGACTTGCTGTGGTTCTCTTCCTATATCTTTTGCCCTCTTCCAATATATTTTCTCAGATGGGTACATTTGTTGTGGAGAAACCTGTGGTTTGAAACTTTTAATTCAGAGGCAAAGTACTCTCATAATATGTAGTTGTTCATGGCTGTTGTGTCAAGATTGATTCGAAGTACAACCTATTCTGAAGTTGCTTGAGGAAATACGCTAATGAAAACCATTTCAGCATAAATAGGGGCAAAAAAACCAAACCCTTGACTCCAAATGCCTAATAATCCTGAAGTAAAACACTATAATAAAATCTTATAAATATTTTTAGTTGTAATGTTCAAAACTGTCTTAAAGACATGAACAAAGTAACTTCTTTCAGAGTCAGGACCTTTGTGTTCCAGGTTTGAAAATCCACATGAAAGTCTAACTCAAATTTTGAAGAAGTTTCTTCGATGTCTTGAAACTAAATCCTGAAGAACTTGGGGAGTGGGGAGGAATAGATATGGGAATGGGGAAGGTTATGAGGAAGTGAAAAAGAGCTCAGCCTATGTAGATGCTGAATGTTGTCCTTTGTCTGGCAAGAGTTACTTGCAGCTCAGGTTTCTCAGGATCTGAAAGCAAAAAAGATAATTGGTGCATTAAGAGCAGTGCCAAAGTCCCCACAAGTGCCTGCTTTGCTAGGTGGAAAGGGAGGAAGAGTGCTTCTGCAAGTGCACTGCTCTGGTGAGATAAAGTTTCTGATTTAGAATTCATGCATGAAGGCTATTTCCCTGTAGGTCATGTTAGTTTAAAATCTGTTGTTTTTTGTACAGATTGGTTTATTTCAGAAAACGAAACTGGCAAGTGACTAAACACTTCTCACTTCCTTTGAGACCCACCAGTTGCTACAGCTCCAAGTGTATGGAAGCAGGCACCAGCATAACCTCTCTGTTGGTTTGGTCACACCTTAATTATCTCCCTTCCCCCTCATTTCTTGCTGCCACTTGATTGTATCTGCTAAGCAGCAAAAGGAAATAGTATTGCTACACTAGAGATTTAAACTGAAAAATACTGAAGAAGTCTGAAAAATGCACTCTAAAATTATAGTTTTCTACTTAGCAGCTTGCAGGATTGAAACAAATGGTAACTGTTCAGAGCCTTTAAGGGGAAAAAGTTTCCTTTATGGAATGATACTTCCATATCAAGAATATTTTTTTTTTCTTGAAAATTGAGACTGAAAAACTAGTAGTAGTCCTGGTTACGACTTTGTGCATAAGCATGACATGAGCATGCCCTAGTGCATCATGTCATGACATACCATGGCATGGCATACCTAGTTATGACCTTGTGCATGCTTTACTTTTAAATTTTTTTTTTTTCCTCTCCCTTTCTCCTTAAATAGTAGCCTGAGCTTTGGAGCAAATCTAGTTAAACACCTGCAGTTATTTTCTTTCTCTTCCTGTGGTTTTATTTGCTTCAAGTAATTGTCAAAGAGGGTTGTTACTGCACTTCCTGTTTGAAGCCACAGTGAACAGTAGGCAGTCAAAGGATATTGAGGACTCACCCTTAGAAGAAGCTTTATAGATGATTTTTTTTAAAACAGAGTCAGCTCTTAAGCAATATAATTAATAAGCAGGTTTATTCTAAGGGACCCTCCACAGCATGCAGCGTATTCCTGTTTGGATCAACTAAGGTAAATAAATGTTCTCTCTCCTGCTTTTTGCCAGTAAACATGAAGAGCTTGGAGGGGAAATTGATTTCTTTTTTTGCCTTTCCTCCTGTCCTGTTCTGTTTATTTCCTACAGAAATGTTAATACTGCTTTAATAAGAAAAACTGCTGATACTATAAGAGAATGTGCTCCACCCCTACTATCCATTATTGCAGTGTTTGCACTTAACTACCGTAATGACTGGTATTTAACAATAAGCTGTAGCTGTGGGTTCTGTATTAAATCAGCTACTGTAGAATAAGCTTTGAGTTCTGAATCTTGGGTTTCACTTCAAATTTTAAACAATGTATCTTTTTTAATATCTTAATTTCTTCATACTACTTAAAAATTCTATAAATGTTATGAAATTGAAGTTGTACATAAAGCCTTAAAATGTGACAGCCTGTGTGTTCTTGCATTGTGAATTGTACACCCTAAATTAAGTCTCATTCAGAGTTCAGAAAGTTTAAATGGGCAGAAGTAAACAGGTGTTTCACCATTCATTACTGACTAACTTTCTGCTTCAAACAGAATAAGCACCTTGTCTTTTCAGCATAAGTGGTATGGTGTTCTGCTCTGAGCACCATGAACTGTGTAAAGAGTGAAAACAAAGAGTGATAGAGCTATTGTCTTGAACTCTGTTCTTCAGCCTCTGCTGTCATCTTCCTCTGGAAAGTCTACACAGACGAATGCAGCAATACATGCAAACAGTGCCATATTAGAAACCTTGGTCCTACAAAGTAGAGAACTAGCTGTGAGGTATATGTTTTTGGATCTCATTAATTGCAGCTGAGTTTGGAGTGCAGTTCCAGGCTTTGCAGGAATACTTTCTCAAGAGAATCCTAGTGGGCTGTTACTACATAATTACCTGGCTGGTAGCTGTAGATCAGTATGGTGCTTTCTTCTTTCTTTCTCTATAACCAGTAATTTGGAAAAGAACAGCAGAATTTTCCTGTTTCAACTTGTTCTTTAAACAAATAATTAGCAGCATAAGAGAAGTCCTAGTGTGTTGCTGTTGACCTTGCAGTGCTGATATGCCTTTTGACTTCAGTGTAATTGCTTTTACTTTCAATTTTGGTGGGGCAGATTCGTACCTGATCTTTTATATTAACTTGGTCTTGAAAATCATCAGTTTAACAGGGTGGGGTGTATAAAATTGCAGTGCTGCAACAAATATTGCTAAGTTTTATTTGCTTTTTAAGGGGTGCAGTTACTGTCAATTTTCTCCAGACTTACAGATAGGATCTTTCATCATCTCTTTTTCTAATTAAAAGGCAACAGATTGAAAAACTGCTTGGTACTGACTGTAAAACCATGGAGATAAAGGCAAATATGGCATTAGATAGGCTATAAAGGATAAAAGACATTTTTAAGAATGAACATGTTATCAGATTATTATCATGATCTCTAGCTTCACTGTGTCATTCAGCAGCTGTTGATGTGAGGAGGGGAGTCAGTTGCAAAGACAACTCTGTCCTGGGGGACGCAAGTCCTATATGCTGAGAGTGTCTGAGTGGAGAAGGTCTTCTTCACCCTGGAGTATTTTGTAACCAGGAAGATTCTTCCAGTTTCACAAGAGCATGCTCAGGTCCTTCAGGTTTTTTTTCCCAGGGCTTCAGCTCAGCACGGTGTTTAATGCTGCAGTGAGCTGGGGAAGAGAATGCTAACTATCGCTGAACAGATGAGGAGATGGATCAGCAGAGGAGATTCCATGCATTTTCCGTATAAGTCTTCTGTACACAGGTGTAACAGTGGGATGGAAGTTAACGCTTTGTGAGAACATGAATTTGTTATGCTAAATCTCAATTTTATCAAAAAGAGACTGTGGGGAAGCAATGATGCAAGTGTCAGACTTTCAGGAGTTGCAAATCCAAATATTGGGTCGCTCATGCAGCAAGAGAAGCCCACTGTGATGCGTCAGTTTACAGCTGTGGCAGGTTACAATGCATTAGATTTCAAAATGCTCTAACTTCACATACTTGCGTTCTCAGTTTTTCTGAGCAGCTGGCACCGGGGAAGCACTGCTGTGTTCCAGAACAACATGGACCCTAACTTCTCAGAAGTAAACTCACCACATTTTAAGGAGAGATAAGATGTACAATTACTGGTCTAAAACTGTCAATTGTTAAGTGCTTAACAGCAGTTAACCACATTTTGGTTCCAGTTTTGCTACATGTTGAATCAGCTTCAGAAAAGAATTGTGTAGCATGCAAATTCTGAGACTGTAGAGAACAGTATTTTCTTATCAAGCCTTTTTACATTAGTGCAGTTCTTGTTATTTAAAATTCATCAAATTTACAGTAACCAGAAGAGTTGAGAAAATGATGTGAAGCTACCTAATTATGAAAACTTCTGTAGAGACTTCTATATTCAATCTTGGATTTCACACTGTTCATTGGTAACTTTGTTGCGGCTTCTTGACATGTATATATCATTTAGATGATCATTTTTGAGGTAGAAATCTTTTCAAATAGTGAAAATAATTATATTAGCACTGTACTAAGACCCTTTTTTGAAGTATTTGATAAAAGAAAGGTTATGTAGAAGGATTTTTTTTTTTTTTTTGGGGGGGTGGGGGGTGTTTTGGTTTTTTTTTTATTACCCTCAAGGTGTTCTGTTTAATAGAATTGCTTTGCTTTTTATGGTGTTAGTGGTAGGAAAAGCTAGCAAAGCATTTTTTTCCCCACTTCCTATTCTGGTCTTTGAGCAAGAAATAGCAGGCATGTAAACTTAAACATTACCAGTAGCTTTTTCAAAGCTAGGAGAGGCAGGTACTTTTGCTGGGGTTTTGCTACTTAGATGATGTTACTGCAGTATACACTGATTTCTTGAAGTGCCTCTGTTAGTCTCTCAAAAGGCAAGAAGTGGGAAAACTTCCCAGAGGCTTTGGTCTTAGTATGGGAAAGGTGCTACTGTATTTGTGTGTGTGTGTGCATTGTAGCCAACAGTCCTGGCATGTACCTGGCTAGTAGTGGCTGCACAGTACAGTAACTTGGCATGTGTACAGTACATGAGAGACCTACTTATGTATGTGCTTCGCATGTAGAGAACAGTTAAAGGCAGTAGCTAAGTGGAACTGCTCCATCACAAATGTGTATGTATATACGTGTATATGTATCTGCAGTTTATGTATCTCATGGAGTCTCCAAACCACATCATTCTGTGAGGAATTTTATACAAATAATGATGCATAATTAAGCACATATTTCTAAGAATAAAAATGCAGTTTTATATAGGCTTATTAAGGAGTATGCATATTAAAAAACTCTGAATACTCATTATCTCACTTTCTCTGCAAGTAAAGTTTGAGAGATGCCAAGATAAATGACCAGGGTGAGATCTCACAGAACTTTTTATTGCACTCTTGCTGAAAGAAACTGGGTTGGAGATTAACCAATAACATTATTTTAGCAAAAGAATGGTTGGAATCTGGAGCCTCAGTTGCTCCGCATGAGGAATTCTGAAGATTTAAGCAAATGGTTTCAAGCTCTACAAGCAGTCTCCTATTTTGAAGCCAACTTGACATGAAGCAGGAAGGTAAAGTGAGTGGAATGAAATTACCTTCAGTTGTCCAAGTCCAGCCATTTTGCAAATTTTCCAAATACAGAAATTCATTTATTTCATCAGCGTTTAGAAAAGCATGCCTTTATTGGACAGCTGTGTGACAGGATTGGTTACTGTTTAAACCCTGCGCTGTGAATGGACTGGGTAACTTTTCCATTGAGAAATATAAGGTGTCAATAGGCAAAATTCCCTAAGAAGTTTAAAGGGGTGTGTGGGCAATTGTCACTTTCTAAAATGACACTTGAAAGTTAGATCAAACGGAGATGACCAGCAAGAGATTAGACACCAGTTCTTGATATCACTTTGTCTAACCGAAGCTGGAATGTAAGGCTTATATGGATTTATGGTATATGCCATTTTTGGTATTCACTGTAGAAATAAGCACATGACCTGTTTGCTAGTGCCTCTTCAGTCTGTGGTTCAAGATACTGCTAAGAAATCACTGAGGTGGGTGGCTTGGAGCGTGAGATTCTGTATGTTCTTAGTTTTTGATGCAATGTACTTCTGCTTTCAGGTTCACATAACGCTAAGGACCAAAGAAGCATATGTAACATTTCTGTGGTGCTGGGACCAACCTTCTGAAAGAAGACTCTAAAATAACTTTTTGCCTTGAAGTTGTTTGTCCTGGGACTGACTTGTCTTTGGGGAAGAGCTCAACAGAGGAAAGATTTTCACATTGGAACCGTTACAAGTAAACCTATTTAAAAGACTTGCTACCTGGAGACTGATTTACGGAGTCCTGCTTTTCATCTGTGTTCCTGCTGCAGACTGTAAACAATGAGTGAGTTTTGGTTGTGCTTCAACTGCTGTATTGCAGAACAGCCTCAGCCTGTAAGTATGAGTATTGCCAACGGTTTTTTGTTTTTTTTTTTTATAACTCACTACATCATTCACACTTCCTGTTTTTCTTGCAGTTTTTTAATTTACTGCTGTTTGGCCAAGCTCAATGAGACAAATAATTAGCTAGCATCCTGGCTCTGTGGGCACAAAAATTGTCTGTTCCAGACTCTTATCACAAAGATATTATCCTGTCCTTGCAATCAAATCTATCTAAAGTGTTTGGAAAGAGCCTTTATTTGTTTGAATTGAAAAGGAGGGTAAAGTCAGGGAATTAGTCTAAACTAATCTAAACTATCGCTCTAAAATAAGCAATTTTTGAGTGGATATATGTAAGTGTCCTGGCTTCTGCATGGTTTGAGACCTGCCTTCAGATGTGGCTGGACAATTCTGTTAAAAAGTCCTGAGTGAAATCCAATTCTTCTCCAGTTTAATTTAATTAAGGATTTCAGCCTTAATTGTTTTATTGATTTTTAGATGAAACCTTAGAAAAGTGAAGGGATGCACTCATAATGTAAATACTTTTTTTTTTTTTTTTAATAGAATTTGGAATGGTTGTTGTGTGAAAAAGTGCGTAGCAAACAGTTGGACAGAAGAACTTATCAAAGCATACTTCAGACAGAAAGTACAGTTTCATGTATTTGAAGTACCTTTATAGTGTGTTTCTGAGGCCAGTGGTGTTGGAAGAAAGTCTGCCTGAGTGAAGGTGGAATTAACCAGGAATATGGTTAGCACTGAGGAGAATCATTATATGGCGTGACATCATATCAAGCTAAATGAATGTACAGAAAGGACACTCATCTTGCAAATATGTGGAAAAGAGTCCAGTTACTACTAAGGGTATGTCAGAATTACAGTCACCAAGAGAATCATGGAGTGAATAGAACAAACATTAATATGTTCAGATGATAATGTTTGGCTTTAGGGAAGCTGCAGGATTAAAATCATAATAATCTGATACTAGGTTTTGTCATTGTGCAAAGCCTGAATGCCAGACTGATCCTTGGGTGGCAAATACTAATGTGTAACCATTACAATTCTAACAAATGAAAGCAAGTGTATCCCTTACTCAAGTAGAGTTGTGGGAGATGAACTCTAAGATATGGGAACAACATGGGAAGCTGCAGACCTCTCCTTTTGCTTGGATGCCGTGAAGTCCTTTAAAATGCTGGCTGTGTCCATATATAGCCAAAGTTACTGCCTTGTTTTTGGAACATCTGTTTCAATTAAAAATAAGGCATGGCTGTTAAAAAGCTTTGTGATTGAAAGTAACATGTTTGTTTACAAGAATCCTGAGTCTCAGTCCGTACAAAATCTTGACTTTTGTTTTAGTTATTGCCCCAAAAATACACAGTATGCTAGTACAGCATGTGGGTCGTAATTTACAGAAAGGGTAGGGAATGTACTTCAAAAGTGGAGAAAAGGGAAACAACCCATTTTTGTTGGACAGTTTCTGTTGACCTGATAGTGTGTGTCTGCTTAGAAAAATAAAACCATCCTTATGTTTAAGATACAAATAGCACGTTGCTGAGCATTGACCTAGTTCCTGAAATCTGCCTTTCAAATGTTGTAGGAGCTTTGCTTGTTATGAAGTGCCAGAATTCTTTAGGATGCATCTTAGATTAGAAAGTTGTGAGCTCTCCTTCATATGCTTGACAATAGGCGCTTAATTGTCCTTCCTCTGCAATTACTCAGCGCATTTTGCTGTGTTGTACAGCCATTGTTCAGCCATGCACTCTTGCTGTAAGCAAAGTATTTAATCAGATACATATGCATCTGAGTAAGTCCAGGAATGCTTTTTTCTCTCCAATACGTAGCAAAGCGTATACTGTCACTATGTCCATTCAGTCTGTTAGTTCATCCCAGGTTCTCAGGAGAAATGCCTCATCTGCCCACTTACATTCTTTTCAGGTGCCTTCTTTCATTTTTACCTCCTGCATCTGAACTCACAGCCTGAGTGTCACCATGTCAGTTTTATGTTCAGCATGCTCCTTCTGTGGAAGGACTAATGTGGTCTTCCAGCAACACAAACTCCCTCCAGCCTTTCAGAATATAAGACCTTCAAAGCAGGAAGTTGTATTTGCCACTTGCCCTGATCCATGCGTAAAATGTTCCTTTTGTTTTTAAATTTCCGGTCTCTGAAACTTTTTATATTCTCATTGTCTTTATCAGGTGCTGATATCAGGGACACCTTTCATGTCACAGATAGTGACGTAAATTTTTATGGACTTTTTATTGAAAGAAAAGCAAAATTTTTAGTAGTTCCATGTTTCTGTGGTATTTATAGGTTTCATTGAGCTAAGGAGGTCTCCTACTCTCTTGAAATCCAGGATGCAGGAACTGTCTCTGCTTTCTTATGGCAAATTCTAGCATATTACGTTAAGAATCTTAAGTACAGCATCTTTATTCTTTGCACTATAGTGCACTTAAAACAAAAAACATGTATATGCACTGAGTCCTTTCAGTTAGTTTAATAGAAGACTATTATTTGGGCTGTACACAAAGGCATTTTCTAGGTTATTGACAATACTCTGTATGCCTTCCAGACTTGAATACGAGTGCTTTCCAGTGCATTTTCATGGTCTTTTTGGATAAGATTTGCAAACTGTATGGCAATAAGAACACGTGACTTACCTAATTTTAATGCCATCACTTCTCTAATAGCATACCCCAGGGCAGAACAGTAACAGTGTTGAAGTTAAATATTAATGCACTTTAAGGGGTCCTTAATTAAAAGACAGTCTTCAAGTATTATGGTCATCTTTTGTTGAAATCTATTACAGCACAGCTTTCTGTCTTTTGTCAGTGCTAAATTGATGCACCATGTTCCTGTTAAATAAAACACAGATGTCTTGGAAAGCAGTGTTCTTCTCTCTCTCCTAATTTTACTTTGACTGCTAAATGTTTCACTGGGTGTTTACAAGACTGCAGTATTCATAACAAGATCTTGGAAGGGGCATGTTCAAACATGGGTTTCTGCTTCACTCTACGAGATGATAAATGAAGAAACTGAGTATGCAAAGAACCAAAACTAAATAGTGATGCAGTTGAAGGTGCATGGTGGCCTAGGTCTTGCTTCTTAACAGCTCAAGGTCTTTACCACAATAGAATGCAAACAAAAGCCAAGGGAAGCTGTTCTCTTACTTCCTTCTGGTTTTCTCTTGTCAGGCTCGGATTGATAATATATTTTACCACAATGAAGACTGCAGGCAATCAGCTGCTTACATACCTGGTTTTATTGTACCAGGGAGGTGATACTAATCTCTTAATAGCTATGTTCAGATTTTCTTGGTTGTTTAAGTAGCCTGAATTCAATCTCATGATCTGACCCAAACCTTTTCTTATTTTGAGAAGATTACCATTTTCTATGATTGCACTAGGTTTCTTACACCTTTCACTGGTACCCTGTATAGGTTCTGTTAGCGGATCTTGCATTTTCCAGTGACAAGATGAGTCTTTCATACCATGTGCTATCATCCCATCCACTGCTATGTTTTGGTCAACTCTGCCAAATCCCCACTACCAGATGCGTTGCTTCGTAACAGAAGTTTAGAAAGCCTTTTATCTTGCCGATTTTCAGAGATGTTCGTGATTTTTTGGCCTTTTTTTTTTTTTTTTTTTTTCTCTTAGCCTGAGTTCATTGTCTACACCAGGAATCTGTTATTTTTCTCCACCTTTTTTTCGTGTTCTCTGCATTTTTAACTTGCAAAGTTAATTTTTGGTCTGAGAAGTCTTTGATCATGATCTGGTGCACTCCCACCTGGTTTGGGCCACCGCCTGGTACAGCTGAGCTCTACAGTTTACTTTGACCTTTTAGTAGAATGACTGCTCTGCTATAAAAGAACAAACTGTGCTTTCCATCTTGTTCCAAGCTTCCTTCTCTAGTTAATTAGTTTCTGGTTTGTTGCTTGTCTCTTCTTCAGATAACTTCCATTTTGCATTTTGTCAGAGGGCTGTTGCAGTTTTGCTGTAAATGTTTAAAGTAGTATAGGAAGTGAAGTTTCCTTCATCTCTTTTGTTGTGTGAAAGACCATTGACCGATCTATATTTATAGTGGGAGACCCATCTTAAAATACAGGCAGAAGAAACCTTGCACAATTTATCAACTGATCTGAATGCTAAATGACACAAAAGACATAAATGGTCTTGATCCTGATTACTTATGGAAATTAACCACATAGATATTGTCAGCTCTAGCTTTTTTCTAGAGGAGTTGTAGATATATCTAAAGATACATTTACCACTGCAGCTTTTAAAAACATGAACACGAGAAAGATAATTAAGCATTCAGTATGCATAACAAATGCAGAATAAATCACCCTCAGTAGGCATGCACAGTAAATTGGGAGTTTGCTACTGAAGAAGTTCTGGGCCAGGCTTCCCATTCAGCAGTGCTGTGCAAGTGCAGCTTCTTGCTCAAAATGACTAAAACTCGGGCTTTCTTATTCATCAGCTGTGATCAGCCTGCCACATTCAGTGCATCTATGAAAGTCTCAAATGCAAAAGGTGACAACTGTAGAGAGCCCTTGTATTTCAGAGTTGTCATATTGAGTTACATATTGAGCTGCCAGTTAAGATGTTTTAAATTCCTTCTATTTCCTATTCAGTGCTGTTGTAGAAGAAGCCTGAGGAAACACCTTATCAAAGAGGGCAGAGTTAAATAAGCAGCAAAATGCTTGGCTTTTATTTCTTAACCCTGATCTGTTTGTGCTGCTTTCATCCTGATAGAGCTGCTTTAGTTTTTTCTTTTGCCTCTGAATTAGCCCCACATGCCTTAAAATATCTGTTGTGATGTTCAAGTATTAAAATGGTTACAAAGATAACGAAAAAGGCAGAATTTTATGTATTTATAAATACTTGAATGAAAATCAAGTGAATACTTTGTGACGTTTTATAATGGCTCTGAAATTTGTAGGAGCTCTTAGTTAGCTGTCCTGATGCTATTTATTTAATGTAATAGTAGTTGATGGGATGGAAAATAGCTCTTGGTGGGGTGGAGTGTTGGTGAGCGTCTTGACATTATGAACATATTTGAGGAAGGATGTAATATGCTTTTAATATTTACAGGTTCTGCAGAGCTCATTCCTTCTTCTTTAACATGGGGAGGAAGTAGACTGTACTCTTTGTTTATCTGGACAGCAATGTTAGAGCCATTCAGTCATTTGTTTCTTTTAAATCTCAAAAATTTTCAGTGAGAAGACATCCTCAAAGGCAAAACCCAGTATGGGTTTTTGACAGAAGGAGCTGCCATAAGAAATGCTGGTACTGCCCAGCAAAAGTTGATATTTTCGGGGCCGCCCTTGGAGACTGTTACGAAGCATTTGTTAAATTAACAAATCCAGTCCAATCTTTTCAGCTGTTTTTTTCCTGTTCTGCTTTTCACTTTGCAGCCAGGGGAGATAGGTAAGTGTGTGGGTTTAAGGGCGTTGCTACTTGCCAGCAGCTAGAGGCAGAGGTAACTTGGACATGGTCTGAGAGATGTGCACTTTTACTGACTCCATGTGGAAGTATGCTCTGTGTTAATGAATAGAGGAGTGAGTCATTGCCCTTAAGGCGAGTGTTCAGCCTTTCAGCTCTTAACTGATTTTGATATGAAAGGAAGTATTGAGAGTAGAAGCTTTCTCTGCTGCTATCTTACTGTATTTTTGTTGTAAGTTTTCTGTAAGGGATCTGAGATGTTCTGTTGCAGACAATTCTTAAAACTAATATGCAGCTCACAAAACACACATTTTTTTTTAATGGCTGTTTTAAAGATCTCTGCCTGCACTTTGATTTTTAATTCCAACATTAACATTTCACAATTATTAAAGTTTTTCCTTTTTCAGACTCCCTAAACTTTCGGCTCTACTGTTCCTGTGATGACTCTCTTACGCATGAGACATGTGTGATATCAAAGTTCCCATTGAATTACCATATAGCTATTCTTCATGTATTCTCAGAGATCCCCAAGTTATAAGATGCCTGTTAAGCCAGACTTTAATATGTAATCACTTGCAATGATTTTCTCACTTTCATCTTCAGAGTGGCTTAGCTGATTGCTTAGAATGCTGACTTCTGTAATTCTGGGTTAATATCCTGTCACAGAGAAAGGAGAACAGAAACGTGGAGGTTGGGCAGAAAAGCTGAAGCTGTGAACTGATTCAGGGAAGTATTGCCTCTCTGAACCCATCAGTTTTACTTTTGTTTTTCAAACAGTTTTAGAGGGTTTTTTCACTACTTAGGTGTACCCTCAAGAGAGCTGTAGTTTACTATAGCTGAGGAAAGATATGATCTCTCCTTGTGTTTTCTCCTTCAAATAAGTGTGTGACACTGAGTGATTTGTTGACCCATCATGCTCTGGGAGTGACCTGACATCAAAAGGGAGAGGTTCACATGGTTGTTTTTTTTTTTAATAGTTCTAAGTTGTATTATCTCGCTTCTTGCAATTATTAAATTCAGCTCATTCAGTCTCAGAAAATAGTGTGGGTTTATAACATGCTGCCTTCAGCAGGCACAAGGTCTTCATAGTTGTTTGTTTCTCTTGCTTGTGGTATGACTGTTCTTCAGTGTGAATGTAACTACCCTTTTTGTTCTGCTTGATGATTTATCATAAAGGACTACCTGGTTCATAGTTTGTATGTTTTGGTATTGGGATGCTCCCAAACAGAATATTTTAATTTTGTTTCATCTTTGACAGGCCTGCATTATGGTTTAGGTGTTTCTAACCTGCAAAAGATGGTTTCAAGTTTGTGTGTGGCTGCTTTGTCTGTGGAGATGGAGAAAGAATCTCCAGATTATCAAAATCTGGTAAAAAAAAAAAAAAAAAAAAAAACAAAAAAAAAAAAAAACCAAAACCAACCAACCAAAAAAAACCACCAAAAATTCTTTTAAGTTTAGCCAGACCATCACTTCTTTGCTGGCATTGCATGGTTTTTCATTCTCTACTGCTGTAGTAATAGGTGGTATTAGCCAGCTTGATCTCCCTGCTTTTGAAGCAGAGGCCCAGAGCTCATCTCATCACAGTGCACAGAAGGAAATGCTGCTGTTTATTGGAGGATGCCTTCCAAGAAATTGTGACCTTTTAAATGCTTGCACTTACTTAAAGATCAAAAGCATTTCTGTTAGGTAGTGACTGTGGTGACAGCTGAGTGCAGATGGACCTCCCTGGAAATCTGTGTCAGTCTCTTATGCTAGCCTCAGGTTGCTATAAGCACAGGTTAAATTCTTGCCTCCCAAGTTATGCATGCCACTAATTTTGAGTTCAGTTTTCTTGCAGCTCAGGGCTGATTCATTTGGGAGGTCAACATTGCTGTCCTTGTTTTATAGCTGGAAGATGTTAGGCGGGTTATTTAGGGAGCTGTGTGGTAGTCCATCAGTGGCTTCAGAGCCTCTGACCTTAAATGACGAAATATCAGCAAAATATAAAATATTTTTAAAAAATAGGGTGATGTGGTAGGTAGAGAAAAATGGATAGGATTTGGATAAAATGGAGGAAAAGACTTCGACAGGATTGGTGAATAGATGATAATTGGGGATTATGCCAGAATGGTAAAATTTGAGGTGATGTCACATCAGGGTTTTCTAAAACAATTACATAAAGTGTAGTTATTAATCTTTACCTCGCTATGTATCTTTGCCTTAAAACTTACCTTTTGGGTTGCTTTATCAGTTTCGTGAACTGAAAAACTGCTGCTTTCAGAAACTAAATTATCTAAAGAAAGCATAATTGGCTCTGTTCAACGGGAAACTAAAGTCGTGTTATGGGAGTGTAGTATTTATTAAAGAAGATTACTTTTATGACTCATTAAGTTCCCCTAAACATAAGGGCTTTCAAGCCAAATCCATTTCAGGTGGATTTCTTGAAAGATTTTAGTAAAATTAATACAGGACAACATGTTACTGAACTTTCTCTAGAACAAATATTACTTTAAATACAGTTTGTCATCCTCCAGTTACATTTAATTTCTAGGCTCTAGGATGATGATTAAATTGCAGATTACTGTTAAAATGGGACAATAAATCCTGTTAGGCATTTATTCCGAACAAATCTACTAGGATATGCAAACACACACGCATTTACGAGTGTGTGCATGTGTGTAACACACTGGATTGCTTGTATCTGTGGTAGCAGCTTGGCATTGCTGGACTTGTAAAGAGAAGAAGAAATGCCAACACAAGAATAGGCATGCTGATCCACAGAATAGCAGGCAGAGAAGCCTGCAGGCCTTTTATTTTCCATGCAAAAATATCAAATGCATATTTTCTTTTTTTAACATCAGAAGTAAGCTTTGAAAATTAAATGCTTCTTCAATTTGTAATGCAAAAAAAGGAAGATTTATGGGAGGAAAAAACATAAATGCAATGTCTGTACTTCAGAGAATAAAAATATAGGGCTGATGTGAAAGAGAAGAGCTGAAACTATTTTATTGCTTTTAAAAAGTATTTTAAAATCTATCAAAGATTTTTAAGTCTATTATTCTGTGTGGATGTTATCTTTTCTGTAAGCTAACCATGAAGACAGTGCAAATCTGTGCTAGGCTGCTACCAGTGGTGAGTGTGAAGAAGTGATTTAAGTGGCCATAGTGAAAGCAGTGTGGATTAAACTGGCTGCTGGAAGACTAGAAAAGGTATCATCAAGGACTTTTTGTATGGCCCTACCTCTACAGAACTAAAACATACACACATATCTCAGGCCAGTGAGATTCAGCTGTTCTTTATAATTCAGGAGTAAAACATCTACATTTCCATTGAGAGAGTAATGCTCCTTCACAGAGAAGATAATCAAGAGAAACTGTATACATTTTCATGCTTATGCATCTTAACTAAAATCTGGCAAGAAACTGATTGATGTGTGAAGACAGATGTGTTAGTGAATTTGGCAGTTAAAGAACTACAGGTTCTTAACTTCTAAGGTGTGGGGTTTTCTGCAGAGTGCAACACTTGGTGTTTTTCTACATAGCAAAGGCATATGAACTGTAGTCCCTGGTTTCTCTGATTTGTGAGCTATGTTTTAGGTGGTGGGTTGGATTTTGTTGTTTTGTTTATTTTGTGTGTGTGCACGTGGGGAATAATGTGCTGAATTGCAGCAAAAAACAAGTCCCAGAGTATTTTTCTCAGTGCTTGACTGCTAACTATGCTAACATTCTCTGAGGAGAGGCACTACAAACTAGTGAAAAATACAGAACTTTTGAATGTATAGTAGAAGGATTTATAGGGCATGTGTATAAGCACCATGATTAATTCTTTTGAAGGCAGCACAACTTAAATGTCAAGGCAAAAATCTATTCTAGCTAGATTTTTAAGTGGATGCTGTTGATTATAGATTACATAGTTAAGTCTAAAAAGACATGATGGTGTTTATTGTAAACATCTTTTTCCATATCTAGAAAGATTATAATATAAGAGGAGTTTCTGAATTGCACAACACACTCGTGAAGTTACTTCATTGTATCACCTCAACAATATTCTATAAATGTGGGGCATCTTGTTCATCCTTTGAAGAGAGTAAAATCAGTCTCCTTGTATGCTGCTGGTAGCATGCTTTATGTCACCAAAATTACATTCTTCAATATCTTTTGTCTCTTGCTCACTCTTTCTGAACTTGACACCAGGGTAAATACTAATTTCTGTTTAGTCAGAGTGAACAGAAGAGCTTACATCACTCTGCTCTATCTTTATATAATAGGAAAAGTATTTTTTCAGATCAGGTACTCTACACGGTCTTACATTACATAATAACTTTAGTAGTGTTCAGAATTGGTCAGCTTACGTTATTACCCACTGAGAAGGAAAGAATGAGAGGATTTTTTTGGGGGGGTTATATCTGTGTATTTTTTACCTAAAAACGAGAGGGAAAATTTTCCCTTTGAAGCGTGCTCTGAAATGCACCTTGAAAGCCTGTTTTACATTATAGTTGTTTGTTGGTCAATAAAATGTACATCAAGTGATCAGCTCTTACAAGAAACCACTTTTGAAAATAAATAAAATTTACAGTTGCCAGGTCTGCAAACTTGATCTGTATTCAGAGTCAAGCTGAATCTTTTTCCCACACTGGTAGAGTAAGTTATCTGCAAGTAATCCCTTTGCTTCAGCTCGCTGGAATTTGGTCATGCCCAAGAAGGAGCAGAATTCAACTTAGGCTCCTAGCATTGTTGCCTCTACAGGCACTGCAGGGGTGAACTTTGCTGACAGCTTATTTTTTGTGACTGAGCATAACAGACACTTGCAATGTGTGAAACAAGAAATGCTGTGGGATGCTAACTGCGGTATGGCTCATACTGTTCCCCAGATAAATAACCACATCTAAGTTTTAGATTGTGTTTTATGCAAGTTCTCTTGGTTTAGTTTCTTAATCAAGAATGAACTGTAACTATGTAATCTTAAAGCACAGAAGAGTAGTCTGAAAATGCAGCCTGCAGGGAAACAACTGGGAAGGTCAGAAAGGTTTGACTGTCAATTTTTTCCGTAGTGATCCCAAAGGCAGAATGTGAAGTGTCTTTGATAATGCATGCATCTTTCTGCTTTCTGGTGTTTTTAGCTCTGCAGATGGAAAACAAAACCCCTTTGTTCTGTTCTTAGTGAAAAAACTTATGTTAGCCCTTGAGTTTTAAAGAATATCAGGTTCTTAAAATGTACTTAAAATGTATTTGCATTTTCAGTGTAATATGATAAAATTAACACTTCAAAGCTTAATATACTATATTTAAGATTGTCTAGAATGATGGAGAAAACTAGGATCACTTCTGAAGCTGTTTGGCTTTGCATAAAAGCAGCTGGAGCATAAACCAAGTATACATTGTTTTTAAGAGAAACTTTTTAAGCTTCTGAAGAGCTATGGCAATTCGCTTTTTTTCAGGAGGGACTTAAACATAGCTGCTACAAATAATTTAGGACAAAGAAAGGTGAGGGAATAGCCAGAAGCTTAAGTGGCAGGATTTCTTAATATTACTTTATTGTCTTGTAACTCTACAGCCTTTGGGATTCTTTATCGAGGTAACTTGTAAATCATTTGCTCTTTCCAGTAGGAGAAAACAGCAGCATATCGGTAAAATTCCTGCCTGGATGGCTGTCAACTGACAAAGTTGAGTAATACCTTTAGGGGACCAGAACAGAGGTTACAATAGAGATGAGTGAGGAGCTGAGGCAGGGAGGACTCCTGAGAAGTGAGTATGTGGTGAGCTGTAAATGCCAAGTCACCTGGAAGGATGAAATTTCTCTGGCTGTCCATGCCTGCACACATGTTCATTTTAGTAGTGAATAAAGGGATGTGGAGCAAACACCAGAGGGACAGCAGGACTACCACAGCCTTCTGAATTTCAAAAACCTGCAGGATCTGAGAGAGCACCATGGTGCTCAGTGTTGCAATGCCAAAACTTCCCCTGTTTTGCTAAATGTTAAAGAATCATGCTTTCCTATTCTTCGTGTCTTAAGAAGCTCCTAAATATGGGCTTATTCTGGCAAGACCCATAGATCTGACACACTGAGAAAGCCACTAAATTTCCAGGATTTCTCCAGTGGATCCAACTTCAGAATTGACAGTACTAGACTAAAGGAATAGTGACAAAAAGGTATGCAAGTAGGAGACACAATAATAGAAATTCTGCTTTCACACTAATAAATTTATCACAGATAAATTTATTTTGAGACTGTCTTCAACAGAATCAGTGTGTTGTCTTAGTACAACTAGTGAAAAAAGCAAGGAGCTATTGCTACTGCTCCTGAATACTTCTTTTCAATGGGGCTGCGTTTACAAGAGTAGAATCTGACAAATAAATTAGGAGTTTGGGGCACTTTCTGACTTGATGAAATTTAAATAGTTAACGATTGTTTACACTCAAAACCTGAGGAATTGTGGCATGCCTCGGCTAGACTATGCAAAATTGCCTGTACATGCTTGGTACTGGTGTTTTCCTTTTGATAGCAGGTTGGGCAAGGCAGCAAGGATTCCTTTGTTTCGCTAGGGAAAACAGAACACTCCTTGAAAGGACTTCCTTGTTGAACTGAAATAGGTAGGAATACAGTACTGGACTAGAAGTTTTCTGGGTTTTTTTTTGTCTTTCAAGTCCACAGATTTGCAATGCCACATCATGTTGTTCTTCCTTTGCTCTCATGCTTCTGTTAGGATTTGTTAAGTAGCTCCTGAATAACTGCACTCTGGGCACAGGCTTCTGTGTGGCTGCTCTGTCGGATACTATTCTGAATATGTCAAAAGCTGAGCAGAAAGCTAATTTAAGTCAAAGCACAGCTGTTGATTTGAACATTTCCTAAGCGTTGCTGGTAGAGTACTCTTCCAGAGAAGCTTCTAGCTATGCTATGTGTGGGCTTGGCATCTCAGCATCCCTAAAATATCTACTTCTCCATCTGTTGCTAAATTGTCTTGGATGATTGTTGTATTGTTGGTTTGTTTGGTTTTTTCTTTAATTTTATGTAAAATGCCATAATTTCCATTTCCACTAGTGGGATCACCTTTCAAATGCATGATTTTTTCATAGTATGGGGAGAATATGGGA
Organism: Psittacula echo; assembly: GCF_963264785.1. Classification (NCBI taxonomy): domain Eukaryota; kingdom Metazoa; phylum Chordata; class Aves; order Psittaciformes; family Psittacidae; genus Psittacula; species Psittacula echo. The sequence continues at coordinate 50,001,243 of NC_137742.1, read as the reverse complement.
GGGTGTTCCTGCTTCCCTTTTATAGGTTGACACTCCTACTTGCTTCAAATTTCAAGAGCAAGCAAAGATTGACTGCATCTTACGTATTTTGGTATGCCCTTGTTCCAGTGACTTACCTAAATTAACCAGATAATCAGTTTTTCCAACAGTCAAATTTAGGAGCTTTGCATAAGTCCTCATAGGAGCAAGCAAGGAAAACCCAGAGTTAATGAGTTCACAAAGGCCACAACTTAGCAAGTAAATGCCAGAGAGAAGATTGCCAGAAGTGTCAGCAGTCAGGAGTGTGTCTCATGGATCTGACACACGTTAAATATAATAGGAAGAATACTTCCTTTAAAAAAGGATTTGTACCAAAAAAAGTATCTTTAAAGTATCTTTATTTGGATGCTGTAAGAAGACTCTTTATCAGAGACTGTAGTGCTAGGACAAGAAGTTTAAACTTAAACAGTGGAAGTTCAGGTTAGATGTAAGGAAGAAGTTCGTCACTGTGAGGGTAGTGAGGCACTGGAACATGTTGCCCAAGGAAGTGGTAAATGCATCATCTCTGTCAGGCCAGGTTGGACAGAGCCTTGGGTGACATGGTCTAATTTGAGCTGTCCCTGCCCATGGCAGGGGAGTTGGAATTAGATGATCTTAAGGTCCTTTCCAACCATTCTATGATTTAGATCAAGTTAGTTTTGATTAAACTTCACTGTGAAGTTAGTAGTACTAGAAAAGCAGGTGAATACTTACATATTTCATATGCAAATGCGTATAAACAATAAGCTACTGCTATGTGCGCAAACTAATGTTAAGCTTCTAAGATGATATTCACACAGGTATTTAAAAGCTGATGAGCTCACTGTGTCTGTGCTGACTCTTGAGGATATTAAATGTTGTGGCTTTGTTTTCACCTGTCGCATAAGTACTAGAGCTTACACATGTTAATCCTATTAGGAAAAAATATCAGTGCCATAACTCCTGAATATCCATCTGCTCCCAGTTAAGGGTATTACTATGAGTTGCATGTGAAGATTTTCTGAAAGTACCAGAAAAAAAATGCTCTGATTTGTTGTCACAGTCGAAGGTGAATCACAATGTGCAGTACCAGACTGCTGCTTGCAAGCACATATGGCAGTGCATTTATAGCTAGTAAGAGCAGTGGATGTTTTAATTAGCCAGTCCAGAGAAAGTGATGGCCTTCATTAAGAGATTATTTTTGTATGGTAAATATCACTGAGGATCCTGTATCTGGCAGTGGCAATTACTTGTTTGAAGGTAATAGTTTATTTTTTGTTCTTCGTATTTTTCTGTGATAGTTTGGTATGTGCATATATCCAGAATGTACATGGGAGTACAGAAGTCTTGTATGTAATGTATCTAATGCAACATGTATGCTTCCATGTAGGTTTAAATGTGAGCAGATGCCTACATTATTTTAGCCAGCTAGCTCTAGAAAGTTTTACTACAGGTTCTGTGAGCACAAAATATCATTCTTTAATGAAGTAATTTCAGTATGCAGTGCACTTAAGGATACCCAAAGCTTTGCTTGTGTTGTAGCTGAGAAGGGGAATGATGTTCATTTGGCTGAGCAGGAGGGGGCTACATGTTGTAATCCTGACACGTGTTCTTAGGAGAGAACATGACAGATGACCTTATGAGTATTTCCTGTGTTCTTTCTGGAAAAGGTCAGCAAGTGAAACATGATGCAGTTTGCTGTGTGTTGTTATCAGCTTTTATTAAGAAGCTATTAGAAATTCCCGGAAAGTTTGTGTTGTGGTGTTATATCACTTGTTTGATCTGTATCTTTCAACATGTGATCTCCCCAGTGATTTTGATCTCTGGGGAGAATATACAACATCTGTGTAATAGTGAAGTCAGTTCCAGCCCCACTCTACATTCTCCTTTATCAACAGCTGAAGTTAAAGACTTGAAAAATCATCTGACAAAAGACTTGTGGATGTTGTCTAGTGCAGTCCCCCTACTCAGAGTAGAATCAACCAGACCAGCTTTCACAGGGACATGTCTAGTTGTGTTCTGGGGATCTCCAAGGATGGAATCCATATTCATTAGGTTCTTGGTCCAGTGTTTGACCACCTACATCACAATTTAGTTTTTTTTTCCTTTTAACTGGTATTTTCCATCTTGCAACTTCCACTTACAGTTCTTCATATTATCACTGTGCCACCTCCAAGTCTCCCTCTCTTGTGTACAATCCTGTCAGGCAGTGAAAGACTGTAAAGACCACAAGCAGATGTCTCTTCTAAAGGGTGAACAAACCCACTCTTTTAGTCCTCTCTCTCCACTCTCGTGAGACCCCATATGCAGTACTGCATTCAGCTCTGGGGCCCCTTACATGAGAAGGACCTGCTCAAGTATGTCCAAAGGCCATAAGGATGATCAGAGGGCTGGAGCACCTCTCCTATGAAGAGAGGTGAGAGTTGAGCTTGTTCAGCCTGGAGAAGAGAAGGCTTAGGGGAAACCTTAGAGCAGCCATCCAGTACCTGAAAGGGGTCTACAAGAGAGCCAAAGAGGGACTTTTCTGAAGGGCATGAAGTGACAAGAGAAAGGGGAATGGCTTTAAGCTGACTGAGGGGAAATTTATATTAGACATCAGGAAAAAATTCTTCCCTGTGATGGTGGTGAGGCCCTGATGCAGGTTGCCCAGAAAAGCTGTGGCTGCCCCATCCGTGGCAGTGTTCAAGGCCAGGTTGACCAGGGCTTGGAGCAGCCTGGTCTAGCGTGAAGTGTCCCTACCCACGGCAGGGGGATGGGAACTAGACAATCTTTACAGCTCCTTCCAGCACAAAGCATTCTATGATTCCATACAATGTGCACTGGAGTTTTTTCCCTTACCTGTGTCACAGCTCTATATTCACTCCAAAAGGTGCAGTGATGAAGTTTGTTTCCAGCTGTGTGGGTTGGTAAGAAGTATTTGTTCCAAACAGCAGCTAGCATGTTAGAAGTTACACAGCTTGGCAACTGTAAGAAAAGTGTGTATGTTAAATGCTAAGTTCTGATTTTTGCCGAGATGCCACAAACCGGTATCACAGCCTTGTTCATCATGTCCTGCTGTTTGTATCGTTGATAAATTATCTTTTACTCTATGATCAGACTGCATAGTCCATCTAAAGACATTAAAGAAGTTGCTATAGGAGAAAGCCAGTAGTATTTTATTAGATAACTTCTGCTTGGTTGGGTTTCTTTCTGTTGCTAGAGGCATTAATCACCATAAGTAGTGAAAATAGGTTTACTGGAAAAAGAAGTTAATTCATGGTATAATGTGACAGCCAAGCTACAAGTTATGAATGTCATCTTAAAATTGTTTTAATGTGTATTTTGAAAAGCACAGTACTTACTGCCTATACTAAGGAATGGATTCTGATTTACTATGTGACTTAAATTTGTTTTAAGCATCTGGAATGGAACAAGTTCCCTTTAACATGTGAGCTAAACACATTTCTTTAAAAGATCTATTGTCTTTCCTAGTCATTTGACCTCATCTGGCAAATTTTCCTGTTTATTTAGAAAACATAGGCTACAATTGCCAGTTTTACCATGTGATGACTAACACCATCATAATATAATGGAATATTGTGTAAACACATCAAAAAGTGGCCACTTCAAAAGATTCAAGAAGGCGCTGAGTTTGCTAAAAGCAGAAGAGCTGTTTAACAATATGCAATCCAGTTTGAGGTATTAATTTACAAAATAGGTTAATTTCATGTGAACTTAAGTTTAAAATTGGGCTGGAAGATTTTATAAAGTCAGTTTCTCTGCCATTTTAGATTCTTTTATTTTGCCTTTTCTTTTGTCTTTTTTATAATTGTGAATGAGACTGCTAGTTCCTTTGCTTGGGAGTTCAGGAAGTGACAGATTTGCTGGTTTGTTGTGTTTTTTTTTGCTGCTTGAGTCAGTAACTGCCAAGTGATTTTGCTTAAAGGCCAAATCTAGTGTATGTTTGATAATCAATTTATTAGATGCTAATTATAACAGCTAACATTATTATCAAGCTTACCTCTTTTCAGTCCTTTGTCTCAATTTCCTAACTCTTTCTCCTTTAACTGGAGAAGTCAGGTAGCATCCTGGTTTTTTTGTAAACTTGATGAAAGCAGGCTATGCTGGAGGCATGCTACTCATCTCTGTTGCTCAAGAGCTGGCGTGAAAACCTGTACTGATTTTCCTCCTGCTTTGGTTCTGATGAAGCCGTAATTTTTAAGATCCATAAACAATCAGGACTCTTAAAGCAGCCTGCTAGGAACTGACGATTTAAGGGACTGAGAAAAGCGTGTTAGTAATGGTAGCAGCTTTGGTGTTTTCAGTTGATGAGGATCATAAAGCTGGTCAGAACACTGTGCTTACCACCACATGTTACTGCCTTAGAATAAATCTGCCACTGAACTGTGGCGATTTGAAGGGAGTGGCTAGCATTTTAATCTGTCTTGCATATTATCTTAGTTGTGTTTCTCAGTGTTTCTTTTGTATGGTAGACCTCTTGACATTAGACATTTGAAACGTAAAGGTCTAGTTCTTCATCCTTGCTTCTTCAGTCAGCGTTAATTTATGATTCAAAAATTAAATGTTAAAACTAAACATCTGTTAGTGCCTGACTGGAATTTTAACATTAGCGTGGATGGTATCTCTTTAATTTCATCAACTTTTGCATAGTTTTTGCAGATGTATAAATGTTGGAATTGGCAGTGTAAGCTCATGGGCTTAAAATGGTGGGGGAAAAAGAAAAATACCTCAGTATTCATGGAAATGTTCGGGAGGTGTTCAGCCTTTTTTTCGAAAATACAATACCGGCTATATGATGATCCCATACATCCAGCCATTGGTTTCACAGTACTAATTTGCTACATAATCGTCTGGTTGTTAGAGATGGGAGTATATTAGAATTCCAGCTTTATAAATGTATGTGCATATTGTTGGCTTTAACGTGAATCTCTAGGTTCCTAATTAGGGGGGATTGTTTGGAGAAAGCATCTTAAACACACAAAACCAAATACAATGGATACCCTTGTCCCTGCAGCTCCTTTATGTAGGGTTTGATGGAAGACACTCTTTAAGACCTTTTTAGGTAGTTTCGATGGGTCAATATTGAGAACCCAGACACGTGGCTCAGACCACAACATATCTTGAAAGACAGACATCCTGTGTGTATCAAACTATTTTGAGAGCATTTCTGCACATACGTGGAAGGACAGAAAGCCTCTACAGGGTGATATGATACTTCCTATTGTAAGCAAGTACCTAGCTCTTCATCTGTGTTAGCGTATAGAGGATCAGTTGAGTGGCACAGAAACTCCTTTGCTGCTGGTGCTCTTTTCAGAGCAGATACAAAAAGCAGGAGAGATCAAACAAGGAAAAATGAAGGGTGTTTTCTCTCTCTTACAGTTTTTCCTGTAACCATCTGAATCCCCTATCTTGAAATATTTGACTATCTTGTCTTTGATTAAATCCTTTCCTTAGATTTCTATCTTAGTTTTATCTTTGGCCTGTACTGCTTTTGAAATTGTAGATGGGTTCTTGAATACAAAGCAAGCAAACAGCTCTATTTCAACAGAGAGCTCTATCATTGAAAAGTTTAATAGATCACTTTGTTCTCAGGGAAAAGTTGTGGAACACCTATCTTGGTTGGTGCTGAAGATCCCAGAGAGTAAATTAGCAGATTAAGAGCTTGGTTTTTGCATTGTGTTAGTCTGAAATTAGCAATAAATGAATCGTAAGTTCTCAAAGAAAGGGTTGCTGTTCGAGGGTTATTTGTGAAGGAAGATTGAACAAGTAGCTGTAAGCTGCCATATAAATCTGATAACTCCTATTTAAAAAAAAAAAAAAAAGGCAAAAAAAAAAGGCAAATCACATATCTACCTATCACTGACTCGGAAAGAAATTCACAAGGCATTGTGTTTGTCCTGTCTACCTTAAAAGCAGCAGTTGTGGTGGCTCTACTGGGATTTCTTCTACTGTAAGAGAGCTGGGGATTAGAGTTGTTTATATTAACTTCAGATCTCTTAGTGTGGCAAAGGATTAGATGATGTGGTTAAAAGTAATTAGACTTCATTATGTTCAAATTACCTTGCTGTTACTTAAAAGTCAAGCTTGCAAACAGCTGTTGTAGAGTGAATTGCTTCTTACTATATATGATGCCATTTCAGTGACTGAGATAGCAGTGACTGAGCAGTCTGGAAAACTGACCCTCATGTTGTGGAGACAAGTTTAAAAGATGTGTAACTTTCTGAATTCAGTCATTTTTCTGCTTTGAAAAGAGCAACATTTTTGGAGGTAATAATTGTAACTGGTCATTCTGTGAACACAAATTAATTTTGCAGAGCAACTCTTTATTACGTCCAGATGGATGGTTCACTTCTCTGTTCACCGGAGGGAGTTTCCCAGTAGAGTGAGTAAATGTATTAAGTCTTGAGCAGGGCTTCAGAGGGGAATTAAATGTTCTTTTCTTATCTTCTTGCCAAGAGGGATAAGCCTGTTTTATTACAGTAATCATTTAAGAAAAGGGAAAAACTATTTTTTTGCTTAACTAGGTTACTGAGCCTGCAAGCTAGCAGTAAGCTTTGCTGACTTGAAGGCAATCCTGGCAGGTGAAGGGGGCCCACTGAAGCCTCAAATGCTGCTGCAATAGCCCACTCTAATGTGGAATATTATGACTTTGATTTACACAATCCTCAATCTTTTTAAAGAATAAACTGGAAAATGAATCTCTGGAAGTTGATGCTTTAGCTGTGCATCAGATGAGGTGCTAAAGCATGATATTTTGTTTTGGTTTTCCCTAATTACGTATCAAGGCTGTTTTTGAAGTTATATACAAAAGAAATTTCTTATCCTTTTTTTCAGAAACGGAGGCTATAAAGAACAGGGATTATGACTTAATGTCATTTCTTAAGTTTTTTTTCTGTATGTCAGTCTTTGTGGCAAACTTGCAGATTTATATTGAAATAACAGTGAAACCAAAATAACACGTAATGAAAAATTGCAGAGTGTGTTGCAGAATAAGGAGTAATTATGACAAAATTGAACCAAAGTTCCTCTTCAGGTAGTTAGAATGAAAGACACAAAGAACTATGTCAGAAAGAGGAAGGTGTATCACTTGCCACCTTATGTATGGATCATTTCATATTGATCTGTTTGAAAATATGTTGCACAAGATAAGAATAGATAGATCAGTATGCTATTTCCTTTCTAATTTAGTTTACTGTGCCCTACACTTTTTGGAGCACAGATAACTGAAGTGGCAGAGAAATGCCTTGAAATGCAGTATATGATATATTAGTATTTATGTAATACATAAATATGTTACATGCAAAATACTGTTGCTGCATATAAAATAAGACAAAACTACATGTGTATATATATGTATATATGGAAGTACAGTCTTGAAAACTGAGATTTGTAACATTCTGGTAAATGTTACAAAGTTAGCAGTAGGAAAGTGTTATCCTTGCCGTGTGGTAGCATAATGGTATTAATGAAGAATAATAAAATGTTCTCAAATGAGAAGCAACTGTAGCTGTGTTAAGTTTTGAAAAGAATGGTTAAAACAAAAATTTACTACTTGTGACTTAAATACAAAAATTTTTTATTCTTAATTTGAATTGCGAAGTTCCAGTATTCCCCTGCCCCTAATTTGTTGCAAGTGTAGATGTGCTCTGTTTGTTCCATGTAGTAGGCTTGCACTGAGGGCATTGGGTATTCTGTTGCCTGGTTTCTTCAAGTTTACTTGTCTGAGACTCAGAACAGCATGCACCTGGGTGTGTGGGAAAAAGAGTTGGCAGTTTTTCTTGTGTGTAAAGGGGAGATGAGTTATAGGTGCAATGAGAAAAGTGCCATAAATGGGAATTTTAATAAAGCAACGTTTTCGGAAACTCTGCATGTTCCAGATATGGTGGTGACTTATCATCCCCTCTGAATTTCTTCAGTTTCCACCATGTTTTGCTTTATGCCTTGAAAATGTGTTCCTCATTCACACCCACATACCACTTCCATCTGAGGGCTGACCAAGGCTGAGATAGAGCTCTTTGCAGATCAAATCCGCACAGGCTTTCGTGTTGCAGCATCCTTTGAAGTGCTGTGTGCCACTTACATCTAGCAGTTTCCTCAAAAAATCTGGCTTAGACTTAGCAAAACATGGTTTTCTGCCAGCTAAACAGAAGAGACTGCTTTTGATCCCCAGGATAGGTAGGTTGGTACTTGACTTTGGGACACCTGTGTATGATGCTCTGACTTCACTTGTGACTTCTTTTAGCAGCTTCCAGAAAATAATTATTAGCCTGCTAGGATCACTCAAATGCACATTTGAAACCTTGATGTTACTCTGCGTGTATTTTCTTTTTCTTATTTTCTGAGTGGCCTGTCCCGAAGGGCAGAGAAAGATGCATAAGGAGAAAAATTTCCAAATGTGTTCTTTTTCGTATGCATGTATACAGGCAAAGAACTTGCCTAATTCAGAACCATTGCCCTCACAAAATCTGGAGATAGTCAAAAAAGATCACTTCTTCCCTGCAAGCCAAAAATAGAGGGGAATAAAAAGGAAATTTTACGTGCCTCTGGACCCATCAGTGGAAATTCTTTGTTTAGACAAAAAAACTACAGTTTTAAATGTCTTGCAATAGGTAGTTTTTTGAGCTATGAAAACGGCTTTTCAGAAAAATGCTTGTGGCTGTGCTGAAGGGCAGGTTATATACGTGGTATAATTAATTTTTTCCTCAAATAGATGTTTTTAAACTGTTCACCAGCAGTTTCAAGAAACTTGCACAGTTAAAATTATTCTTCTGTGATGCAGCTGTTGGTGGCTTTCTGAATTCTCATCTTGTACTTCGAAAGAGATGCTACCCTGTGTGGGTGCAAGGCATCACTTGGAGATCAAGAATAGAAGAGACATCAGTTGCTTACTTCATTACTATGGTAACTGAGATGTGATCCGGTTTCATTGCTTCTAGTGTATGTTCAAAGCAAAGCTTCTGAGATGGGTACTTGGACTGCTTCCATTCCTCTCAAACATTTAATGCACAAACCCGCATGTCTTCTACTTCTGTTTGAAGATTATTTATTATTTGTGTGGTGTGAAGATTACCTGGTGTGTACTTCACAATTCAAATTCTGCAGATTTTTTTCAAGGGAACAAACTGAATAAAGCCATTAAATAATGATATTTCATAATCCACTTCTAGGATCCCTTTACAGGTCTTACCTGTCACCTCTGTTGTGCTCTTTGCCACCCATCCCCCCTTAGTAAAGAAGGAAGTGCCTTAGGACAAGGCTGGAGAGAAAGAAGGAGGAGTAAAATACTACAGTTGAGACTTTAATACTACAGTGCTACACTTCAGATTTGTTTCTTTGCCCACTGATAACAAATGCTTCAGTAACTTGACACAAGCCAACAAGGTAACAGCCCAGTTAGAAGGAAGTTCACATTATGATTAACTACTTCCCCCCGCTAAGAAAGTTACAAATAAAACAGATATAGGACATAGTGTCTCATTGCAGTTAAGCTGCTAGAGCTGGGACATATAAGTGTTCTGTCGGAAAACATGTTTAAAGCCAACCTTTGGACGCTCCAAATACTCAAGGGCATGTATGTTGAAGTCCTTTGCAGTAGCATTATAAACGTGCGGTTGGTTTATATATCACCTTTGTAATCAGATCTCATTACTACAGTGGTTAGTTGTGTATGTATATATTAGAAGGCTAATTATTTATGATATGTTATCAAGTGGAATTTGGGGCATAGGTGACAGCTAACAGGAATTCATTTTCAATGGGCTGTGTCAGCTCAGGCATGTGACTTGCATTAGGAACAACCGTGGAAGGGAAATGAGCATAACTGTACAACTGTACAATTAGCTTCTTCTGAAGTAAGAGATAAATGTGCTGTTTCTCAGCTTCTTTCAAATTAAATATACTAAATTTACTGAAGAGTCAATCTGTATCTTAATTCTAAGTATTCATAGAGCAGTGGCGTTGCATGTATTCTTCGAGGTACAGGGCCTCGCAAAATACAACTGCACAGTAAGATGGTGGTAGAGCTAATGTTTATGGTGTCCTCTCTAAATGCTTTGTAACATTTCCAGGCATGCTCCCCTGCTCCTGCCTCCTGTGTTGCATTCCTTGCACAGAGGTGACTTTTTACAGTGCTCCCTGTGTCCCTTCACCCATGCTAATTTGTTATTTTGGCTCTGGCTGAGGCTGTGCATACAGAAATGGCACATCCTAGTAGAAGCAGCTCAATGTCAGTTAGCAATACTAGTGCTTCATCCCAAAGAAGTCTAATCCGCACACTCCAAGATGCCTCTGAAATTAATATCGAAGCATGGTAAATGTGGAATGGCAAAGTTGCTTCAAAAGCATGCTCATGATCCAAGCTAAAACAGTAGTGTAAATGCAAACTGAGCTCTCTTGCAGAGAAAAAAAAACCGATGTGTGATTGTCTTTCAGAGTGGGTGACTTTGTGGTCTTAATGTAGCAGAGTATTTACATACCATTCCATTGCTTCAGGGAGATCCTATCAGTGAGTGCTTGCCAGGGTGTAACTGGGTGATGGCCTCTGATACAAAAACTCACTTAAGATAAGAAACAGTATTTGATGACATTCACTTTAACTACTGGTTACTAGTTGACTAGCAGATGATTAGCAGAGAGTCATTTAGAGTCACAAGATCCAGCATTCTGGTTCTGTTACTGCATTACAGTGATCTTAGCAGCAAGTAAAGGTGGAAAGGAAGTTGAGTTGCACAAACAAAGGGTTTGGTTGTTTTCAAAACAAGTAAAAAAATCTGAAAGCTTTGGGATTATCTACATTTTCTCTGCATCAAAACCTTGCATTTCAAAACTCTACTAAAACCAATAAATCACGGCTTTGTTTTTTAGACATATAAATGAATCTAACTGTGGTTGTTGGCTGTTTTTTGGTTTGCTTTTTTTTTAAGGGAGAGAAGGGCAACTGCTACAGGCCTGGAACAAGTTTAAGTGTTTTAACTGGAGTGGTGGGTTTCATACAGCTCTCTAGAGCTTCTTTCTCTGTCAGAGCCACAGCATATTACAATACTATATTGTGTAAATAAAGCAAAGTGCATTTAAAATAATCATCAGATCTGGTGGAGATGCTCCTTGTCCTGAATGTGTCAGATCAGCAGTCTCACCCAGTGGAAGCATAAGCCTGGTGTGGGTCACGTATGCTTTAATAGCTGATATCATGCATAACTTAAGAAACTGTATACTGTATGTCTAAGTGAGCTTGACTTCTAGATTGAAATATTAATGCATTTGTGAGCATGGTAATAGATTCTGTTTGGCTATTTGTAGCTCTGTGAACGCTACTAATGTTTTCTGTAATTGAGACATCTCAGCTGATTTTCATAAACATTTTCTCTGTGAAAGTCCTCAAATACATGAAGATGTTTTTATAGCTATGATTGTTTTACTTGGTTGATAATGTTAGACTTGTTGGGAGTAGAGAGTTCACTAATAGTTTTGACATAGATCTTTCTGGTTTTGCTGTTTCTGAGGGAGTGTTTTATGTGTTTCTCCTCACCCCAGCTATTAATAATGATGCAATAAGGTACTGAAATGTACCAAAATCTGACTTTAGTAATAGGGGAAAGGTATAGTGAAGGATTAAATGTGTTTTGTACTTGCTGGCTAAACCCCATGACATAGTCTCATAGTTGTGGGCTATGATTCATAAAGATTTAATCTGTAGTGGTGTTTCAATAGCAGCTAGCCCTCTCACGAGGCATGTACCTTTGTGTCTCTAGTTTGGGTGGTCTTACGATCTCATTGCAGATTAGAAACAGACCTTTAAAAATGAGACTATGTGGACTCTAAGATGATAGGAAGCTTTTAATTAAGCTCTCAAGTAGTTTCTTAGCTGTTACATCTGTATTTTGTATGACACACCTTAAATGGAGGTATTCGTACTATTGTATGGTTTTTGTGGGTTGGGTGGGGGGTTTTTTTTGTTCGTTTGTTTGCTTGCTTTGGGAGTGGGGTCACTGGTTGGGTTTGGAGGTTGGTTTTTTTTTTTCAAATACAAATACAGGCATACAGTGACTGCACACTGCATGGTTTGCTCTGTGTAAGCTCCCTGGCTCTGGCCTGAGAAATGAGTTTTCTTGTTTTATTCCTTTAGATGGAAGCTACTTAGCTGGAAGCAGCAACCAAAGGAGATTTAATTAGAGGAAGTCCTTACTGCCTCTGATCTTTCATTTGTATGTTATTACATTAATAAAAAATGAATCTGTGACTCTGAGAAGGCAAGAGACTGTGTGTGGGGGGGAGAAGTTAAGCAATTCTTGTTTTCTGTCTCATCGTGTGAGAATCGAAGTCCCTAATGTGGCATCCTGCCTCACTATCACGCTGCACCCTTTCAGCTCACACTCTATAACTGTGCAGACTGGAAGTTATCTGAGTATATGGTGTTCAGTAAAGATATGTCTGTGACTAAGCCTGATCAGACGCAAGGCATTGTTCTGAACATCACCATGAGGGGTATTACAGATGGTGATGTAAGTTCCCATGGCATGCAAATCAGAAATTCTGTAAGGTAGTGTTTTTGTAGACTATGTTAATGCTCTTTGATCCTTAATTCTTGTTTTGGATGACTAAACCTCAAATTTTATCTGTCATATCAAGATTTAAATACAAATATAGGCAGAAGTTACTGCATAAAACACTGCAAATACTGCTAGTATAGTATGGAATGTATTAAGGTAATTTACAGAAGTTTTGTTGACTTAAATGGTAGGTCCACTGGTACCACTCCTAAGTACAAAGAGTGGTATCAGTGCTGGTCTCATGGTGTGGTATAGATCATAAAATCATAGAATGGTTTGGGTTGGAGGGGACCTTAAAGATTGTTTGGTTCCACCCCCCTCCCACAGGCAGTGACACCTTCCACTGTACCAGGTTGCTCAAAGCCCCATTCAACTCTGCTTTCATGTAAAAGATGCAAAGGACAATATTGCCAGTGTCTTATTTAACCTGGAAATTTGGACTATGCTATTTGACTATGAAAAAAAGTCTTGCAGTGTATGCGATATCCTATGGACAATTAAGTTTTATATTTTTGACACACATTGTTTTGCCTTTTCAGTGACTCTCATTTAGATGGTTTCTTTACCTTCCTTTCAGAAAAGACGGCGACGGATTGACCGAAGCATGATTGGAGAGCCAACAAACTTTGTTCACACAGCTCATGTAGGATCTGGGGATCTATTCAGTGGAATGAATTCGGTAAGCATGAGCAGATGAAGAACATTTCACCTTAAACAGAATAAAGGAACACTTTATGTGTATATTGTGGCTGCAGCATTTTTTTTAAATTTTTCAACTATGAGAAAGAATATGAAAGAGCAACCTACTAGCATCTTACTCATAAATCCTAAATTCTTGCATTCAAGGTTACGGAATAGCATTTTTAAAATTCCTCTATTTATGGACAATACCTAGTAGATTCTGTATAAATTGTGTAGGCTATGTGTAGAATACTTTGTTCTGATGTATGAACTAAAAGAGAATCATAGAATCATAGAATAGTTAGGGTTGGAAAGGACCTTAAGATCATCTAGTTCCAACACCCCTGCCATGGGCAGGAACACCCCACACTAAACCATGTTACCCAAGGTCTCATCCAACCTGGCCTTGAACACCGCCAAGCATGGAGCATTCACAGCCTCCCTGGGCAACCCATTCCAGTGCCTCACCACCCTCTCAGTAAAGAATTTCTTCCTTATATCCAATCTAAACTTCCCCTGTTTAAGTTTGAACCCGTTACCCCTTGTCCTGTCACTACAGGTGTGTCTAGAAAATATACTAGAGTACTTTAAAGAACTTCTAAGTGTCTCGTAGTTGACTAGATTTCTTACCTTAAATGCTTTAAGCTATTTTAAATACATTTTATGTAAAACTTATTTACCTCAGTTTATGGTGCACAAAAATTTTCTTGGGTTTTCTTTCTGAGGTTTTTCTGTACTATGTAGCCCTATTTTCAGTGTGAATTATTTCCAGAGCAAGCAACAATGTCAGAGGCAAGGTTTTGTGGCTTCCTGTAGATGACAGGAGCAGTAAATATTTCTATCTCCCTGAAAGTGAAAACCAGAAGGTAAGGCAGATACTGAAAATCAGCTTATGAGGAGAGATTTCTTGTGCGCAGCTTTGTATTTATGTGAAATGTCAGTCTGTTTTTAAAGTCAATACTATGCACCCTAGAAAAGGGTTGTATGTAGATAATGATGAAAATTAACTTCTTGACCTTAATAATACTCTAAAGGAAAAAAATGTTTTGAAATTAAAATGATGGAAAATACTTTTTGACAAAGGAGAAGAAAGAGTTCTCAGAGGTACCAGAGTAGAAAGCAGAGTTGTAAAGGAAAGAGACCATTTTAATGTAGGCAAGTGAGGTCATTTGTAGTTTCAACTAGTTGACAGCTTATTGAGATCAAACAAAAACTTTAGTAACTCAGTGCATATTGGGGAAGGGCAAAGCTAGAAAATCTGACATGGCAAACAATATGCTACATTTTTCCAGAAACAGTGTGATGGGTTAGAAGTGGTTTGTATGCAAACATCTCTAAGCAAGTTAAACAGACAAACATAGCTTCAAGTTGATAAAATTCAGTTAAAGCTAATTATTCATTTAATGCAATATATTACATTAATATTGAAAGCCATTATAAATCGAAATAGAGTAGCAGGTTTGGTTGGTTGGGGGTTTTTTGTTTGGGTTGGTTTTTTTTCAGCATGGCTTTTTGCTTTTTTTTGTTTGTTGTCCCTCTTGTGAGAAGCTTCCTCGTTCTCGCAGCTGAGCTGACCCCTGTGAGGATTGTGGTGATTGCCTGAAGCTTTGCTCGTTCACCTCAGACATTTCCTTCTGCTTGCCCTCATCTTTGCCTTATGTAATATCCAATTAATCTCTAGGTAGTAGATAATCATTATTGTCTCTCTACATAACTTTTTCATTTTGAGAGCTTGTAACTGGCTCACTCCTTCTCTCACTTTTTTTCATTTAGATAATATGCTGTGTCAGTGACCAGAGTAATTTTTTTGATCCCATATAGAATGGATCTGTATTCAAAAAATAATCCTGTTTTTCCCTCTCTCTTCAGAAGCACAAATCTCTGCTTTTTCACACTGCTGTTTTCTTGCTTCTTTGGTGACTTGTTGTGGTAATATTCCATCCAGTCTCCTTGTTCATCTTCAGTGTAAATTCTAAGACTACGATGTTAACTTCCATATGTTTTTCTGCTGCTTAATTTCCTTTATAGTATGGATATTATACTCCTTCATGAACCTCCTTGTGCCTTCTCTCTTCTGAATACTTTAGGAGGACCTTTTGCAATTTCATTAGCTTTTGCCATATAAATTTGGTTCTTATTTGCTATCTGGTCTGTGCCTTTTTTTCATCATCATTGTTCTATATTACATGCCCTTGTGATTCTGAGTATAGTAGCTTTCTGACTACTGAAATATTTTGCTTTTTTCTTTACTTTCTCTGTAGGGCGTCTCACACCTTTGTCAAAGGTACATTTAAACAGTAGGAGTCCTCTGTTCACTGTTTCTTTCTCATTCCCATCACCACCTTCTTTTATGTTCATATTCCATAGTGAAATCTCTCATTTTTTTTCTTCTGCTTTGTATTCCTCTTTTTAGTCTTTGAGTTCATGTATTTTGTCGTCGTCTTAGTTTTCACTTGTTTTCTTTCTCAAAGAAATTGCACCGTCTGTGCAATTTCCTAATTCTAAAAGGAAAGGAAATAAAAGGAAAGAAGAAAATTAATGAGACATAAGCAGCCCAACAGATTGTATGATCTCTAATTGCTGCTTCACTTTCAAAAATCTTTACATTCTTACCGTATCTAAATTAGACATAAGAGAGAACAACCTTGCTGTTACATATCATCAAAGGAAGGCAACAGCGTCTTTGGGAAAGAAAAAAATAATTGCATTTCATGGTGCATGTTTTTGTAGCTCAGACTGCCTCAGGAAGAGGATGCTTCAGAAGGAGTAACACCTGATAGCCTACAGCTGTTATACCTGCTTTTGCTCAGTGTTTTTAAAGTTGTGTACCTCCTATATAAGCTTTCATATACAAAACAGTCACTGAACTGCTACTGCAGTCAAGTTTAATTTGCTGCGTTCTCTTTGCTTTAGATGTAATAGCCTCTGTGTTTTAGACTGATACTTCCTTACCCACTAAAACACAAGCATCTGTGCGTGTGACTCAAGTACAAGAAAAATTATTCTAACCTTTAGAAGTACTCAAAAATTTACTCTTTAGCCAAGCAAGTTAACCAGGCTGGAAGGTGACATGGCCTGGAGATGTTTTTCTAGCTCTTCTTCACTAGAGGAAGGGTCATTCAGGTGAAATTAATGCCATCCTCAAGTCATTCTTTTGAATACATTTACATGTATGTTAATTATTTTCTGAGAGTGTTAAAAAAAAAAAAGCTACACCACCAGATTAAATTCAAGCTCCTTTTGTTCCAATGAGCAACAGAAGATGCTTGGTGCATGTAACAAGCTTGATAAAATTGTCAGAATTCTTAAACACCACCCCATAAATGTGGATGAACTTATCCACACTTCATTACTGAGTTTGTAGTTTGTATTGGTTCTGAACACTTTTCCCCTGAAGAAAAATGTGACCTTAACTTTGCTCTGCTGCTGTAGCTGTATCACGTATTTGAGCAAAGCACAAAGGTAGAAGATGATTTTCCATTGAGTTTAAATACACAAAAAACTGATCTTTTACACTTTTCTCTTTTTTTTTTTTTTTTTTTTCTCTTTCACATTGGCCTTGAGAAACTGTGTGTAAGAAAGAGTTGTGCTGATTCATTTTGTATGTGCGATTGTGTTTTGCTTTGCTGTAGAAAAGAATATACTTCTTTTGTCTTTGTAGATGGGGAAAATAATGCGCAAGCTACTTGGAAATATTTCTCCAGTGCTGTTTCAGTGCAGTTTTCTAGTGTTGCTTTGAGGTCTCTGTGAAGGAGCATACATGTAATAATTGCAAGTGATGCCCTGCAGGCATAGGCTTTGCTGCAAGTTCAATTTCAGAAGCTGTAGCCTTCAATATGTTACTTTGTGTTCATTGTGTACTTGTTATGTATGCTCTGGGGTGCAGAGGGAAAAAGGCAAAATCTTTAATGCTGGAGTTGTCTTCCTGCAGGCACTTGGACATTATTATTTTGACTCATGCAACACAAGCAGTAAAAAACTATGGATTCACTTCCTTTTTGTTGAGAAAGTCAATGAAAGCCATAGAGGGATATGTGTGTCTTGGGGTGAGAGGGGAAGTGTTGTTTATATATTTCTTTGCGTCAGGCTAAAAATACCTTCAAATAAGCTATTTCCAGGGAAGCTGGTAGACTGAATATGATTTAAACAATAAATTCCCTGCCATCTAGAAGAACAAAGCAGTAAAGGAGAACAGCGTATGCTGTTATGTCAGTAGATAAATAAAAAAACCTTTCACAAACCAAAAGCTCCTTTTTGGTTTAGAAAGTCCTTTTTTTTTTAATTATCTGAAGTTAGCCATATGGTGCAGATATTTTGTAAGTTGTCTGTTATGCTTCTAACGTAACAGTGTCAACTTCTCTGATTTACCATACTTGCCAAGAACACTTTCCATGTAACGAGGTAAATTATAGCTTGTCAGATGGAGTGGACTTGGATACTAGTAAGAGATTTGATTAAATTTTTTTGAGTAATCAAGAAGGTCAGTGAAAGCCTGAATCAGTTTT